>NC_048235.1:17400551-17485670 GCF_002007445.2 Ailuropoda melanoleuca | reverse complement strand
TAACTTCAGTATTATGTTTCTTTCCTTTGTGAGCAGCCATTGTTTATCTAAGCTGCTTGTGAGTAGACAGCAATCAGAATACTCTATAATCTCGGTACAGTTTAGGGCTGAATTTGCTGCTCCCTTTCGCCCTTGCATTTGTAATCTCACATCTGTACTAGCTTTCTAGTATTTCAAGATCATTCACCACTTCTGCTTGAAATTTGCCAATTGCCTGTCCCTTTCTATAATTTTCTTAATGTTAGGCTTTGAGAACAAAGATGCCCATATGTGTTTATAGATTCCCTTGCAAAGCAAAGCAAGAAGGAAGAAACTAGCTAGCAAGGAGAGGCAGAATAAAAGAATTTTTTCCCCTAGTCTGAGGCTGTTATTTTAGCCCGTCATAACTTGGCATTTCAGTTTCCGTAGATATAAAATAATAGAGTGTATAGCTATTCTAAAGATTATGTAGACCTACACCTTCAAAAAGGAAGAAATTAAGGAACTAGCTGGAAAATTAAGAACCAGCAAGTTGACTGAAGTCACCACACACCAACCGATACAAAGAGCCACCCCTGAATGTGTGCTCTGAGACAGATGCTAGAAACCAGAAGCTGTACTTTGAGTGAATTTCCATTACATCACCACTGCCTTATTTTCCTTTTGCCCAAGTGGTAGAGACTCAGGGGAATGGGGTAGCAGAACTGGTTTGCTAGAACTCAAAGTGCAGAGAAACACCTCTTGTCGCAAATCAAATCACTGCAGAGTTAGAAAAAACCATAGAGCTTACCCATTCCAACTCTGCACTTTTCAGATTAAATACAGAAGACAACAACAAATAATGAAGGCCCAGGAAGGTTTAATTAGTTGATCAATGTCCCATAATTAGCAAAATGACCATGGGCAAATCACTTACCTTGAATCTCCGTTTGTGCCTTTGTTAAAAAGATATATATTGAGAAGATTTCAGGTTCTATTTTTAATAAAATACCTAGTATAGTGCTTGACACGTATGAAGCACCCAAGGAATGTGGGCTTTTATTATGGTTGTAAAAATTATGCCTTGAGTTTTAATTTTATTAATAATTATATGTATCAGTGGCCCAAATGAAAGCAGAACCTGGGTCTCTCCGCTCCTTGTCCAGTGCTTTTTTCCTCTTCCTTGCACTTCCCTTATACACTGCAGGCTCCCATAAGAGGAATGTTTGAAAGCAGGATCTTCCACAGCTTCAACAGTGGAACTGAAAGAGAAAGGGAAGCCTTGTTAGTATGAGCCTGAACTCTAATCAGAGCTGCAGAAATCCTGGATCAAGAGCCTTGTCACACATGGTGAGACCCAGTCTCATTTGAAGTTATGATCAAAGATCTGCATGTTTCATGCTGAGAGGTGTTTTTTTTTTTTTCTTCATGTGCCCCTTGCTTTCGTTTTGCTCAGCTTTAAAACATTTGTTCTATTTACATGAATGTGTTCAGCAGGCAGATTGTTCCTTGCCTGAGAATTCCTCCCATAAATGCAAATAACATTTCTTAATCTCTCACAGCTGGTTCAGGAAGTATGCCTGATGAATCACCTAGAGGAGATTAAAAAAAAAAAAGGATAAAGGGAAGAAAAACAATGCAGAGCATTAGACAACCCTTGAGCAGCCCATTAACTATTTAACTTATGCAAAATATGCACTGCATGAAGAAGTGTTTTAGATAGAAGCCACAAGGCTTTCTCTTGAGCTATAGAAAGACAAGGTCAGACCTTTGATGCTTTACAAATGCAGAAAGGCTATGATCAGTTGAGATTTCCATGATAATCTTGTGAAACAAACTTGGGTCACATTAAAGTCTTAAAACATCCATGTTGAATAGATTAAATCCTTCCCCTGCTGGAGAGAGAAGGTATTTTCTCAAGATACTGGAACTAAAGTTCCTTCCTTTGGTGGTACTCAGTGCTTTTCTAGGAAAGTTTGGTACATACAAAAGGTACCAGCAGTCCTCAGTTTTATTGATCAATAAAAACAGCTAACAGTATACATTTGTTGCTCTTCCCCTCAGAGAGATGTTAGGAAATTGCTGGAGGTTGTAAGCGCACCTGTAAAGCAGGAACAAAAGGGCAGATTTGGTGCCTCTGGGTTTGCAGAGCTAGGTAAATCTGCACACAGAACTGGAGTAAAGAAGACTGCACCCTGCTCTCATGGCATTTCCATTCTACTAGATAAGTCCTCCCGTGGCTAGGGAGGAGACCAGCAGCTGGGGGTGAGCAAATTGCAAAAAAGGTTTTTATCGAATGCAAAAGTCAGCAAGCAATTCTGCAGGTCTCCATATCTTTCAAAGGGTAACTATGCTGGCTCATGGCTCTCCTCTCCCAGTGAGGTCTGAATGTGTGTGGAGAGAAGTGAGGTATAAAGGAGAGAGAGGAGTTGGCTTTCATATTGCCAAAAGTGGTCATGAAAAGATAGTAATATTGAGAAGAGAGAGTGAGGGAGGACAGGACACAAGGTACACAGACTCCATCCACAGTGGGGCTGGGAAGAGATGAATTCATTCCTTCATTCAGCAAACATTGATCTTCATCCTGTTCCCTCCCCTGATTGAAACCCTGCAGTGGTTTTCTTTTATACTAGAGTATAAAACAAAGTTCTCACCCAGATTCTTATGGCTACATGATACAGTCCCTACCTTCTTCCTCAGCTTTATCTTATGTCAACTCTCTCTTAGTTCTAGTGTTCAGGCTCACTGCTTTCCTTTTTGAACTGAGCTCATTTCCCTGTAAGAAATGCTGCCCCCTCTTCCCTGTTAATGTCTGGTTGCTTCTTGTATTTCTGGTCTCAGCTTAAGTCTCAGGGACTCAGAGCGGCTTCCCCTGAACACTCTGTCTGGAACAGTTTCTTCTGCCCCGATGTTATCTCTGTCTCAGAGCTCTGTTCATTCCTTCCTGCCTCTCATCACCATGTGTAACTGTCTTATTGTTGGTGTATTTGCTGTGAACTTCTACCTGTAGCCCATACACTCCAGGAGAGCAAGATGTCCACCCTGTTCCTTGTGTCAGCCATACACCTCTCTCAGTGCCTGGTGCTGGCAGGTGCTCAGCAATGAATGGGTGCTCCAAAGTTGCAGAGGCTTGTTGGGTGAATGATGGTGGGAGAGGCTGATCAATGAAATCTTTTTATTTTCTAAAGCCACCTGTGGCTTTCATTTCTAAGCTTCTTCAGGATCAAAGCCCTGAAGAGCATCTAGTAAGAGGAGGAGTGGGGACTGGAATCAGGAGAGTAGTCGCTATCAGGGTCCCTAAACCTCTAGGAAGATCTTGCTGGGGAATCCTGATCTGAATGTCTCAGTATTTATGAGAACAAAGTTTTGCCAATATGGGTTTTATTGTCATGTGGCCTATGAGCCAAAGGCCCTGGCAGATTATCTTTGTGCTGGTGCTTTTAGACAATGATGAAGTGTGGATTTTTTGGTTCTGGTCCCTGGTGTTTCACTGAGCTGAGGTTAGTACCTGGGTCACCTTCTCCTGGGGGGGAGGTCACAGCAATGTGTCAGCAGAGCCACTGAGTGCCCACACTTCCATTCAGTGGGTCTTCTAGGAATCCTATTTACAGGTCCTTGGGCTGCATCAGAGAAGCAAGTGTGCTGATACCAGGCTGCTCTTCTTCCTCCCCAGCTCCTGCCATGCTTCCCTGATGGAAGGATTCTTTTCCTGCACCTCAGGCTGCCACATCCCTAGATCACTACGAGACTCAGCATATAGCATTCTGCTAGTGGTGGGCAAGCTCAGGGGTCTGAAAAATTTGGCAGTACTCATCAACTCTTTCAGAGTTCAAAAACAGACATGCAGATCAGCTTCCAGGTATCTCAAGGTTCCCAACGTCATTATGCAAAGTAAACTCTAATAGTGATTTTTCTGGCTTTGGCTCTTTTGTAAATTTAAAAAAGGACTTGGCCGTAGTTCCTTGTAATGATTGCCACCTCAGTTCCCTTTTCTGTTTCCTAATTTCTCCCAACAGTAATTTGGAGATAAGGTCAGAGTTGAGGTTTATAAACTTCAAGGTGGCATACTGAGTTCTGAAGGCAAGTGCTGGGTGAATTTGATGGAATATAGTGTCATGTGGGTAAACGTCTCCTGGCACAGAGGAAGAGAGTGGCCGCCTTGAGAAGAGAGGGGCCTCTGCTGTGTGAGGCATGTCCTATGGGCTTGTGACTCCGCTCCTTTGTAAAGAAGCCAGCAGGTTGGCAAAAGAACTGATGGTGTCTCTGCTCTGCTGTGTTCAGTAAAAATGCATCTGCATAAAGCAGCTCGAAATAAATGCCTCTTCTCTGGGAATGCCTGAAAACGTGTGTGATGTGCCAGAGGGATACAAAGCCCTGACTTTTAAAAGCGGAACAATTTTTTTTTAAGTCCCCTTTTTTTTTTTCATGCAGCATTAACAGTATTTCCCACGTGGTCATTTCTCCCACAGCAGGGAAAGTGTCTTTTTTGTTGGAACATGAAAGCCAGTGAGAGCCGCACACATCACAGAAATAAAGACACTGTACAGTGCCTGAGTAACAGTGAAAGGATCTCCCAGGCTACTTATAAAACATCTCAAACTAGTTTTATATCAGAGTCATAATTTCTATAAAATGCATCTCTGTGGGATAGGGCCTAATAAGCCCAAGGACATGTAATCATGTTCACTGTCTAAATAGCTGTGTAAACAGGTGTTCAAGGGCATTCTCGGTAACTCATTTCCATCGACCTATTAACATAGTTTTTGATCAGGGTAGTCTCCAGGTTCTGAAGTGAGAAAGCAGAATTTCAGATGATAATTAGGTGTGGGGAAAGAAGCCCTGGAGGTTTAGCGTTGCCTGATATATAGTAAGTGCTTAATAAATGTTAAATGCAGTCATTATTGATGTCTTGTTGTTTTTCTGAGACGGTCCATTGACACCACAACTGAGGCTTTGTCTTTTCTCTCAGAGTTGAGTTTTTTCCCAGCTGTTCTCCTTGAAAGAGGTGAAGTTTTTTCCCTTGGGCTTTCATCATCTGGTCAGAATTATGTTCCCTCCGTGTGTCCTTTTCACAGAAAAACTATGTGGTTGCCTCATATGGGGCTCTTCCTTCTTTTTTCTCGATTCTCTGGGATGTATGGCTTGCCAAATAGGCATCTTCTAAGTGATTAAAACAAATTGCCTTTTTTCAGTTGTCTCAATTAATAATGCCTAATGTTTCAAGACTAATTAGGGAGAGATTTCTATCAGTGTTTTGTAAAGTTAAACAGACCAAATAGATTGGATTGGTTTTGATTAACTGAATTAACCTTTATATTAACTTCTGGCTAATTCACCTTTGGTCATGAAGCGAACTTTGAACTTCTCTGAGCAGCTAGATTTTATGAGATGAGGATAAATGCAGCCCAACTTTTCCACTAATAGGTTCTTAAACCAGTTTACAAAAAATTAAAGAAAGAACAAAAAACATTCCAAATTAATAAAGAAATTGTTGATCGATTGGATTTATTTTATCTATTTAAAAGATAGTGGCTTACTATGATGAGCCAAACAGGGAACATCTATGGTGAGAAATAGCTATTTTAAAGTCAGGTTTGTATTTGTCCAAGTTATTAAGATTATAGCTGCTCTTTTCTCTGCTTGGAAATTAAATATGAATCCAAAATAGAGTTATACTTTGGTCAATAATTTTCTAATTTGTGTGCAATGTTATTTTTAAACTTTTATATACAGATTGTCTTATAAGGTGACTAAGAGACCTGCTTTGCTTGTGACTGTCCCAGTTTGCCTGAAGCATTCTGGTTTATGCCTCTTGTCCAGCTGTATCATTAATAATACTCCCTTCACTTTTAAAAGTGTCCTGGTTTGGACAATAAGTTTTATAGTCACTATATTTAGCTATCATTGGTAAATAAGATGCTGAACCAATATCCACACCAATAACAGTGATATCAAAAACAGTATTTATAGAGTAAACAAGAAGAAAACCATTTTAAGCTGGGCCATAAATAAAGAATCATATTAAGGTCAGTTGGTGGAAAATCGTGGAAAATCAGTTTATTTGCTTTGGGTGATATGGGTTATGGAGTAGCAAGTAATTATGTTGGATTATAGGGTTCAACCATGAATCTGAAATCCTTGAAAGCTGTGGGGGCTCTGGATTGGTACAGTTTGAAATGGGGAGTTATTAAAGATTTCTGAGCAGGTATGTAACAAATTAAAAATCACTATAAGAAACTTAAGATGGCAATAGCATATGGAAAAGTTGGATTGGTAAATGGTATCACTCCTAAACCAGAGCCACCAAAAGTGGAGCCCACCGTGTACTCGAAAACGCAGTCTTAGAGCAAGAAGAAGCAAAACACCCAGTATACCATCCAGAGGAGTCATCATTCTGAAAGGGCTGGTAAAGTTATAAAAATAATAATAAGGAACTGGGTAGAAATGAGATTGGCACATGAGACTTGGAAAACTGGTGATCCTTTGGGCTTACTAGCATATAGCTTCAGTGGCCTTTTTTATGGTCCTTGTGGCTACAGATCAGTTTGTGCCTTAAGATCTAAATAAGTGATCCCTTCCCTATTTATCTTTATTTAGTACAGAAGGCCCTATTTGAGATATTGGTATTTAAGGGTTAAAAGAATTGTGAATACTTCAAGGTTGAAATCAAACCGAATTTTACTTCATAAAAAGGATAAAATATCTATGGAATTAAGAAAAATTTAAATAAAATTGTAGATGGGATCTATATGGAATTATTAAATGCTCATTTAATATGCCCAGGAGACAACTCCATCTTTTGAGTTCAACATCATGGAAAACCACAATGATGCATTCTCACAAATCATATTATGATGTTTTGACAGAGATAGTATACCTAGGTCAATATTACTTTGTCCTCACCCAGGATTGATTTTTTATATTAGGAAATTGTTTGCTACTTGTGCAAAATGCCAAAAACCAGGGAAGATAAGGCTGATCTAAATACACATATTAAATGGCAGTTTCCCAGATAATCTTCCATCTCTTTAATTTGATGAGTGGTTAAATTTTCATAATCCACCAGTATCTCTATCATTTATTTCCTTTCTTCTTTAAGTATCTCATTTTTTATCTTCACCAGCTGAGCAGTAGTAAACCTTCTAGAAAGTAAAAATCAAAAAATACATTGGAGGTGGAAAAAAAAGGGAAAGTACCCACATCCATCTGGAAATCAGCTAAAAACTTGCAACATCTGAGGGGTTTTTACTAACAAAAGTCCACATATTATATGATTTCATGTGTATAAAATGTTTAGAATGGGCACATTTATAGAGATGAAAAGTAGATTATTGGTTACTGAGAGCCCTAAGTAGAGGGCAGGAAATTGGAGAAAGTAGAAAATAACAGCTAATAGGGATGGGTTTCTTTTCAGGGTGATAAAAATGTTCTAGAATGATTGTGGTGATGTAATCCAACTCTCAATATATTAAAAACAATTGGCGTGTATGTTTCCCCTAGGGTTGCCCAGTAATGAGGTTTCAAACCCAGAGGCAGGGGTTTGGGGACATTAGCCACTGGTGGTGCCAAAGGAAAACTGGGTTACCCTCTCCTTAGTGAGAGTGAAGGCCACATTGAAGTTGAACACTGGGTAGAGGAAGACATGAATACCATCTGTGTAGACATCTCAATACCAACAAAGGCCATCAACATCAGAACCAGACCAAACCAGAGAGCTTTAAACGAGTGACAGTTGTGTGTGATGTATATCTTGATAATTTTGTTTAAAAAGTATTTTGGGGTGCTTGGGTGGTGCAGTCAGTTAAGCATCCGACTCTTGGTTTCAGCTCAGGTTGTGCTCTCATGGTGGTAGGATCGAGCCCCATGTTGGGCTCTGTGCTCAGTGCAGAGTCTGCTTGAATTTCTCTCTCCCTTTGCCCCTCCTTGTCATGCTCTTTCCCTCTCTGAAATAAATAAATAAATTGAGAAGAAAAAGCACAACAGGTTTTTGGTTTCTAATCTTGGGGCATTGCTGCTCTTCTTGAATATAGAGCATTTGAAAGGCAGCAATGAAGTAGGTTTAGAAAAGGATAGAAGGTAAAAAATTAGGATGTCCGGGATTCTTGATTCTTGTATTATTGTGGTACAGGATAAAATTAATTAATTTCAATTAATATTTTCAATTAATATTTTCCAATACCCCATATTAAATCTCCCTCCAACCCCCTTCTCCCCTCAACACACTCAACAACATAACGGCGTAGTCAAGTATCTGAACCCTTGTGCTTATTGACATTGAAATTTATTTCTGGTCCATTTAGAACACGATTCTCATATTCATACATGGGTTAAAATTCACTCCTTTTCCAACTGGAGCTTTGGTCTTTTCCTTCTCTGTTTGAATGTGTGTGTGTGTAGAACGGGGCTGGTTATGGATTGGCTTTGAGATACCTCTAGGTCCACCCCTTTGATTCCGGGGCTGACTCCTTTGATGTTGGGGCAGGGACAGGAAAGAAGATAATAGACTCTAGAGATGTTCATGGTAGTGCAGAGGAGCTGACGTTGGTCTAGCTGTGGTTTAATCTGGTTTTATTATGATACTGATGGCTTTTGTTCATGTTGACATGCCTGCACATTTTCTCACACTGAGGTGCAACTTCAGCTTAGCCCCATTCACACTGAGGACAGGGTGGCTTAGTTTTCCTTTGGCAGCAGGGGTTCGTGTCCCCAAGTCCCTGTCTGTAGGTTTGGAGCCTCTTTAGGTGCCGGCAGTAGAGTAACTTCTTTAGCACCCTTGTGCTTTCACGTGGAGTCATGAGAACTACTAATTATCTCTCCTAGGCCCTCACGAGCCACAAGGAACTACCATGGGGAATGACCCATTTCTTTGTATCTCCTTTAAATCTGCTTGGCTTATCTTTCTACTCACATATGCTCCCAGTATTTGGGTACAGATGTCAAGCTCTCATAGGGGCTCTCCCATCCAGCTCTCCTGCAGCAGCAGTATCTGGACCTGGAGCTTCTCCACTGTGCAAGTATCAAGCCAAAGAATGATATCCTATATTCCCATTCTGTCACACTCCCTTAATCTTAAGCTCCTCCTCTCTTAATAAGAATTAGAATGGTGCTCTCTCATGGAGAACAATACATGAAGTCATTACTCATTTTGAGTAGCCTGGAGAGGGTATGGCGAGGTGGTGTTTGATGCTAGTATTTTCAGTTCTGCTGCCTCAGAGTATGCTTGCCAGCAAGTACCAGGGTTATCAGATGCTTAATTTTAAAGTAGGGGATTTATTAGTGCCTTAGTTTTATTTTGCAGCCTTAGCCATCTCTAGCAACCAAGAAAATTCCCACTCAGCACCTTATTATATAAGGTAGTTGTCCACTTACAATAGTTTATGGTGTATGTCCATGATGCCATCATCTAAAAGAGGCTGGTTATATAACTGCCCTGATCCTTCTTAGAGAAGTAGAAAGAAGCAATGAAAATACCAGTTTTTATTCTTCCATTATCAGTGATTCTGATGAAAGTTTTGGTAAGGGAAAAGGCTGAAATAAATAATTAGATTAAAACAGTTACAAAGATTATCTCTGATTTCATTTGTCTGTTTTAGTTGCCAAAGAACAACTGGGTCTCATGTTCTTGTGTTATATTGTAAATCTTTTTTTATGTCTTGGCTTCCCAACTATTTATAAGCTATTTGAGGGCTGATATATTACGCTTCTTTGGAACTCCTGTGGTAAGTGTTCGATATATACTTTTTTCTTTGTTTTTAAAAAGTATTTATATATCTATTTGAGAGAGAGAGAGCACAAGCAAGAGGGATAGAGGGAGAAGGGGGGAGAATCTCAAGCAGACTCTATGCTGAGCACAGAGCCTGACATGGGGCTCAGTCCCACAACCCTGAGAACATGACCTGAGCTGAAACCAAGAGTCTAATGCTTAACCCATGGAGCCACCCAGGTGCCCCTACACTTTTTTCATAATGTCTTTTTTTCTTATTTGTAAATTGAAAATATCATACCAGCTCCCTGCAGTATGATGCTCAAAACATTTTGTATTGTTGTAAAATAAATAGCTCTTCAGGTGACTAAAATACTGATATTAGGTTATACCAAATGGAATGATTCTTCTTACAACTGTAAAACCTGAAATAAAACATTATATCATCTGTCAACAATCCCTTTTGGCTTTTGTCTGTTATCTGGACTTTCTCATGCTCATTAGACATTTGAACTTGGTTTATGTGGATGAGATTAAACAGATTAACCACTTATGTGGGAATGTAGATACAGAGAAATTTCCTTTAGACCAAGCTTCTACTTGCAACTCAATCTACATATTGTATGAGCAGTAGAGTTGGACAGGAGGATGATGAAAAATCACTGAGTCACTGCAAGGAATTTAATTATAAATAGAGTTTTTATGAGTGGTGTTAATGTGTGCTACCTCAGGTAACCTACAATACAGGTTTCACAAGCTACAGTGACATCTGGGACCAAATCACATGTAGGAATTATGCAGCAGCAATAAAAGCCACTTAATTAGCATTGCAAATAGTGTTCCAGCATTTATGAGATGTCTGCAAATTTGCATACAGATACATAATTACATAATTTGCAGCTGTTGTGTTTGTTCCATAAGACCTTGCCACTTTATTAGCAGAATATGTAAATCAGGAATTAATTCTCTTTATCTTTCTCATTCTCAGCCTTCTAAAGGTGTGTGGTGAATAATGGTGATTTGGTGAGACTCTTTTATCTGGACTTCATCACTTAGTCTTGAGAACAAAAACATATCCCATGACTTATTTAGCAAGAGGGAGATTCTGAATGATTTGTAAATACCATTTGCCAATGAATAAATATCATTTATTAGCTAACTTTGGCTTTTCCTATTCATCTTTGCATTTCTTTACTTGTTCTGTCACCCTAGAAATATGGCTTATTTATGTCCTGCTGGTTTAAAGAGGTTAATTATATATTTGCTCTTATGTGTATCTTTCAGATAGCAGCAACTATCTTTTTTTTTTTTTAAAGATTTTATTTATTTATTTGACAGAGATAGAGACAGCCAGCGAGAGAGGGAACACAAGCAGGGGGAGTGGGAGAGGAAGAAGCAGGCTCATAGCGGAGGAGCCTGATGTGGGGCTCGATCCCATAACGCCGGGATCACGCCCTGAGCCGAAGGCAGTCGCTTAACCGCTGTGCCACCCAGGCGCCCCAGCAGCAACTATCTTACATTATAAATTAATACAGTCTGCACTCTGGAATGGAAGAATCTAATTAGAATGGAGTAGTATCTGGTAAGAGTTTCAGATACAGAAAGTTGAGCAGGTCTGGCAGATAAATACAGAATAGCAAAGATGTGCACCCAAGCTAATTTATTGTCAATCCTTGTGAAGGAAAGGCTGCTTGAACTAATTTAATAAATTGTATTAGTACAAACTCATGTAATAGGATCATAAATTTTTCAAATTTCAGATCTAGAAGTTGTGAAGAAAAAAGAAATCTTGCTATGGGCTTGTGATTTATTCTCAGCTAATCAGAGTGAAAATAGGCAATTGAGTGTGTTCTGATGGCTAGAGAGGGCCTAAGTTTAGGAGTTCCCAGGAAAGTCTAAGATAGATAGGGGGCTTCTATCTTATGTCATTAGATATTGGGGCGAAATTGGTTCAGGACATCAGATTAGATATAGAAATAGATAGTGGTCTTTAAGGGAAAGTACTTGGATAGGAAAAGAAAGTGTAGATTCCAATGTTCCTTCCTTCACTCACTCACTTCTTTATATTTATTGAAATAGGTGCCAAGAAGGCTTGAGCTACGCTTTAAACTTTGTGCTGAAGATAAGGAAGACTAAGATGTGAGGACTAACCATAAATCTCACAAGTTAATGTTCTTAGTCACTGTCAAATATGTTTCTGAATACTTGTCTTTATGAACTGCTGAATTGGCTATAGTTCAATTTTAATAAAATAAGGATTGTCCTGGTTTTATAGGAATTTTAATGAATGGTAAAATCCATGTGCAAAAAAAAATAAGTTAAATTTAAATAAATGCAACTATAGGCTTGTATGTTTTTGTGTTTTTGGGGGGGGGGGGAAATTTCATATTTAAACAGATTAAGTGAAGAAAAATCTCCACATCCTTTGATACTAGGTTTCCTGAATTCCTTTTATCTTCCTGATCATAGCCATTAAATTAATGCCTTTAATCATTTAAGAGAACAAATAGCTTTCATGTGGTTGAACTCACTAAGAACCTGTGAAACTCTTTTTAGCTCACTTTTTCTCTGCACTACTCAACCTTCCAGAAAAGATAATTTCATGGTAAATCCCAAGAACTCCCTGTGTTCTAGTATCTCTGTTCATGAATGGTGCTGCTCAGGCCAGCTTCTACCCACTAGCTTCACATGGGATGAACATTGGTGCCATATTACCTGGACCTTCTTAACGGTGGAAAGAAGTTATATAACATGAAAAGATGAAATATTGTCTATATATTAATTTTATATAAAAAGAGAAATCGTATACTTAGAAACTGTTTGTTTTGTTTTGATTTTTTGGTGGCCCTTTTATTCTCTCTCCACAGGGTATTTTCATTATTTTGCAGATATGATAGTGAACACCTAGTTGTTAACATTATTCTTCTTAGTACCATCCGTGCAAGGAATATCTAATTTGGTTGGAAATAGAGCAAACTAAATAGAAAGGGTCCTGCCTCAAGTTTGCCTTAACTTTTTGATGACTAGAATCTTTAGTCACATCGAAATTCAATCATGTTTATCAGGGATAAAGATTTCACCCTGCCCACCTCATTCGGTATCACAGCACAGCTTCTGAAGATCAGGTCCTTGGTTCTAGTGGCTTTGCTATGGCAGTACTTTCTTGGGACTGTTTTTTGAAGTGAAAAGGTAACCACACACAGATGGTGAAATTTTTCCGTAAGTGTATGTATTTGTGTGATTAGCTCTTCTCCCTTCTCCTTTCTTTCTGATTTTAGCTCAAGATAATTCTAAGAGTTTTAGGAATGTTTTTGTGCTGCACACACAAAAAACCCATCAGTTCATTTTCTCAGTGTTAAACCCTGAAAATTTTCAGAGCATTCTCTGTGATGTCTTCATGGTGATTGCATGCAGGTCAGATCAGCATGCTTTTCCCCATCTGCTCCCTCTCGAGACTCCCCTAGATTCACCTTCAGAAATGGAATACTTATCCCAGCTTCTCTCCCATTTCCACTGTGCCAACTTTGTTCTTTAAGTTGTTCTTACTAAGTTCATAGAAAAGCTGAATGATTATTATAACTAGATATGATACTCACATAGGCAGGAGGCTGAAATAAGGAATGGCTAAAATCTTTCTTAGCCCCCCCCCAAAAATAAATAAATAAAAATAAAACATAAAAAAAAAATCTTTCTTAGCCAGGGGTCTCTGGGTCTGCCTTGGCAGCAGCTAGTCTGGAGGCTAAATACTTGCCCTCCAGGGCCATTATGCATCCATGGCTCATGTCCTTCTCTGGGTAAAATGAACTGCACTTGTTTGAAATTGGGTAACTGATTTATCTAGTCTGTAACTTTAAAGATTGAACTTATAAACCATTACTCTTTCTTTTTAAATATCAGAAATGGTAGTAAAGATAATAAACATTTTTCTAACAAAAGGTGAGAAAAATGAGGAATTCTTAAAGGATAATTTGGTAATTATAAGCTTAAGTAAAGGAAATGAATTAAAATTATGCCTAGAATTACAAAAATTATTGTTAACATTAATTAACAATTTTCACTATAGCCTTAATAATGACTAAATAGTTATTTTATGAATCCATCAGTGTTCCCTAGAAAGAAGTGAAAATATTTCTTTTATGCAGAGCAGTCATTAACTTATTTTTTCTCACTTACTACAAAAGAACCAGTTCTAGAATGTTACTGCTTCATTTAAGTTACACACTGAGGAAATCAGGTTGGAAGTGTATAAATTCGAGTTTATCCCAAAGAAAGAAGCCTATTATTAATTTATTTGATTTTATAATGGCAAGGATAACATATCAATAAGTTCTGATAATATGATCTTTATAATGTTTCAGAGATATTTTTATGTTTAATCTCTGGCACTTTCATGGAAGTACTTAAAAACTATAGCTTATGAAAAAATAAAGTCTTAAAAAACTTACTATTGCACTAAAAAGTAATCAAATTCTTTTTTTATTTTTTTATAATAATTTTTTTTATTATATTATGTTAGTCACCATACAGTACATCCCTGGTTTTTGATGTAAAGTTTGATGATTCATTAGTTGCGTATAACACCCAGTGCACAATGCAATACGTGCCCTCCTTACTACCCATCACCAGCCTATCCCATTTCCCCAACTCCCTCCCCTCTGAAGCCCTCAGATTGTTTCTGAGTCCACAGTCTCTCATGCTTCATTTCCCCTTCTGATTACCGCCCCTTTCTTTATCCCATTCTTCTCCTACCGATCTTCCGAGTTCTTATGTTCCATAGATGAGAGAAACCATATGATAATTGTCTTTCTCTGCTTGACTTACTTCACTTAGCATAATCTCGTCCAGTGCTGTCCATGTTGCAGCAAATGTTGAGATATTGTTCTTTTTGATGGCTGAGTAATATTCCATTGTATATATGGACCACATCTTCTTAATCCAGTCATCTGTTGAAGGGCATCTCGGCTCCTTCCATGATTTGGCTATTGTGGACAATGCAGCTATGAACATTGGGGTGCATATGGCCCTTCTCTTTACTACGTCTGTATCTTTGGGGTAAACACCCAGTAGTGCAATGGCTGGGTCATAGGGTAGTTCAATTTTTAACTTTTTAAGGGACCTCCACACTGTTTTCCAGAGTGGCTGTACCAACTTGCATTCCCACCAACAATGTAGGAGGGATCCCCTTTCTCCACATCCTCTCCAACAATTGTTTCTTGCCTTGTCCATTTTTGCCATTCTAACTGGCATAAGGTGGTATCTAGGTGTGGTTTTGATTTGAATGTCCCTGATGGTTAATGATTTTGAACATTTTTTCATGTGTCTGTTAGCCATTTGTATGTCTTCATTTGAAAAGTGTCTGTTCATATCTTCTGCCCATTTTATGATTTGTTTATTTGTTTCTCGTGTATTGAGTTTGAGAAGTTCTTTGTAGATCTTGGATACCAGTCCTTTATCTGTGGTGTCCTTTGCAAATATATTCTCCCATTCCGTGGGCTGTCTCTTAGTTTTTTTGACTGTTTCCTTGGCTGTGCAGAAGCTCTTTATCCTGATAAAGTCCCATAAGTTCATTTTATCTTTTATTTCTCTTGCCTTTGGAGATGTGTCGTGAAAAAGGTTGCTCTGGCCGATGTCATAGAAGTTGTTGCCTATGTTCTCCTCTAGAATTTTGATGGATTCCTGTCTCACATTGAGGTCTTTCATCCATTTGGAGTTTATTTTTGTGTATGGTGTGAGAGAGTGGTCAAGTTTCATTCTTTTGCATGTAGCTGTCCAATTTTCCCAGCACCATTTATTGAAGAGACTGTCTTTTTTCCACCGGATGTTTTTTCCTGCTTTATCAAAGATTAGTTGCCCAAAGAGCCGAGGGTCCATTTCTGGGTTCTCTATTCTGTTCCATTGGTCGATGTGTCTGTTTTTGTGCCAGTACCATGCTGTCTTTGTGATCACAGCTTTGTAGTACAGCTCGAAATCCGGCATTGTGATGCCCCCAGCTTTGTTTTTCCTTTTCAACAATTCCTTGGCGATTAGTGGCCTTTTCTGGTTCCACACAAATTTAAGGGCTGTTTGTTCCAGTTCTTTGAAAAATGTCATTGGTATTTTGATCAGGATGGCATTGAAAGTGTAGATTGCTCTGGGTAGCATAGACATTTTAACTATGTTTATTCTTCCGATCCATGAGCATGGAATATTTTTCCATCTTTTTATGTCTTCCTCAATATCTTTCAAAAGTGATCTATAGTTTCTAGGATATAGGTCCTTTACGTCTCTGGTTAAGTTAATTCCAAGATAACGTATGATTTTTGGTGCTATTGTAAATGGGATGGATTCCCTAATTTCTATTTCCTCAGTCTCTNTCGTGTATAGAAATGCAGCTGATTTCTGAGCATTGATTTTGTATCCCGCCACATTACTGAATTGCTCTATAACTTCTAGTAGGTTGGGGGTGGATTCTTTTGGGTTTTCCATATAGAGTATCATGTCATCTGCGAAGAGAGACAGTTTGACTTCTTCTTTGCCAATTTGGATACCTTTTATCCCTTTTTGTTGTCTGATTGCTGTTGCAAGGACCTCTAGTACTATGTTGGATAATAATGGCAAGAGTGGGCATCCTTGTCATGTTCCTGATCTTAAGGGAAAGGCTTCCAGCTTTTCCCCATTGAGAATGATATTTGCTGTAGGCTTTTCATAGATGGTTTTTATGAGATTGAGGAATGTACCCTCTATCCCTACACTCTGAAGGGTTTTAATCAGGAAAGGATGCTGTATTTTGTCAAATGCTTTTTCTGCATCTATTGAGAGGATCATATGATTTTTGGCTTTTTTCTTGTTGATATAATCTATCACATTGATCGATATGCAAATGTTGAATCACCCTTGCATCTGAGGTATGAATCACACTTTGTCATGATGGATAATCCTTTTAATGTACTGTTGGATCCTATTAGCTAGGATCTTGTTGAGAATTTTGGCATCCATATTCATCAGGGAAATCGGTCTGTAATTCTCCTTTTTGATGGGGTCTTTTCCTGGTTTGGGGATCAAGGTAATATTGGCCTCATAGAATGAGTTTTGTAGTTTTCCTTCTGTTTCTATCTTTTGAAATAGCTTTAGGAGAATAGGTATTATTTCTTCTTTGAATGTTTGGTAGAATTCCCCGGGGAATCTATCAGGCCCTGGTGTTTTGTTTTTTGGAAGGTTTTTAATCACTGTTTCAATCTCTTCATAATTAATTGGTCTGTTTAAAAAATCAATTTCTTCCTGTTTCAGTCTTGGTAGTTTATAGGTTTCCAGGAAGGCCTCCATCTCTTCCAGGTTGTTTAATTTATTGGCATAAAGCTGTTGATAAAAGCTTCTAAGGATCCTTCCTATTTCATTGATGTTGGTTGTGACCTCTCCCTTTTCATTCATAGTTTTATTAATTTGGGTCCTTTCTCTGTTCTTTTGGATAACTCTTGCCAGTGGTTTGTCTATTTTATTAATTCTTTCAAAGAACCAGCTTCTAGTTTTGTTGATCTGCTCTACTATGCTCCTGATTTCTAATTCATTGATCTCTGCTCTAATCTTTATCAACTGCTTTCTCGTGTGTGGATTAGGCCTGTCCCTCTGTTACTGTTCCAGCTTCTTGAGGTGAGAATATAAAAATTACATTTTGAGTGAGGCTTGGATGGGAATGTATTTTCCCCTTAGGACTGCCTTTACAGTGTCCCATAGGTTTTGGACCATTGTGTTTTCATTCTCATTGGTCTCCATGAATTGTTTAAATTGATTTTTGATTTCCTGGTTTATCAAATCATTCCTGAGCAGGATGGTTCTTAGTCTCCAAGTGTTTGAGTTTCTTCCAAATTTTTCCTTGTAATTGAGTTCCAGTTTCAAAGCATTGTGGTCTGAGAATATGCAGGGAATAATTTCAGTCTTTTTGTATCAGTTGAGACCTGTTTTGTGACCCAGAGCATGGTCTATTCTTGAGAATGTTCCATGGGCATTAGAATAGAATGAGTATTCTTTTGTTCTGTTTTGTAGTGTTCTATATATATCTATGAGGTCCAACTTGTCTATGATGGCATTCAATGCTCTTGTTTCTTTCTTGATTGTCTGCTTAGGTAATCTATCTATTGTTGATAGTGGAGTGTTGAGGTCCCCTACTATTAATGTATTTTTATCTATATGTCTGTTTATTCTGGTTAAGAGTTGGCTTGTGTATCTTGCTGCTCCCCTGTTGGGGGCATATATATTTATAATTGTCATATCCACTTGTTGGATACATCCTTTAAAAATAATATAGTGCCCTCCTGTATCTCTNCTGTGTCTCTAACTATAGTCTTTAGTTTAAAATCCAATCTGTCTGATATGAGAATTGCTACCCCAGCTTTCTTTTGAGGTCCATTGGCATGAAAGATGGTATTCGATCCCTCCACTTTCAGTCTGGATGTATCTTTAGGTTCAAAGTGAGTCTTTTGTAGACAGCAAATAGATGGGTCATGTCTTTTTATCCAATCTGCAACCCTGTGACATTTCATGGGAGCATTTAGGCCATTTACATTGAGAGTGATTATTGAGAGATATGATTTTAATGATGCCATGTTGCCTGTAAAGTCTTTGTTTCTATAGATTGTGACTTTCTGTTCTGTATCATTCTTGGGGCCTTTTTACCTTTATAGAACCCCCCCTTAATATCTCCTGTCGGGCTGTTTTCGTGGTTACGAAATTGGTCAGTGACTGGTGATTCTGGAACGTCTTTATCTCTCCATCAATTCTGAATGACAGCCTTGCTGGATAAAGGATCCTTGGCTGCATGTTTTTCTCTGAAAGAGCTTTAAAAATGCCCCCCCCAAACCTTTCTCTCATTCCAGGTCTGTGTAGACAGGTCTGACGTAATTCTGATACCCTTGCCTTGGTATGTGAGAAATTTCTTTGCCCTGGCCGCTTTCAATATTGTATCCTTGGATAATATTTGCGAATTGCACTATGACGTGACGTGGCATAGGTCTGTCATGGTTGAGGTTGGGAGGGGTCCTCTCTGCCTCTTGGACAGGAATGCTTGTTTCCTTTGGTAGAGTAGGGAAGTTCTCAGCTATAATTTGTTCAAATATCTCTTCTAGACCTCTGTTTTTCTCCACGCCCTCGGGGATGCCGATGATTCTGACATTGGAACGTTTCATTGCGTCAGTAATCTCCTGGAACCTACATTCTTGAGCATGGATTTTTTTAAGTCCAGATTCTATTTTAGCTTTGTCTTCTACTAACCCATCCTCCAATTCGCCGATTCATTCTTCTGCCTCATTCACCCTGGCTGTCAGAGCATCTAGTTTAGACGGTATTCGATTCATAGTATTTTATTTTCTGGCAGATTCGCTTTCATTTCCGCCCTTAGAGATTCTATATTCTCGTTAATATTTTCGTTAATATTTCTTTCAAGTCTACACATCATCTTGACCATTGTTACTCTGAACTCCGTTTCTGTTAATTTGGTTATATCCCTATCCATTAGCTCTGTGGCAGAGGCCACAGACTCATTGTCTTTGCTGGGGGGGGATTTCTCCTTCTTGTCATTCTGATGAGGAGAGGTTGCAGGGTTGTCCAGAGCCCAAATTATTGACCAGGACCCAGGCAATGTGCACTTGTTTTATAGGGACCTTAGGCATGTGGGCTTCTTGATTTTTTTAGCCTGCCTTCTGGGGGAGGGGCCTGCCGTGGCCGATACTCAGGCAATTCTGTTTGGGTAGAGTCTCCCTGTCCCCTGCGAGGGGGATAGGGATGGGCAATCTGGTGAGCCAGTATTTCCAGGCTTTTGTTTTCTGGTGGCTTTCCCTGGTGGTTTGCTGTGCCTCTTCTGAGAGTCAGAGCAGCAGCGGCCGAATCCCAGCCTCTGTCTCAGAACAGAGTGATCGCAGTCCGCTCTCCACTGGGCTCTTTTGGCCACTTTAACTCTGTTTCTGTTGGTGCTGGTAAACCCTACAGTGTCCCGGGATGTGCACCCCACAGCCGGCATCCCAGCCCTCACTTCCAGGGCTGGTCTGTCTCTGTCCTTTGTATTCTAACACCGCCAGCCGCCAGCCACTCCCGTGCGTTCCGGCGCTCCGTTTCAGTGTGGTACACACACACTCCGGAGCTCTGGTTTTCAGACTGGTCGCTCGCGTTCCCCGGCTCACGGTCTTAGTCTGCTCCTTCGCGGTGCTGGTCTGCGAGTCAGCCCGCTCCCCAGTGCAGGTGGCTACCGGTTCCCGGTGCCCGAACGTGGCGGCCTCCTCCCCCTTCTGTTTATCTTCCAATGTCTGTGCACGGATTCACGGCTCCCTGCTTCGTACCTCAATACTCAGTGCTGGAGATGTTCGCTTGTAGAGATCCATATGTATCTTCCTGCGTCTCAGGCTGATTCCGTGAGTGTTCAGGATGGTCTGGTACCTATCCAGCTCAACTCAGGGGACCAGCTGAAAAAGGGGACCCCTACTCCTCCGCCATCTTAACTCTCTCCAAAAGTAATCAAATTCTGTTAAGATGGGTGGTATAAGAAAAGATAAATAAATATCAGTCTGGATTTTGTCCATAAACCAGAAATCAATCTAGGTATTTCAAGCAGAATGGTATTTATTCCAGCGAATTTAATGCTTTTGAACTTGGTGAAGTACCAGGAAAGCCAAGTTCAGAACAAGACATAGGGACTCTCAGGTGTACTGTCAGCCTTTAGAGAATCAAAAGGTCATAGATCCAGGAAACAGATGCCAATAATCATATCTTTTTCTGCACTGAAGAAGGTAATTTTCAGGAGAACACTTGGAGGCTAGCACAAAAATCTCATGTTTGTCATAGGCTGTATGTATGTCAGAGACACTTTACACAGCTTGTCTCTCTCCATTCCAAATGCTTCAGAAGGGCCTCTCTTTGGCAAATCTGCTGGTGGGGGATGCTGGTGAATGCAGTTCCCAGGCTTGCAAACTGTGATCCTGGGAGACTGCCGAGGGGAAGGACCATACTGTGTGGTCATAAGGTAAGAAGCCACAGCTTGGTTTATTATGAGTACCCTTGAGTCTTCTAATAAGGCCAGGTATCTCAGTTTGAGGACTTTGGCATTGCGTATAGAGGAAATGGCATAATTAAAGAAAGCCATCACATCAACCCTGCATGGCACTGCATTCCTACTGTAATTGAGTCACAGAATGGAACGTCGGCCCACCATTTTCACAATGGTAGCTCCGGCAGCTGCACTTCTCATTGCCTGTAGCACATGGTATTCTCTCCGGCTGCTTTCCTGGTATCGTCCCCACTCTGACTCACCTCCCCACCACCTTCGTTGTCCTTGTCATACAGGGTGAATTTCCTATTCTGTTTCCTAATAATTCCTTCCTTGCTGCCTCTCATTCCTACCTGCTCTTGACCTATTTGTAACACTTCTCGCCGTGGGAATTGGCTTAACAGCATGGTGATGGTTAAGATATTAATATCCGGAAAAGGCCTGTGAATCTTATTTTATCCGTTACTGGACTGATGCAGGTTGTTCTGATTGAGAAGCTGGTGCGTTTAGTATTTTTCCTTCTTGGTTGCAGGTGGTTGGTTGTTATCTCAGCCCAGTTTAGGGAAGAGCAAGACTAAGGTAGAAGTGAACGTCTTCTCTTTTATTTCCAAGTCACACTGATAAATCACTCCCATATCTGTTTTCCAGGTCTTTGAATTCTACTTCTGCAATCTTCATCTCTCCTCGATCGACACCACTCATTACTATGCTTATATTCTGAACTTCGCTGTCACCGAGAATGGCTTACTATCTGAAATGTGTCTGTATGCCCCTGCTTACTGACTTGTTCTCTGATCTCACTTGGACCTTCTGTTTCCTGCCCCTCCTCATTGTCTGATACACTAATTACTTCCCTCTCAGTTCTTCATAAACACTACTGTATCTGTATCTTGGATTACCTTCACTTGGAATCCTACCACAAAATATTAATTCCTAAAGAAGGACTAACTAGAACCCAGTGGGTTGCTATTTTTTGTATCTTGAAATCGCTCACAAGTAATCTAGTGACTGACAAGAGAAACTCAATTTGCTAAATGAATAAATGAACCTAATTCTTTGTTTTCTCTACTTCTATTCTGGGAGAAAAATCCTATAACTCTATTTATTGACTGAAGATAAATTTATAATTTGTATCTTCAATTGGGCCCTTAATCAGTCATTACTGTTTTTTGTTTTTCTCATTTCTAGTTAGATAGAGTCTCCATTTGGGTCCCCTAGGAAATAGTGCTTCAGGCAAATATCAGAAGCTACTTTATTATGATTGTAATCCAAGGAATGCAAAAGGGAGGGAAAGGCGAGTGAGTAAGGGAGGAGAGAATGAAATTGCAAGGGAGTTGTTACTGGGCTGATCATAGCTACAACCCACAGAGTATCATCAAAGAAGCCTTGAGAAGCCGCTGCTTCTCCAAACAGGTCGTCCAGGGAGTGAAAGGCACCAGCTTTACCTGGTTGTAATTGTCTTGCATCGGTCAAATGTCGCTCCATGGGGCGTCATCTACCTCACACTTCTGGGTTCCGCATATGTGGATGCTGAGAACGTCCCGTAGCATCTTGCACTTTCGTATCAACACAAAAGCCCTGCTGAGGAAGGGAAGAAGTACTTGGCATCGGTAACAGGTGGGGACCACCAGGTGTAGTTCAGGAAGGAATGATATGTGCAGCCACCACAGGAGCACTCTCCATTTTATATCAGCACCAATAACCTGGCTCCAGGATCAGGGACCAGCATGAGCTCTTGCCAGGGACTCTCTGGCCAGACCACAAGTCAAGCGCACATACCTGGGTTGACACATGAGTTAGGTATGCACTTTCCACATGGAGGTTTTCTCGTTATTACTTATTATCAGGTGAGAGGGAAGTCTGATCCATATGCTAGGATGAGTGATACAATCCATGCTTTGAAACTGAGTGTTTTATTATTTGCAAGGTCAACATATTTCATACTGTAGTCTCCCCAACCGCCATTCAAGGTTTTGCTTTCTGTGGTTTCACTTTCCCGCCATTCACTGCAGTCCAGAAGCTGATGGTTCTCTTTCTGACTTAGCATCGGAAGGTCTGTAGTAGCCTAGTGCTATGTCACAACACACATCATTCACCTCCGTTCATATCATCCTACAGGCATCTTACCATCTCATATCATCAAAAGAATGGTGAGTGAGGTACAGTAAGATATTTTGAGAGAGGACCACATTCATATAACTTTTATTATGGTGCATTGTTACTATTTTATTATCACTTTGCTCTTGATCCCTTACTGTGCCATATTTATAAACTGTCATAGGCATGTATGTGTAGGAAAAAATATAGCATATATCTCAGGACTGTTTATGGTTTCAGACATCTCCGGTGGGGGGGGTGGTGTCTTAGAATGTATCCCTCATGGATAAGAGACAGCTACTGTATTTATGTCGTACCTTGTATTTTCATGTGAATGTGAGAGGTTATGTCAAAATAACCTGATGAGTGGTTTTAGGTTAGTGTTATTATATTAATTTTGATAGCAAGACAGAGACTCAAAAAAGTCGAAAGTCTTGTACAGTGTCATGGAGCTAGAGTTTTTTGGTCAAAAGAGCTTTGATTTAGGATTCAAAAGGCTTGAATTTTGGGACGTCTGGGTGGCTCAGTCAGTTAAGTGTCTGTCTTCTCTGCCTTTGGCTCAAGCCATGGTCCTAGGGTCCTTGCTCAGTGGGGAGCCTGCATCTCCCTCTGCCTGCCACTCCCCTGCTTGTGCTCTTTCTCTATCTCTCTCTGACAAATAAATAAATAAAATCTTTAAAAACAAAACAAAAAAAATAAAAGACTTGAATTTTAATTCTCGCTTCATATCTTAATTTATATTATCATTATTTTTTAACCGAGGAGCACCAATATCCAGACCAATCTGTGGTGATGGGCTCAGCAATCCTTCGATCTTCCAGTGGCTCATATTAAACATCTCACCAACATTTCATGGAAGTCTGTGTGTCTGACAGATAGATTGGGAGAGAAAAGGAGGAAAATTACTTGGTTTATGACTTATGTACTAGAAGCAAAGGCAAGCCAGTTTTTATTTTGAAAATGTCCATTGGTTGGAATTAAAGAGAAATCTGGTTTCCACCAAAACAAAACA
This sequence comes from Ailuropoda melanoleuca, assembly GCF_002007445.2. Classification (NCBI taxonomy): domain Eukaryota; kingdom Metazoa; phylum Chordata; class Mammalia; order Carnivora; family Ursidae; genus Ailuropoda; species Ailuropoda melanoleuca. Next base: position 17,461,892 of record NC_048235.1, on the reverse strand, counting down.
AAGTACGTAGAAAGAAAAACTCTTTCAAGCTCTCATTTTCTCTCTCTTGACAGTGAAACATTTTGGTTTTAAAGTGGCCATATTTCATAGTATTGAAAATATTATTTTATAAATATAAATCCTATTGAGTGATTGTTTTGAGGTTGAAATGTGCAAATTGAAGACCAGAGTTTTTCCCCCTAAAGATATGATTTTAAACCAAATTTCACGACTAAATAGGCCTTCCAGAATATTACAAAGAACTGCTATCAAAAGTAACAGAATCTAGTAAAAGTAGTCTGCGATTGCAAATAGTTCTGGTTTAGTGTTGTACAAGTATAAAGAAATAAGCATCATGAAAATATTGGCCTCTTTTTGTGTTGCCAGGGAATGAATTTTTATGTCTTAAGAATATATGGTTTGTTCCTTTGCTGGTGCAAATAGTCATTTAATAATGGAGTTATCTCTGCATGTCTGAAACAGATTGAATTAGTTCTCATTATTCAAGTTGGATACTGCAAACCACCCATCCTGTTTGTCCTTTGATTTACTCTCACAATTTCTGTGCATTTACATGAGCATTATAACTTTAAATGATGGTGACTTTCAACAATCAATCACATATATTAGTTGTTTTAAGCATTTCTTAATAATTTTCCAAAATACTTTAATTTCCTAGCCAAAAAATGAAGCGACATAAAGGTAGCCAAGGCTTCTTGCCAGCCTCAAGAATGGGTGTAAATTAAACTGTGTAGTTGGAAGCTGATTCAATTTTTTTTTTTTGATGGAGAAGAGATAACTAGCACATCTACAAAAATCATGTAATTTTTGTTATCTGTGAAGACTTTGCCACAATGAATCCATCATTACCTGCACAAATAAGAAAGCAGAATGCTACAATTCATTTTCTGAGCTGCTATGAGTGGGGAAGAAAAGCAATCCGACCTTATCTTTTTCTTGATAATTAGCATTGCTGAAACAACTTTAAAGGAGGAACCAAAACCAGATAAAAATGTAGACTGGTGACAAGTAGGGAAGAGTTTATTATAAAAGAGACCTGTAATTATATAAAGAATATACTGAATAGGAAGACCTACACTTTGAAAGTGTAGAACGTTGAGCAATACAAAGTTCTGGAACTGCTGATGCTGTAGTAATAAGGAAGACAAGAAATCCAAAGCCAGGAATTAGGCTTAGAAAAACTGAGCTACAGGCAAGGAATATATTAACAGCTTGACAATAAAATATGCAAAATGCATCTTTAAGTTGTTGATAAAGTTCACAAGGCCAAACTCCATAATAGAGCAGGAATCAGGATCTTTGGGAGGTAATCTTTGATCTTGTGCCATTGTTTATATTCTTTATGAATTTTGGTTTGTCACACATGAAGTTACGATAAAGTTGATGGCATTCTCCATCTTGCCAGTGGGCAATGTTCCAAGATTGTTTGGATCACAAAAGCCCAATTAAAATTATACAGTGTCTCTAGTGTTCTGATTTGGAGTGCCAAGAACACAGAAACATCCCATTCCTACATATCCAGTGGTACTCTCAGCCAGAGACAGGAGCAGGTGGGTGGAGATGGAGATTCCTAGAAGTTAGGGACTGAGAATATGTACAGGTAGGGTTTTATTCTAATACAAACTCTCAGGGCTATTTTCCAGTCCCAGCTCAGATCCCAATTTTGTCTCCCTCCTCCAGTTTTCCTTGTAAAGTGTCATGGAATTAGTTTGCTTGCTCCTCTTTTTACTACCACCATCTGCAGCTTCCAGCCTGACTCTTCTCTTCCTTAGTATGTTGTACACAAGGCTGCAGTGAGTCACCTGTCCTTGCATTCCTAAAAAAAGCCTAAGGCTCTTGTGAAGGTTTATAGTGATGGTTAACAGTGGCAATATATATTAATTGAACAGGCATTTTTTTGAGAACATAGTATGTTCCAGGCATGTGTTTAGATATTAGCTACATAAAGATGAGTGAATCAGGATGAAAAAGCATGGTTCTCTCTCTCTGGAAGGTCAGTGCCAGACAACAAACAGATAATTAAAATACTATGGGATAGTCACCTCACGCTTATTAAGATGGCTACTATCAAAAATCCAGGAAATGAAAGTGTTTGCAAGGATATAGAAAAATTGGAACCCTTATGTACTGTTGGTGAGATTGTAAAATGGTTTAGCTTCTATGAAAGACAGTGTGTGGTTCCTCAAAAAACTAAAAATAGAAGTCAACATGATCCAGAAATTACACACACACACACACACACACGCGTATGTATACACAATAGAATATTATTTAGCTTTAAAAAAGGAACTTGTGATACATGCTCTAACAAGGATGAGCCTTGAAGATGTTATGCTAGGTGAATAAGCCAGTCAGAAAAGGTAAATACCATCTGATTCCACTACATGAGGTATTTAGAGCAGTAAGATTTAAAGAAACAGAAAGGACGGTGGTTGGCAGGGGCTCAGGGGAGTGAGAAATAAGAATATGGATATAGAGCTTTAGTTTCGCAAGATTAAAAAGTTACGGAGATTAGCTTTACAACTAATGTGAATTACTTAACACTATTGAACGGTATAGGTAAAAGTGGTGAAGGTGGTAAATTGTATGTTCTGTGTATTTTACCATAACTAAGAATAAATGGATGTGACAAACTCCATCATAAAAGCATGATATGGACGATGGGATATAAAGAGAAGTCACCAGCAGCTTGAGGGCCTGGAGTAGCATAGGCAGAAGAGCTGGAGCGTTTAAGACAGTGGATAGGAGCTCCCAAGAGAACAGGCAGAAAGGCATTCTGGGCTGAAATTTTTACTGTTTGATCAATGACATTTCCCCAGTCTCTAGAACGTGGTGCCTACAGATGCTCATTTAATATAGTGTTGCATGTTGAGTGGATGAATAAATTCTGAGGCCTAAGTTCAGTCTACATCATGTCTTGCTCTGTTTTGTTTTCCTCACCTCTCTCTCTCTTCAATCCATTCTTTCTATTGTTACTTAAGCAAGAAGTCATCCCATTATCTAAAAAAAAATAAATAAGTAAAATAAAATAAAAAATTATCATCCCAGTACTTACGCCAAAAAGTCCAGACCACTTAGTGTGATCTGCACATCCTGCCACTGTCTTGGCTTCTCCAGTCTCTTTTTCAGGTGTATTTGTCAACACCACCCCTGAAATTCTGTGAGCTTTCAGCCACTTCCTGTTTCCCAGGATAGCAAGCCCTTTCATGTAGATGCCTTTGCACTGTGCTCTGTCCTGCCTAACATGACTTTTCCTCCCATTTTGTAGACTAACATTCATCTTTTATGACCTCATTCATGGTTTGCCTTATTAAGTCCTTGAGACACCCAAGTATTTTGTTTGGCCATGGGGATTTCTTCTATATTTGAAAAGAATAATCACTGGGTATCTCATATTTGTTGCAAGATAATTTACTTAAAACTATTTCAGTATTGTGCATCTCTCTCTCTCTCTGTTTAAATTAAATTTGTTCTGTATTCTAGTGATTGTGAGGTTGCATTAGAAAAACTTTAACCAAGATTTCACACTCTAGAGGTACCCTATGGCAAGTAGTTCACATCTAACTCCACAGTGCAGAGGTGTGTTAATTAGCATAAAGAGTGCTAAAAATCATTTTTTTCCTTGATGACATGAACATTTCTCAATATATATAGTTAGCCAGAAAAAAGTTTATGAACTTTGTTTCCCTTGTGTGAATGAAATACTAGAATCTGGCAAACCTAGCAAGGTCACACCTTTTATGTTGAGTTCACGTTCTAAGTGCCCATTGGGACTTTTCTCCACACTCCTGGGCAAGGCTGTTCTGTCTAATCTCACTCGAAGGTTAGCCTGTCCTGCCATTAGAATGCAATTCTACCTCTCTTGGAGTAAACCTTTCATGTCAAGTCTTCATCAGAGTGGTTAGGGCAGAGAGCAGGGCATCATGGAATCTTTTTTTAATTTTTTTAAGTTCATGACTATTTTGAGGAATTTTTGCTTCCAAATATTTCAACTTGTAGCAGAATTGGTCTGCAGTTTGCCTTTATTATAATTTTTTACTGAGTTAAAAAAATAAAAAATAATAGTTCCTACTGCTTCTTATTGCTGGAGGCAACAAATAGTTACAAAAGACCTTCATAGATGTTAGTGACCAAATTTGCTTGGGTCAGCCCGAAGTGGTGTTATAATGATTCCATTATGTGTCAAGGTCAGGTTTTCCCACTAGGTTTGTGAACTCTTTGGGTATGTCTTGTTCTTCTTTGTACCCATGGAGCCTTTCCTAGAGGTGAGCTGGCTCAGCAAATGCTTGTTGAGTGAACAGATAAATGGAAATACTGAACCTTTGACATTAGAAACAGTGAAAGGCAACACAACTTAAAAGACCGAAAGATGACAAAATTGGAAGGGTCATAGCAGGAGCAAACAGCAGAATTGTCTGGTACTGAGAGATTTCTGGATATAAGAAATTCGGTGCTAAAACTGAAACAGTCCTGGGTAAGTATGGTGGATTGGTCAGCCTGATATGCTTTTTAAAATCTTTATTTAAATACTGATCCATATTAAAACATTTTTAAAAATAAACAAGGTAAAATTAAAGTGGCTAATGACTTCTTGGTACATACAGATTCTATCTAAAAACCTTGGAAATTAAATAGCATTATGTAACTTCTGAAAGTTATAAAACATAGCTTTAATTTAGGGGGTACAATGATTTCTAACATTCTCTTATAATCTTGAATTAGAAGATGTTACAAATGGTAGTCATAAGACTGCTTTGCTTTTGTGTAGATCTGTATAGTTTTTAGGACACTTTTGGAAAAAGCAATTTCATCTTCACAATAAGCCTTTAAGGTAGGCATTACAGTCAATACATGGGAGATGCAGTGAGGACCCATCTAAGAACTTGGAAATACAGAAAATACAGTTGCCCTGAGATGAATTAATTAAGTATCCAAGGTACAGTGTCTCCTCGGCCCAAGGTGCCAGCCTCCTAACTATAGATTAACCATTGATATTGATATATATTAGGAATGCTTTTACTAAAAACAAACAAAAACCACAATTTCACCTAAAAATGGTTTAAAATGGCAATAATACTATTTAATGATCTGTCATAACACAGTATGTAGACATATGGTTCAGGATTAGGAATGGCTTAGTGATGTCAGTAAAACCTAGCTTTCTTCTAGACTTTTGCTCTGCTGTCTTAAGTGTGTTGGTTTGACTTATTTGAATCATGAAAGAGTTGGCTGCTACAACCTCAGAGATCATATCTCTAGTAATGGCAGGAAGATGGGGGAGAAATGGTTTTGTCTACCCCTTGTATCAGGAATGCAGTAGTTTGCCAGAAGGACCCAGCTGTCTTCAGCTTATATGCACTTGACAGAACTCCTGAAAAGCTATCTCTGATTTCAGTGGGGCTGAGAAACAACTATTTAGCTGCTCTACTGAAGGTAGGCAAGAGCGAATGGGGATGGAGTTGGGCATCATCTAACCCAACTCTTGAAGGAGATGGCCAGTGAGAACACATTTAGTTCAGAGAAGTGCACTTCACACACAGTGAACTTGGCAATGCTGGAGTAATGAGCTTATTTAGTTTCATTTAAAAATTTCAAATGAGAAAATTAGGTTTTGAAAATGGCCTATTTCTGTCCTTATCACTGGATAAGCTTCCCCATAATTACCACAAAGAACCATAAACTAACATGAATCACAGAACCCAGAGCCAATTTTTTAAATAATATAACTTTATATTTGTGATAGTTGAAATCTATAAATCATAAATTTATGACAGATGAAATGCCACAGTAGCAACACCTGCTTTACATGATGAAATGACATGAACAATCCATTCCATGTGATGGGAATGATTTAGGAAAAAAAAATCACTTTCTTATCTATGGTAGATTTGCTGTAACTGAGTATATCCTTACATGATTAAGGTATAGTTTTTCCCCCTAACTTTTTAAAAAAGAATTCATTTGAGTATAGTTGACACACAGTGTTACATTGATTTCAGGTGTTGTAACATAGTGATTCAGCATCTCTATGTTATGCTGTGCTCACCACAAGTGTGCCTACCATCTGTTACCATACAACACTATAATACCATTGACTGTATTCTCTATGCTTTACCTTTTATCCCCATGACTTATTCATCCCATAACTGTAAGACCCAGAGCCAGTTTGTTTTATCTCAGTGTTTGTAACCCTCCTAGAACCAAGGGACCCATGGTGGAGGTTTTCTCTGTGTCCGTCCTTCTATGTGTCGCACCCATGGATTGACAGGAAAGCCCCAGTAGGTTGGAAGTCTGTCCTATAAACAGTTTCTCATAATCAAAGCTGCTAGAGATGTTGCCTGGTGCGTTTTCTTGCCAGCACATCTAATTAGTCATCTATCTATCTTTCTTTCTTTCTTTCTTTCTTTCTTTCTTTCTTTCTTTCTTTCTTTCTCTTTTTTCTTTCTTTCTTTCTCTCTCTCTTTCTTTCTTTCTTTCTTTCTTTCTTTCTTTCATCTATCATCTATCTCCATCTATCATCTATCTATCTATCTATCTATCTATCTATCTATCTATCATCTATCTATCTATCTATCTTCTATCCTCTATGCCTATCATCTATCTAAACTATCACTATGTCATATCTGGATTTGGGAGAATTATACTTTTAAAATCTTAATCTGTATCTCAGAGTTCTTGCTGGTGTTATTGGACATGATGACATTTGATGATTTTTTAGAGCAGTATATGGGGCATTATTATGGTTTCTTAGCTTGTTATTGCTGAGATCTTTTTATATTGTATCTTCCATCATTATTCACCATTAAACAAGAAAGTTAGAAAACTCCACTCCAGAACTGAAGCTTCTAAGCACTTACTGAGTTTAATATGCTTAAGGAGAACTTTTCAGATCAAAATTGAATCAGGAAATTTACCAAGAGGTTAAAAGATAAGGCAGTTAAATTAGTTTGGAAAGGAATGAAATACATTCAGATATTTATTTGTTGGGGTACATTTTTCTCAGTGATGATTAGGCTTAAAAGTTTATTTCATTATAGTAATTTATATCATCAGAGTAAAACATAAAAGGCTCAGGTCTGGGCAGCAAATATGCATTTTAAAATTGTTCATGTAAAACAATTACATGATGGGCTCTGACTTCTATATAAGATGTACGTTTAAAAATGTCCACAAGTATAATTCACATTCCAGGTAGTAACTATGCTCCAGGAATTGTGAGTATCTCTATTCTTAAGTTCTTGTTACCAGAAAGAACTCTCTCTGAAACTGCTTAGTTTCCCAAAATAATAATCCAGGCAAAAAGTTAAAAAGCCAAAGAAAGAAAGAAAGGTTAAAAATTTTACTCACAGAAAGTAATGGAAGAAATTTACACTTTTAGATTTGAGTGCTTATAGAATTCTCAGATTGGATTCAGCAGGGGAGTCTAGGCATGATGGTTGGTTTTCAGCATCCCATCTCATGGGAAAGAACACTTTGAATTGAATTCCACGATTCTGGTTTTTGCCTTTTTATTTTTATTTATTTATTTATCTTTAGAGAGAGAGAGAGTACATGCACATGAGGGTGGGACAGAGGGAGAGAGAGAATCTTTAAGCAGGCTCCAGGCTCAGCGTGGAGCCCCAACAACCCTAAGATCATGACCCGAACCAAAATCAAGAGTCCGCCAGGTGCTCCTACATCCTTATTCTTTACTGTCTATTTAGAGTTGTACCCTGAAGCCTAGAGCCATGGTTTCTACTGATATTAAGAAAGACCATCTAGAATCTCACAGGATTAATAAAATCTGATCCAGTTTTTCTTATGCTAAGGTCTCTTTACTATAGGCATATGGTATTTCTCAAAACCAGGAAAAAAACATCCCCCTGAGAAAAGGGGTTTGTGGTTAGCATGGATGATAAATTAATCTGGCTTTCTAATCCCAACAGTTGCAGTGGATTTCCACATACCTGAAGAGGTGGATTAAATTGTCAGTGCTCTAATCAAATTTTAACTTGGGCCAAGCCTAAAGAAATCATTTTTGTTTTGTGCTCTTAATTAATACCTGTCAAATGCTGGGAAAAGATTTGCTCCTGAACATAAGAAATTATGTGGACATAAATCTGTATTTAATTTCTTACACATTTACTCATGGAGAAAAATATGGAAACCAATGACAAGCCAAGTTAAATACTGTATTACTACAATTATCATTAATAAAGCAACTTGTTTCTTTAAGTTCATGGGAGGGATTCAGTTTATATGTATTGCTGTTTTAATAGTATTTTTGCTGACAAAGTTATGTTTTTATTTTCGTAATAATAGCTTTTATCATCAGGAGTTGTCTTAGGATATATACATGTATGTATAGAATACATATGTACATATCTTAAAACATAGGTGTGCAGTGTATTTGTGTATATATATTTATTTATATATATTATATATATTACGTAATTTATATATAAATTGTTTTTTGCTTTGGGTATAATGAACTTTCTTTTCCTAGTAGCACTCTTCTTTTTCAGTGTTATTAGTTGCTCACATGTGTACTTGTGACTATGCATATATATGAGAAAGGTGGTAATCCCACTTATCTCCAGAGGATAACATGATATTTATCAGTGGCTTAAATCAATGTCGTCACCTCATCAGTCATTTTTCATTTTTCCAACTGCCCTATCATGAAAGCTGCTGAATCAAATATCCCCAAATATTATTGTTTCAAACTTGGAGATATTTTAAAAATAACTAAAGCAATTAATGATATCTAATGAATAGAAGACATATAATTCACGAGAACTTGAGGAAAATGAGACACTAGTTGGACATCATTTTTTTAGAAAATACGCATAGTCTGTAGACAGGAACTCAAAAAACAATGCAGATGGGACTAGAGGAACTTTCTTTCTTTCTTTCTTTTTTTTAAGATTTAATTTATTTATTTGACAGAGAGAGAGACAGCCAGTGAGAGAGGGAACACAAGCAGGGGGAGTGGGAGAGGAAAGCAGGCTCCCAGCAGAGCAGGGAGCCCCTCGATCCCAGGACTCTGGGATCACACCCTGAGCTGAAGGCAGACACTTAATGACTGAGCCACCCAGGTGCCCCTAGAGGAACTTTCAGTATATTTTTTAATCATTTCCAGAGAGTCTGTATCTAACATCATAGGTTTTTATCAGCTCTTGCCGGCTGTTAAACTTCTGGGGTCAGAGTAGGTAAATCCTGAGACTTTGGGGGCTTTCTACATGTTCTTGGGAATAAATGTGATTGTCTTATGTGAATTTATAAATATAATCTCTTTAATATGTGGCCTTCATTTATATTAATTATTGTGCATATTTAAAAACATTCAATAACATAGTGTGTGAGTTACTTTATCTATGAATTAACTTTTTATTATTACTACTACTTTTGATGTTGCCGTTATTCCTTTTCCCCCTATGGTCTTGAAGGAAATAATAGACCATCCTGAGTACCATATTTTGCAGTTAGATTTTCTTTTCTTTTCTTTTTTTTTTTTTTAAAGATTTTATTTATTTATTTGACAGAGACAGAGACAGCCAGCGAGAGGGGGAACACAAGCAGGGGGAGAGGGAGAGGAAAAAGCAGGCTCCCAGCGGAGGAGCCTGATGTGGGGCTTGATCCCACAACACCGGGACCACGCCCTGAGCCGAAGGCAGACGCTTAACCACTGTGCCACCCAGGCGCCCCTGCAATTAGATATTCTTAGAATGGCATTTTCTAAAAGAAGTTTCTGTTTTGGTGTCAGTCATTTATGGCCATTAATATTTAAAAAATAATAAATATACCTTGATGGCAGAATGATTAGTCATAGTGAAGTAACTATCAAAGTAAAACTTTAATTCCAAATTGAAAATACAGTGATCTGGGTTGGAAAAAATTTACACCATCCTTTTATTTTTCACGTTTATGCAGGGAAGTTTCAAGGAGAACATTTCTCCCTGTAAGAGAAGAGTGTATGCGATGACACAATATCCTAAGAAAACAGTATAACAGAGATGCATGGGCCTGGATGCAACCTGATATCTGGCACACACATGGTTTAGTATGTTTCACATGAATCCAAACGTTAGCTCTACAACCTAGTAAGAGATAGGATTTCAGCCTGTTAATAGATTCAGTTTTAATGGCCAATGTCCACTATTCAGTTTCTGGGAGTAGTTCGAAAACACTTAGAGCACAGCTTTGATTCTAAGTCTTACAGAAAATTTATGCCCTCTGAAACATGTGCATTGCCATAATGTCCACTTTTAATTCTTCACACACTGCCTTTCAGGATGATTACATCTCAGTGACACAACATTGATTATCCAGTTGGTGGATTATCCAGCCCTTGTATTACACTTGGTCTTCTTAAATTTTCTTTCTTCCGTTTTGTGATCCTACATTGGAAAGCACTGTGGAATAGGGGGACAACAGAAACTGAATTAAGTTGCTTTTACAATAATTTGCAGTATTTCAAGATTACATATTAAAGGTTTAATTAGGTAGTAGTAAAACATTATAGTCATTTCTAATTATGTATTGCAAACCACCTCAAAACGCTGTGGCCCAAAGCTACAACGATCATTTATACTGCTCATGAATTTGCAAACTGGGCAGGACTTGGTAGAGATGGGTTGGTTTTTTTGCAAGTGTCATCTCTTGGGACAGCCTGACTGGGAACTGGAGGATTAACTTCCAAGATGGCTCATTCATGTGGCTCTCACATTGGGCTTTTTCTTACTTTATAGTGGCCAGGTTCTGAGAGTGAGTTTTCCTAGGGCGGAAAGTGGAAGCTGCCCATTTCTTATGGACCAGGTCATTATTAACTGTACACTGTTTTATCAATCAAGCAGTAAATAGCTTGGATTCAAGGGGAACAAAGTAGGATGCATACCATGAAGTGAGAGAATTATCGAACAGAAATGGCAGTTTGGGGCAGGAAGAAGATACATAATTTTTGCATAGTCCAGTTCAATTATGGAGCTCATTACTTAGGATAAAATATAAATTTATGTAATAAGGGTATGATAACAGATACACATAAGCATATCATATGAGTATGATGCCCATAGGAAAAGTGGAACGTGATCGTGGGTATGTCTCTAAGCTTTTAAAATAAGATGACCTATGAGGGACAATTCTGTGTATTACGTTAGATCCCTTAGACATTTCTAAGACTAGATATAGAGTTTGAGTGACCATGGCTCTAAAAGTATTTCTTCTATCTAAGACTAATTACATTCTTGAGTCTGGGGGACAGTTTATTGTTCATAGACTATTATATATTATTTATTGTCATCATGGTTTTTACTCGGGAACCTTTTCTCTAAGTACTCAGGCTTTGAAATTCATAATCAGGTCTGCAATTGTCAAATTTGTTTAATATAATGAATTGCTTATACTACACATTTGCATGTTGGATATACAATTTAGTTTCTAAATTAGAACATTCTGGGAAATCTCAAAAAAGGGCACTAAATTTTAAAGTTTTCTGGCCTTCTGAAATCTTTTATGAGCTTTACTTCAGCAAAAAGCACCATTTAAGCCTTGGACCCAGCACATTTGTATTCTTTGAAAATGTTCCCAAAGTCTATATCAATATATTATGTGTACATTTGAAATGAGGTTCCACACTTCATAAACTTATGTTCTGTATTAAACTTCATCTGGGGAAGTCTGTATCAGTTTCTAGGGTGTAAAGTGATGGAAAAAATGAATCTTGTTTGAATTGATGTTAGCTTGCTTATGAAATGGCCTCTTGGGGCCTGAAGGAGAGTGGCTGGAAATTTGTGTCTGCAAAGTAGGCTGGACTCTGTTAAAAATTACCTCCAGATAAGAGGAATGAGCTGGGTACTGAAATGATTTCAATAGTATGAAACATTTGTTTTTAATGTAGAAGTCATTGGACATAAGGATTGTCTGCCTATGTTTTTTCCCCCCTCCCTGACAAGGGATTTCCTGCTCTTAAAATATCCTTTCTAAATTTCTATTGAATTGTTTGCCAATGCAATCCAGAAATCTGTTAGCCTAAGGTGAGAAAATCAGTATTAACTTTCTTTGTGCTAACATTTCCACTATTGACCTAGGATTAAAAAGCTAAAGGGTTCAATCCTGAAGACATACTTGAAAATGAGTGACACCTGTGTCCAGAGGAAGAGCAATTTTCGTAAATGCTAGGAACCAAAATCCAGCTAAAGCGTGAATACTTGATTTTATTATCATTGTAAACATCATGGGTGTTCTTTCATATCCTAAATTTAAAACATGCAGTATTGTCACTCCACACAAAATATAGGCAACACTGTTAATTCAGTATAAATGTACTTTTCAGCGTGTACGTTAAAGAAATCACTGATCTCTGAAAGAAATAGATTGATTTTAAGACCTATCACTTTACTTTTTGTGTCATTCCTTTATACTATTTCCCAATGATTCTTTGTAACATGGCCTTTATTGTGTTTAGAATCTGGTTAAATTAAACAAAAAATATATGCCTCTGTCATCACAGGAATATTTAAAAAATATTTTGGAGTCTAACTGGCAGCTTCATTTGCAATTAATTTTCATTTTTCTTTCCTCTGTGTAATAAATTCAGAAGTGGGCTAGTAAAAATGCTTCTTCTAGAATACTATTTACATATAATATTTCCTAATGTTCATGATGATTTTAGGTTGAAAACATCACTGGTAAAGGAAAAATAGGCAAACTCCTAATACTAGTGTTTAGAAATCCTTTTGCTCATCATTTCTTTTCCTTTTGAGAAGAATCCAAATGGGGTCACCTGGCATTGTAGATACACTGCTTTCATTTGTAGTCTTGCCCAGGAATAAAATCTTTTATTTCTGCTTTCTTAAGTTGTGGTGCTGTAACCACTAACTCAATTTCAAGCTCACACTAAAGGATCTTGCCGAAATTGACCATTGTCTGCCAAAGTCTTACCATTAACATGATCTTTCTACACCAACAAAGGCACTTCTAATACAATTTGTTTTTAGAGAGAGAATGAGGAGGAGGGAAGGAAGGCAGGGAGCAGGAGGAAGCAGGCAGAGAGAGGATAGGAAGAGGGATGGGAAGGGGAGAAGACAAGAGAGAAGAGAAGGAAGAAGGGTAGAGAACTAGAGAGAAGGAAGAAAGGAAGGAACAAAAGACTGTGTCTGAGTTGAAAAGGATATAAGAACAGCATTTTGATATAATAATAGGACCAATAGTAAAAAAAAAAAAAAATCATAGAAAACTCAAAAACACATGTAGAGCAATTGTTCCTTAAATATTAAATTCTCTACATTTGACTTTAAAAATCTTTCCTTTGCCAGTGTAGGTCTGTGGGACGGTAGATTTTTAGGCTGTTTCTTGCCAACTTTCTTGGCGCTCTGAGTGATTAAAGCAAAATACTAATCAGGGTGGTGTATCTGTCAGTCAGCTTGTATCACTCCTCGGTATTTATTTCGGTGTTAGATCTCTGATTTTTTTTTTTTTAAGATTTTATTTATTTATTTGACAGAGACAGCCAGCGAGAGAGGGAACGCCCTGAGCCGAAGGCAGACGCTTAACCACTGTGCCACCCAGGCGCCCCCAGATCTCTGATTTTTAAAAGAGAATTCCCCTTTAAAGGGACATATGCTTTTCAATTAGATGGAGTATTTGAGTGACATTGAAAGTCTCATGACGTTTTTTTCTTTGAACTTCCAGTGTTCAATAAAATGACACTGGTGCTAAAGCTATGTAGGTACATCAACATCTGATTAGTTGTGCCTTTTATTTTGAAGCCCAAACAAACTCCTTTGCTCACCTTCGTCTTCTTCAATTAGTTCTAGCCTCTGTCCTCCGCCTATCGGGTGTTGTCCATGGTCAAAGGTGGAAGCTTGAAAGATAGTTTAACCATAAGGACCTAATACGGCTGTTTCTGGCTAAACTTTTACAAAGTTACCATTCATTATACTTCATTTCTTTCTCTCTCTCTGTCTAGCTTGAGCTATCATTTACCAAACATGTTCGTATTTTCTCAGATGGACTTACTGATTTGGGTTCTATTGATTCCTTCTCCTGTAATAAAAAAAAAAAAAATGAAACCCTCTTGATTATTATAAATTGATTTTTTTCTCTTCTTAAGAAAGATTCTCATTTGGTTTAGGGCACTCAGGCTCTGAAATTATTTGTATTTATCTATTCTTTATGCTTTAGCTTTCAAAATCACAAGGATATTTTTTTCAAATCATAAATGTTTGGACACTATACCATCATATATCCCTTTTAAAGTCCCAGTGTATAGTTTAATTACTCTTTGGGTGTCAGACGTGCCAAACATGTAATAGTTTTTGCAAATACTTTTTTTGAGAGTGGTTTTTACTACCTATCATCTCAGGATGTGATTATTTTGTTTAGCTGACTGACTTGAAAGTGTATAAAAGGAAATCAACAACTTCCAAAAAGTAACAATAAAATGTGTTACAGAAGAAATGATAATAACACATTTTGAGCAGTAGAAACTTGTCTGATTTTATCTGAGCTTAAAAATATATAAACACCTTTTTAAAAAAAAAAATCAAACAACCAATCAGTTGTCAGAAAACAGCAAATATTTTCCACATAGGGCCACTTTTTCCTTAAGTTTTTTTTTTCAAGATAATTTTTTTCAAAAAAGTTTGCATGAGTTAAATAGCTTAGTTGCAGGCTTCCAGATGAGGAGAGAATTTAGAAAAAAAAAAGTAGCACGAGACTTAATGTGTGAACAAAGCTGGAAACAAAGCAAAGACCCGATGAATGGTAAATGACTAAAGAAATGGTGGTATAACCAAAAAATATAGGTAAGGCAGCCTTTAGAACTCTTATTTTCAAAAAATAAAATGTCAATGGAAAATGCAAATAAAAAGATCACAACATTTTAAAGAAGTGCAGATACATACATATACACATACACACACACATATATGCACATATATATATATATGTGTGTATATATATATATATATATATACATAAAAAGAGGGGCAAAGCGGGTACTGAAATGTTAGCAATGACGATATCTGCATAGTGGTATTGCCAGTGGGTTTTTTGTTGTGCTACTTTTCCTCATTTTTCTAGCATAGCTGTTTTTCTTTTAATAATCAGAAAAAATTATTTGAAATAGGGAAAATAGCAAGAGAAGAAACTACATATTCTTGGTGTTTCTGTTAGTCTTAAAACTAAGCCAAGACAAAGTAAAACAAACCCAAACTGCTCAACCACTATTTCAACGATGGTGGACAAAGTATGGCTTGACGGAATGACTTTGGATTTTGTCATTACCCAAACCTCATTTCACAGCCCAGTTCTTCCATCTTTCCTTGTGTGGTCTTGCCTGAGACATACTTAACATTTCTGAATCTTGGTTGCTTTGAATATTAATGAGCCTGGTATGGTAATTCTTGTTTTTCAGATTGCATTGCTTTTATTTTGGGGGGAGTAATTCTTGACATTTAATTTTGGAAATTGATCGTGCTACAGCTGTTTTCTCCAGAAGGGCTCTACCTCCTTGTCCCTCCCTAACATTTCTTGAGTAATGACTGAAAGCTATGTGTGTTTAGTACAGTTATATGCTCAATCACTGCTTTTCTCTGCTGGTAAAAAAATTTACAGTATATTTTGCTATCTGCAACTTGAGTAGTGCAAAACACATTCTTTTTATATATGCCTTATAACTTTGAAGGTCTCTATTCCTAAAACATATTTGCTAGTTTCACAACCTGAGTCGGAGCATATTTCCCATATTATAATTTCGTATATACATTTGTTTTAGTAATTTATGCCTTATGGAATTAATGCCATCATACTTCTATTGGTGGTATTTTAATCTTAAACTATTGTTTTGATTGTGAAATCAAAGACTTCATCTTGACTGGAATTGAAATATTTAGCTAATGTAGGAAAGATATGGAGATAAGGAGAGGAAAAAGGCTTGGAGTTCTTTAATCCCTCATATTACACCATCTTGGTGGCTATATATTGAACCTTATATAAAGTGAGCATGTGAATATTTCTACCACTGTCTGCAGGAAATTTTACAAGTATCACAGATTTTTCCTGTGATGATAAAAGTGTCTGTGTACTCATTATTGAGGAGTATTTGCCAATATTTGAACTAATCTGTTGTATAATAAAAATAATGGAGTCCCATTAATTACTATTTAAGTATTTTAATCAGGCATTATTTTCTCATTAATACACTAATTGATTTCACAAATATCTGTAAACTGTCTACTCTGTTATAGACCATATACTGCTTCCTTATATCTTGATTAAACCAAAACAGAAAAATCTGCTCATTTCATCAATATTTTAATAGCTAATAAACTCTCCCACCCCTACTCTTACTGCTTATATTTGGTAATAGTTGACAGTAAGATATAATATGTTACTTAACTTTGATTAACAAACTATGATATGATGTTAGTGACATCAGCAGCCCTAAGCAAGGTCAAATAGACCAGGTTTTGATACAATTCTGTTTTTTTGCATTTCCAACTTGTAGCAATACTTTATTTATTCTTAGACACTCCTGTACTTTTACGTTTTCTTATACACTGAAAGGGTTTTATGTGTCATGTGAGTGAACTTACTTTTCATAGATGTTTTAACCAATGGTTGGTATTCTGGAATCTGTTGTCTGTCACTGCCACGGAAGAAATCTCTGGTTCAAACTTAGATTCCTGTAACAGACAACACTTGGGCTCGTGGGAGTCAAGCATGACCTTATAAATAACAGTCAGATGATGAATAGTTGAGTGAAGTATCTCCATGAAATGGAACTGTTAGAAGAAGGTAGGTAGGAAGGAAGGAGAGAAAGAAAGATAGAAAAAGAGAGAGAGAGGGAAAGAAAGAAAGAAAGAAAGAAAGAAAGAAAGAAAGAAAGAAAGAAAAGGAAGGAGGGAAGGAAGGGAGAGAGGGAAAAAAAGAAGGAAAGAAAAAGAAGGAAGAAGAAAGAATAGGGAAGAAAGGAAAGAAAGAGAATTAAAAATAGATGGATGAGGGCATTTTTTGGTTTAGGAGAGAAAAGCATTTGGCTTTTAGGTGTTAGTCTCTAATAATGCAAGTGATTTAATATTAGGTTTTGATCCCACAGTTTATTTCGTGAGTATAGGGCGTCTTAAACCACAAGTAGAGGCATGGATTGGGTCATGGAAACTAATTTATTCAGTTCTCACTTTCTAGTATATTTTCACCATGTTGACCTCCTTTGAATGCAGATGAGAAATCAGTGTAAAAGTAATGGTGATAATGCATTTTTTGTTTCCTTAGTTAGCATCTCTTTTCAAAGTGGCTATCCTGGATGGCAGTTAACCACAATTTAAATATAGCAGAATTTAAGTCCATAAATAGAAATATACCTTTATATAAAGCTTACAGGAATAGAATTATTTTGTTGCAATGAACCTATTTCACATAGCATAATTCTTGAAAGAAATGGATTAACTCATTGTAGCATAGGCATAATGACACTATATAATTCTTTGTTATAACCAGTAATATTTTTCTATTAAGCTTGCAGACATAATAATAGCAACAACATAAATGCCATTCTTTACCTTTTTAGTATTATTTAGAGCTTATAAATGTATTCATATACATTTTTAAATAATTCTCTAGCACTTTACAGCATGCGTGTATTATTAGTCTTTATTTTGGTGTTGAGGAAACTAAGATTTAGGAGATTAAGAAACATCCCTAAGACCAGTTTGTAGTGACAGAGCCAAGACTTAGTTCTGTCTGGTCAGACTTCCCAGCCTGTACTAGTTCTTGAATTAATGCTGTCCAAGTTGTGAGGGTTGTCCAGAGAAATGCAGCCCATTGGGATCACTATCCATGTGAATCACTATCCACATTCCACTGTCTATGGAATGGATAGTGATTAAGTCTAGTACTTTGCCTGCTAAAGCAGCAGGGTAATCTTGATGTTCTTTCCTTTGGTACCTTGTGCACTACCTGGAGTGTTGTCAGATTGGTTAATACATGTACAGGGAGGTCAAGTGTTGCTATTCGTTTTTGCAGTTCACAATGATAATTTATCTGCTAGGATCCTCTGGCGAAGTGTAAATTAGTGAGAAGGATTTGCCAAAAAAGTTCCCATGGAGACTTACCAATCAGCCTTGGTTTAATATATTAATAAGGAAGTAATTCTTTCAAGCCTTTTGATTAATTCCTAAGAGATAGGGAAAGGAAGAGTTAAGGGAAGCCCAGAATTCATTAATGTGACTAATATCTGATACACTTTTGGCCGTCAATATGTCTGAAAGTTAATTTGAGAGCTTCTTTTATCTAGAAAATGATTTTAACACATGGTTCATTTAAATAAAACAAAGAATTTGAAATGTTTTGATTTCGCAAAACTATTGTATAACAGACAGTTGGGCAAAACCAATGTATGTATGTAAACATAGGTAAGAATAGGTTAATTGCATAGAAACACAATCTGACATTTTTAGGAGAACATAACATAAATACAAATGTATTATTTTTATTACTGTATTCAAGGTTAAAAATTCTTGTGCCTAGGTTTTATTTCACTCTAGTTTCTAGGAGGAAATTTGTTTGTACCTCAGACCCTCTGCTTAGTCTGAAAATGAACCAGGCAGATTGCTTACTTCTAACTGAAACATGGGTGAATCTTATACATTTTTCCTGATGTGGGGACCATTAACTACCAAATACACTTAGTTTTGCTGCTAACAAGGAATCAGGCAAAGGAATTCTGATAACAAAACATATTAAATTGGATTTCAATATTTAATTCCAATCAGAAAAGATTTTACAACCAAAAAAGAATAAACCAGTATATCATGATTTGCTGTAGTGAAGTTAGTGTGTATCATGGAAGATGATGGTACGTATCTGGAGCTTTTCTGGGACAGAACAGGATACAGGAGATTTGCTCCTATCTCTGATTCCATTGATATGCAAGTTTTCCTAACCAAGACAGTCTGTAAATTTTTTTTCACTTATATAGTGGTAACATTGTATCTTTTCACCTTATCTTCAAATTTAGAGGATGGTGGGTAAAAAAAATCCAAACTTGTTCATTTGCTCATGTTGCTGACCACGAAAAGGCCGTTTTCATGAATAAAGAAAAATTTAAATATGATAGAGGCTTCCACTTTTAGCTATGATGGAGTAGCATATAATGTATTAGTGGTCTTTCTGAGAACAGCTAGAAAAGTGAATAAATTATAAAAGTCCATCTTTCTGAAGGTACCAGTGTGCTGCTGAGAAAGCCAGACTTTGAGGAACAAGGATGAGACAAAAGAGAGTTCTTTGAGCATGAATTTAACATTCCACATGCTTCTTTTTCTCTGGGTCATTTGCTAATGGGGTTGGGGAATGGGGAGATAAGGGGATTAAAAGTCATGAAGAGTGTGGCTACTGAGAGGTAGAAAAGTTAGTAAGGCTTTAGGCAACCTCATGGAAATGAATTGAAATGAGGAAGTGAAAACTGAAGTTTGGAGGTTGCCAAGATAGCCAGAAATAGAGATGCCAAGAGCACTGAGAGAAAGAAGCATAAAGAAGAAAGTTTGACACTTGTTTTCTCCATTGGTGTATTTGCTGAATTTTTAACATGTAGGATGGGCAGGGGGGGGGGTAGCCAATAATAAAGCAGCTGAATGTGGAACAGAGTTTTTGTAATCTCAGGGTATTGAGGAAACTAAAATTGGAATTCAGAAACTTCCAAAGAGAAGAACACTAGGAAACACCTAGACTCTTGTTTGGGACCTCTAGTGGGGTTCCATAAAAAGAATGAAACCCTATGTCAAGATAGCATGATCTGCCTATGATGAAGTTGGTCTAGTATGTTCTATGTGAGCTCTCTGCAAACGTGAATCCTCTCTGGTGGAAGATTTCCAAATCCTTTGTAATTTTCTCACATAAAATGTCTACAGTGAATAAAAAATTAGCACAGTTCAATGAACAACATGAGATTAAAAAAATAGGCATTAGAAATATATTCAAAGGTGATCAAAATATCGACATTATTAGACATGAACTTTAAAGTAACTGTGATTAACATGTTCCAGAAAATAAGGAATAAGATGGAGAATTTTGCATGAGAACTTGAATTATTAGAAAGGATCACATAGAAATTCTATAACTGAAAAATACAATAACTGACATTGAGAATACCAGAGATGGATTTAACAGCAGATTGGATACAACTGAAGAGAGAAATAGTGACTTGGAAGATAAATTCATAAAAGAAAGAAAATCCAGATTGAAGCATGGAGAGCAAGAAAGCATGGGAAGTAGAAATGATTCTAAGAGGTATATGAGACATGATAGAAAAGTCTAAAATATCATTACCTGAAGTATCAGAAGGGGAGGAGAGAATATGTGGCAGAATCAGTGTTGGAAGAGATAATGCCTAGTAATATTCAGAACTGATAAATTGAAAAATTAGTCACAGATTCAAGAAATTCTATGAGCCTCAGGCTATGTAAATATGAGCCTCAACCTTAGTCTGTTAGTGAACTACTGAAAAGCAAGACAATTTTAATGAGCGAGCAGAGAATAAGAGTAATATCATCAAAATAACAAGATTGACAGTTAACTTTTTAATAGAAATGAAAATGTATTATTTTTAATAGATGAAAGAGAACAGCTGTCAACATAAAATTCTGTAACTAGCAAAATATTCTTTTAAAGTGGGAATAAAATAAATACATTTCCTGAGAAAACAAAAATGAAGGGACTTTTTTGCTACCCGACTGGCATTAAAATGGAGTTTTGGTTTTTTTGTTTGTTTTGAAGATTTTATTCATTCATTTGACAGAGAGGGGGAGAGAGAGAGAGAGTGTAGTGAGTGCGCAAGCAGGAGGAGTGGCAGGCAGAGGGAGAGGGAGAAGCAGGCTCCCCGATGAGCAGGGAGCCTGATATGGGGCTCGATCCCAGGACCCTGGAATTATGACCTGAGCCGAAGGCAGATGCTTAACTGACTGAGCCACCCAGGCGCCCCTAAAAGGGAGTTCTTAAAGCAAGGGGTTTTCCCCAACAGAACAGTAGACATGAAGGAAGGAATTAAGAGCAAAAAAATTGTAAATTTGTATACAAATAAAAGAATATTGACTAAATTAAACAATAATTATGCCTTGTGAATATGTTGTAATACATCCCAATATTGTATATCATCTGTAGTATCAAATTGAGTGACAGAATTGCACAACAGAGGGGAATGCATTGATCTGTGAAAGAATTTTAAGAACTTAGATAGACTTGTCTGAAAAGTCATTGAAGCACTAATGTAGTTGATTCTAACAAGTCAAGGATGTCTGTTACCCCTAGGGTAACCAATTAAAGGGTAGTAGAAGAACTTATAATAACAAAGTAATATATTTGAAAATGAGATAAAAGAATAAAACTTGATTAGGAAAATCAAAGGAGCTCATAGGGGTGGGACAAAACAAAGGAGAAGAAGAACAACAAAAAAGTTATATAATAGTAGACATAAGTCCACACGCAGCCATAATTACATGAATATTAATGGTTGAATATACAAATTAAAAAATAAAATTGTCTGAATAAAAAACCCCAATTATATACATCTTACAAGAAATGAGTATTAATATAAGGATCACATTTAGGGACGAATAGCAGGCAGCCTTTGACGGTAACAGATAAGCTGAATAAGCAGTACCTTATAAAAATTGGAGGCTTTTTTCCACCAAGTATCAAGTATCTTGAAAGGATGGTTGCTAGCATTATTTCAGAAGATTGGGATGTCAACGCTGTAATACCTGTGATTTTTTTTTCACTTTTCCCTTGTGATAAAATGGTGGTTGCAGCTCCAGCCAAATGTCTGATTGCAGGCAGCAAGAGGGACGGAAGAGTGGTATTCATGTCAGGAAGAATGACATACTAAGGTGGAGGGAGTGATGGAAGTTGTCTGCCTACGTGCAAAAAGGGGTGCATTGTGTGCGTAAATGTAAACAATAATAAATCTGAGTAAAAGCCTCTTGGCTTTCATTATCACCATGAGCCAGCAATTCAAAAAAAAAAATGGTGGTAATAAAATATTCTCAGTGGGATGGACCTCTCTCACAGTCCCTGTTCCCCATCCCCACCCCCATACTATTTATCAGAAAAGTGAAATCTTTCACAGAAATTTCCAGAGGTTTACATAGATCTCATTGGTAATGACTATATCACACAGCCAATAAAGGGAGACCGGGGAGGTGTATTTTTAGCTTTCCAATCTTGACAAGTGAGAAAGGAAAAAAAGTGGATTTGTCTTGGTGTTGAATTAGATATTTGCCATGGACAGGAGGGGCAAATACTTTGTGGAGGATTTGATGAGATGGCACATGGGTAAAAGTTAAAGAATGGGCCAACATTTCAGATCATCCAGTAGGAGGAGCTAATCTGAGAGGTTAAGTAGAGAAGAGTTTATAAGGCAAGAATGAAAATGCTTGCCGTCCATGTTCAATATTAGCGTAGATGGATATTTTGAAAAAAAATGTGAGCAAGACATTTCTTTTATTAACCAAAATAGTGGTGAAATGATCCACTGAGATCCTTTCAAATGTAGAGTTTGTTTCTCTTAGTCTTACTCCTTTTTGTTGATACCAAATAGAGTCTCCTCTCCTCTTCTTTACCTCCTCTTATATGTGTATGTGTGTACCTTTTCACTGCGATTTCTTTTCTAGGAACCTGTCTTCTACTCTGTTCATTCGCTCTTATCAGTTGTGTTTCCCTGTGTAGGTGGTTAGCGTCACAGATCAGCCTGCACCTGTGCCAGGGTCTCTTCTACAAGTCTCTTTAACAAGTGTATGCCCTTTATTTTGCCATTGAGTACTGTGGGCTGTAGGAAGCAATCATCTGCCTCTGTAGACCCTGCTTCTATTTTGTGAAGCTTATTAAGACTGAAAAGTTATGTTTCTACAGGGATGTAAAATCTAGACTATGTAGCTAGTCAGAGAGACCACGTAACACATGGCAGAGTGAGAGATAAAGTGCTCTGTATTTGGAAGTCTCCTTACACAGACTTCACTCAGGAGTTGTAATTAGACAAATAGAAAACAATGCCAGGGGGCACCTGGGTGGCTCAGCCGTTAAGCGTCTGTCCCTTCTCGGTTTCATTGTGTCATGCTGAATGTGGCCAAGGAGACATCCTGCCCACGTGGACGTGGACCCATCAAGTTGTTGGAGCAGACTGTGTTTGAGATCCTTAGGGTGTTCATGGTATATTCCAGGTGGCGTTCTTTTGGGTGTAGTGGGATTGGATGAAGCACTGAATCTCTGCCTTTCCACGTATCAGATAATCAGCATCTGTTTCTGGCTGATGTTCACTTTTAGTGGTGCCTAGACTAGCTTCAATGTGACTGCTCTCAGAGTGTATGCATATTCTAGAATTTAGAATGTATATTATTGATTGTATTAGATATCCATTTGTCCTAGTGTGTGTGAATTTAAGGTGTCTGTGCCATCAGAGCAGAGGCACAGACTGTATTTAAGCAAGTATGTTTTTCTTCAGTTAGTGCAATCTGGCTCCATGCCCTCATTTTAATGTTTATAGGGAAATCTGTCAACTACTACCATCTGTGTCCTCACAGGAAGGCATGATAACTGTTGTTTGATTTAAAATAGGGGTCTTACTGTCCACATCTATTATCTTAGTTTGCAGTTCTTAAATTTGCCTTACCTGATGTTGAAAGCAGTATCGGCACAATAATCTTGGTTCAGCTACCCGTGGGTACAGCGTAATCACTCTAGGTCATAGGGTTTCTCTGATGGACCGGCTTGTGTCCTAACCATGCCCCTACAACCTCTAAGTAACCTGAAGGCTTTCTCTTTGACATTTGTCTCTGCAGGAATAACCATGAAAACGCTCCCTGGATTTCAGCAAACTTAACACATTTCATGGATAAATAACAGTCTACCTCATGCTGACTCCTGTCTGTTGTTAGACTACTGCTTATTGTTTTAGAAACTTCATTGAAGAAAATAGTTCTCAATTCATTAAAATCAGTATGCCTAATATTGAACATGTTTCAAATACTAAATTTCTTAGTGTTCAGCCTACTTTTGAACTATTATCCTTATGGATAGTGTTCTGATTCATGCCATTTATTCCTTATAAAATGTAGAATTGGCTTTTTTTCTCCCAAAATACTAGTATTTCTTTCTTTTTTTTTTTTTTGTACTTTCCATGTCCTTAGGGTTTCTTTTTGCCATTGTTACTCTTTTAGAGAAGGTTATGAAAGAAGAAATCTTGCCTGCTTCTCCTTTCCAAGCTAACGTTTTTTCTATTTTTTTTTCCTTTCTGTAAGCCCTAAACTTCTTAGAATTTTTTAAAAGCTTAAACATCAAGTCCGTAAAACTCCGTTCTTGAGGGCATGGTGTATTAGAAAGCCAAGCCTCCTTTTTATTTACTACTGTATCCCCAGCCCTCATGGCAGTGCTGCTCAGATAGTAGACATTAAATTTCTGAATGAATCAATGGGCTAGTGTATCTACTGGTTTTTGATTGCTTGTTAATGAGGGAAAACTTCATACTCAGGTAGACCTCCCAGATCTGAGCCAATGAGTTACACCAGCTCAAACTCAGTCTATTTTTGATCCAATTACTTGCAAAAGACAGGAGATGAATCTGTCTTCAAGTTTAGAGTGAAGGGTTCCCGTAGCATAAAGACAGTGACGGAGATTACAGGCTAGTTCAGGATAGGGTTATTCTGTTTGTTTTTATTATTCAGCATACAGTCTGGAGAAAGAAACATGCTCGAGCCACCATTTGCATGGAGAATATGTTTTTCAGTCCCACTTTTGGTCAGGTTACAGGTTTTCCTGGGATCGATCCGAATCTCTGGGGTAGGGAATCATTTTGGGGGCAACTAGGGCGAACACTTCTCTGTCAGTTTTGCTTCCTATGTATTAAATTCTCAGTGAACTGTCAGCTTAGAAGTATTGCTTGGGATCAGAGGTGTGTGATTAAAAAAAAAAATGTCTAAAATGTGGCCCAGTGCCCTTGACTGGGTTAATGGTCCAGACTCTATTCTTTGTCAGGGAAGGCACTCGCAGGGAATTAGTAAAATCTGCAGTAGCAAATCTGACAAGGAATGAAGGCCACAGTCAAAGTATACACGGAAATACTCAAAAGAGAAGTTATGTTACTGTTGAGTGGAGAAACCTGTGCTCTGGGAAAAGCCAGGAAAAAAATATACTTTGAAAACCAGGGTCTTTTGATTTCAGCTTCTTGGTATGGTTTGTAAATGATGCCTCCTTGGTCACAGTGTTAACAGAAATAACGGTTAAAAACAAGAGTGTGTCAGTATGATCAAATCCCACTCAACATGTCTGACTGACACATACGGATTAGCAAGTTGTTTATTTAATATTGCTTACCACGTACAACTGTGAATGATGGGTTCTGTTCCATATTAACCCAAGTTAAATATAGACAAAATGACCAAACAGAATTTACTCTTTCGTTCCTTCTTCAGCTAAGCAAGGGGCACAGTAAATCTAATACTTAATGCCAATAATATTAATAATGCTATATTTACTGAGGCCGTAATACGTGCCTGGCACTATTCTCAGGTTACTACCTTCGTGGACTGACCCTCACAGTAACTGGTGTGGTAGGTACTCTTTTCTGTTTGTTTGTTTGTTTATTCATTTATTCATGAGAGACAGAGAGAGGTAGAGACAGGCTCCCCATGGAGCAGGGAGCCTGATGTGGGACTCAGTCCTAGGTGTTTAACCAAGTGAGCCAGGCGCCCTGAGGTAGATACTCTTATTTTAACCACTTCACAGATAAGAAAACTGAGGCAGAGCCAGTAACTTGTCTCAGCACAAGTCAGGGTAGAGATTCCAATCTGATCTTGATTGTGGAGCCCAAACCCTCAACAAGCAAGTTATATATCTTTTGGCCTCCTTGTTACCTTTCCTTTTTTTTTGGGTGGGGGAGGATTGTTAGCTTAAAACAATTATTGTGAGTCACTGATAAACACAAATAATTTTGAAAAGCTTCAAGTCATCAATTGAAAGACATGCTGCTGTCTTTGCTAGAAAAATGGCCCCATATCTGACATAATATCAGCAAATGGGGATAGAGAGCCTTACAACATTTGGATTTCTGCTTGTTTCTGGAACATGCACCTGTCAGATCTAAGGTCTATTATTAACTAGGGTCTATAAAGGATTCATTAATTTTGCCAGCGTTGATACTTCAGGGCTCAGCCTAAAGGATTATTTATTCAACTGCAGGCTGTTTATTATGGGGCCATTAATTGGCAATATTTATATATTATTCTGTGCTTATTTGTTCCTGAAGCTAATTATAATTGTAAGCTATTTTAAATCATTTTCTAAGGGATACAAATTTAGGTTTTAAAGAAACAGTTCCTTAAAAAACATATCATTATATAACACTAGAGCCTCCTTGCCTGTTAAAGCTCTTTTTGAAGGTAAGTCTGCAACCTTAATTCCTCTAAGCCTTTTCTTCCCATCCAGCAGTCACAAAGGCTTTGCAGTCACCCTTTGTGTGGGGTTTAAAATTGGAAAGATCTGGGCTGTGAACGATTGAGGTACTTTTTTGTTTTCGTTTTTGTTTTTTTTACTCATGGTCACATCCCCTAGTCTTTTATGATTTCAACTTTTGTTCCTGCTAATTCTACCTCTTTTCCATAGTCCAAGGACTGCCTGTGCTTGGTTACTTACCTTCTCTGTGTCAACTTCATCTCTGCAATAAGATACTTTGTTCTCAGTAGACTGGGATAGCAACAATGAAGACTGTGACAAAGACAAAAGCCTTGATGGGCAGTGTTGTGTTAGTTCAGAAAGAATGGTGCAGTGGTGCTCAATGTTTTAGTCATGCATGATGGTGCTAGGAGAAAGAGAATTCTGGAAACCATGTGACTTCAGTAGTGGAAGGTTCTATTGTTACAGTAATGTATTGTAACACAATTCAAATATAAGCTTTCCTCAGATAATACATATTTATTACTACTTACTAATTACATATTTCATTGTGAAAGAAATTAACATATAGGGTTGATATTTTCCAAATTAGGGTATTTTCTGCATTCCCTTTGCCTTCACATTTGAGCATTTTAGATTGCAGTATGTCTTAACACTAAGGTGAATCTTTAAGTTGGTGCTCTATTTGTCCTTGGAAAGTAATTATTTAATGTACTATGTCATAATCTGTATATCTCCAAATACTAAATTATATAAAATTTGAAAGAGAAGAAGAAGGAGGATAAATTATGTAGATGGATAACCAAATATCCCAAATGTTGATTGATCTGCACTGGGGACTACATTTAAGAAGACATATCTGGCCTAGGGTCCATGCTTGCTTTTTCCATGTGACAGCGGGAACACAGAAGTCTCAACTCTCCTGTGAA
Source organism: Ailuropoda melanoleuca (assembly GCF_002007445.2). Lineage (NCBI taxonomy): Eukaryota > Metazoa > Chordata > Mammalia > Carnivora > Ursidae > Ailuropoda > Ailuropoda melanoleuca. Next base: position 17,434,545 of record NC_048235.1, on the reverse strand, counting down.
AACGATGATTTGCGAAAACAAAGAGCAAAGTGAGAGAGTTTCTTTTCTAGTTGCCTAATTATTAGTTACTTCCGCTTCCTTGGAGAGAAACAAGCAATGTTTCTCTCACACTTTTCTCAGCTGAGGGTAAAATGGAAGTTTTCACCCTTCTTGTGAAACTTTGAGAAGTTAGAAATCATTGTCCCTATCATTAGAATTGAGGAAAAATGGTACAATATACAAAATGTTGCCCATGAATAAGGTACATTGGGACAAACAGAAAGAAAAAAAATCATGATATTGTTATTCTAAAACATCTTCAGACTTCTTCCTACTTTTACACTTAGAGTCACAGAGAAATTACTTCCTGCTATTACCTTCATTCTGTAATAGAAATGTTGAAAAGGTGTTTCTATCACCTTTCTAACCATTTCTTACTGGAGGCATTACTGGTATGCTGGGCTTGACAGTTCTTCATTGTATGGACTTACTGTACAGAATGGTGCCTCTTATTTCAAGACAGTTTGCATCCCTGTGATTGTGTGAACCAAAAATTCCCTCTTATTTCTTTCTCCCAGGGGTGTCATCTGATGCCCTTGAGAACCACTGACTCCCCTTATTTGCTCCTCTTCTAGGGAGATAGACTGATTAACCCAGTGAGTTCATGACAGCCCAGCATTCATTGGCCATGGGTCTCTAATGGGCAGAGCTGAATTGGTAAAATTCACTTTTTTTCATTAAAAAAAATTAAGGCCAGTTTTTGAAGAGCAGTTTTAGATTCACAGCTAATATAAGGAAGGTACAGAGATTTTCCATATACCCCCTACTTCTACACATGCTTATCTTCCCTCATTTTTTTTTAAAGATTTTATTTGTTTATTTGAGAGCAAGAGAGAGAGTGAGACAGGGTGCATGAGCAGGGGGAGGGGCAGAGGGAGAAGCAGGCTCCCCTATGAGCAGAGAGCCTGATGTGGGGCTCAATCCCAGGACCCTGGGATCACGACTGGACCTGAAGACAGATGCCCAACTGACTGAGCCCCCCAGGCGCCCCTTATCTTCCTTCATTATCAACATCACCAAAGTAGTATATTTGTTACAATTGACGAGCCTATGTTGACCCATCATAATCAGTGGAAGTCTGTAGTTTAAATTACTGGTCACCCTTGGTGTTGAACATTCTGTGGGTTTGGATAAATGTATGACATGTGTTTATCATTATGGTATCATATGGAGTATTTTCACTGCCCTAAAAAAAATCCTCTATGCTCCATCTGTTTATTCTTCCCCTCCCCCAACCTCTGACAACCAGTGATTTTTTTTTTTTTTACTGTGTTCATAGTTTTGCCATTTTAGAATATCATATAGTTGGAAGTGTACAGCATGTAGCTTTCACTCACTTAGTAATATAAATTTAAACTTCTTCCATGTTTTTTCATGACTTGATAGCTCATTTCCTTCTGGTGCCGAATAATATTCCATTATTTGGTTGCATAATGGTTTGTTTATCCATTCACCTCCTAAAGGGCATCTTGGCTGCTTCCAAGTTTTGGAAATTATGAATAAAGCTGTTACAGACATCTGTGTGCAGGTGTTTGTGCGGACATAAAATTTTAATGCTTTTGGCTAAATTCTAAGGAGTGTGACGGATGCATTGTATGGTAAGAATATATTTAGTTTTGTAAGAAACCACGAGACTGTCTTCCAAAGTGACTGTACCACTCTGCATTCTCACCAGCTAAAACGTTTCAGGCAGCACTCTGTCCTTTTTTTCTTGTGCTGTGCCTTGTTGCCGCTGGCCAGGCGGCTCCTAGGCCTGGGCTCCCGCAGGGCCTCTTGTTAGGCTATGGTGGTAGCACAGAGACTTCCCCTTCTACACCATTGGGAGTCAGAGAGTCCACTCCTAGGAGCAGTTGGGCGCTTGCCTCCTGTTATTAATGAGGTGGGCACTTGGATCACATTTAGTAACTTGCATCTGTCTCTTCTCTTCTAGTTAGGTTCAAGTAGATTGGAGGATGTTTTGAGTATCTGGATCCCCATAAATCATAGAAACACTTCTTAAGAACTTGTATGGGTCCTTCTCTAAGGCTGCTGTAAATTCCTTGTGGGCCAGGATTGTGTATGAACGACTTTGTCTCCTGAAACACTTCGTGCCTTGTTCATTGTAGGTACTTGATTATTCAACTGAATAATAGTAGCTTACATGTACTGAGTGCTTACTATATGCCAGGCACTTTTATTTTAAGGTTCTATGTGGGGTAACTCATACTGATTTTGCCACTTTATAGATGAGGACACACAGACTCAAAGAAGTTAAGTAATTTCCTCAGATCATCCAGTTAGTAAATGACACAGCCCATGTTCTAAAATTAGGCAGCCTGGCTCCAGAGTGCAGACCATGAGATAGGGCCTTCAAAGAACAAAATAAAATTGGAGAAAGCAAAATAACACTTTTTTAAAAAGATTTTATTTATTTATTTGACACAGAGAGACAGCCAGCAAGAGAGGAAACATAGGCAGGGGGAGTGGGAGGGGAAGAAGCAGACTCCCAGCAGAGGAGCCTGATGTGGGGCTCGATCCCAGAATGCTGGGATCACACCCTGAGCTGAAGGCAGACCCTTAATGACTGCGCCACCCAGGCACCCCAGCAAAATAACACTTGAAAAGTACTCTCCATTTAGTCTTTTTTCTTAATGATTCCTAGTAAAAAATCATTTAATGAGTGGTTGGAAGAGGTCTTGAGAGTCCATTTAGTCGGGTCATTTTCTTTCTTTTTAATATTTTATTTATTTATTTGACAGAGACAGCGAGAGAGAGAACACAAGCAGGGGAAGTGGGAGGGAAGAAGCAGGCCCCCAGCAGAGGAGCCTGATGTGGGGCTCGATCCCAGAACGCTGGGATCACGCCCTGAGCCAAAGGCAGACGCTTAACAACTGAGTCACCCAGGCGCCACTAGTTGGGTTATTTTCAAAATGGATCTTTTGGACCTCCTCAGGAGTCATCTGTGTGTGTGTGTGTGTGTGTGTGTGTGTGTGTGTGTGTGTGTGTGTGTGTAGGGAGTCCATTACAAAACCAAGAGGAGAATGGGGTGCTTTGGTCCCTGACCTTATTTTAATTAGTTCTACATACTGCACTCCTGTCTGTTATTCCAATTGAAGAAAAGGCTCGGCTACTAAAGGAAGTCTTTAAAAACTCACCAGAACAACACCCAAATTACTTCGAGTGATTGGAATTCTACTTGTTTAAAGACTTTTTAAGTTGAATATTATAATTATTCACTCTAAGTGTACAAAGAAAATGAAAAGCACCGTGAAAATAAAAAGCACTTTAATAGGTATATAACTAAATTTTTAAAAAAAATTAGGTCGGATCCTTTTCCTAGGAAGTTAATAGGCAATCTACCCAATTGTCAATAGCATAGAAATACAACAGATCCAAAGTACAGTAAGTGTTTTCAAAGGAAGGCAGTTAAGATGCCAGATATTAGCAGGGAAGGTGTGTTTTGTGGTGGCTACAAATTACAGTTCTGCTTTATCTTCCATACCTTAAATGTTTAAGCCATAAAATCAGGTTATGTCCTTGCTAGTTCCTTCAGCTTCCATGGATCAGAACTTATATTCACATATTTTCTTTGCATCCATGACCACTTCAAGGTTCTTCTCCCTTCACGTGTTTTGCCTAGTGTTGTTTGGGCCCCTTCAATAGAAAACCCATAACTTTTGTTGCATTATACTTACCGCTTCTGTTTCTGTAATGTGGTTGAATGTAATATGGGGTAATGACCATCTTTTTAGATCTCGAATTCATAGGCTCATAACAAATAAAAGTCATACCTTCAAGGTCAAATGAATAGTTACCTAGACGCCTTGAGAGAATAAGGAGAAGTGTAGAAAAAAAAGAGGCACTGTGTAATAGCTGGATAGGGTTAGTTTCAGAACAGAGAAGATTTCAGAACAGGTTTTTTGTTTTACTTAAACAGGCTGAGAAACATGAAAAGGATAGAGAGCAAATTACTTAAAGATTAAACAAGATAAGCATCAACAAACTTTGAATATACAATATTCTCAATAATAGCTGAGCCCTAAAGTTATGTAGTATTTGCTTAATTTATGTTAATTGCAAATCATCACAAAATAGGTTTGCCAGCTTCATTTCACCTTTAAATTTTCAGTTCAAATCCACTTGTGTATGGGAAAATAAATTAGACATAGATTGTTGCCTCTGCCCTGGGGATTTTTTTTTTTTTTTAGATTTATTTATTTACTTATTTGAGGAAGTGAGCTGGAGAGAGAACGTGAGCAGGGGAGGGGGAGAGGCAGGGGGAGCAGACTCCCTGCGGAATGGGAAGCCCAACTCAGGGCTTGATTCCAGGACCATAAGATCATGACCTGAGCCACAAGCAGATGCTTAACCCACTGAGCCACCCAGGCACTCCTCTGTCCTGGATTGAAAGAAATGACTTAAATAAGCACCTAGCCAATAAAAGAGAGTTATTCTTGGAAGAATGAGCCCTGAGAGATAGTTGAAGAAGTATGTTCTTTTTTTCAGTTTTATATTCCAATAATTTTATAGCTGTTTAATTTGACAGTTGTATATATGTGTTTATACTAAATTTCATCAAATTATTTTAAGCAATACAGTAATAGTTTCAGGCTGTAGGAACCATTCTTAATTCATCCCAATAGTTGATTGCTTGATAAATAACCCTGGGACTGTGGGCTGGGGTTGATACATTAAAACCATCAAGAACAAAAGAATAATTATGAACACAAATTTTTCATTGCTCTTAAAGGATTGAGTCCAAATTAACTTTTTTGTTAAAAGCAAAAGGTAAACACAGATAGAATTGGTTAAAATGATATTTTTCAAAGTTGGCCAATTTTTCTTTAAAAAAGTAAAACCTTGTCTTATAAATAGGAGTATCAGTATAGATTTTACCTTTCTGGCAGTGTATAGTTTGTCTAGAAACTGAGTTATGATTAAAGGTAGAAACAACCATTTTGCTACTTTCAAATTAGCTGGCATCAGATGATGATTAATAATTGAGCAAGAAAAGGTCATTCCTACGTCTATTTATTTCATGATGCAATAATTTTCAAGCCATCTGTTCTTGGGAATATTTATGTGGAGGAAATGAAGAACTCTGAGATTTACGTAGAAACTTCAGAATCCATCCAGAGCTCATCCATAAGCCTCAGAGTATATCATACAGATATCAGATACCCCAGGATGAAGGCAGACCAGAAACACCCTGAACGAAGTGGTCCAGACAGTACATCTCCCCTTAATACCTGCTGTATTCTTATGTATCTAATCTTTGACAATTTTGTTCAATAGGGACTTGTTAATCATCATAAATTAACTGGTGGAATCATACTATTAATGGTAATCCAGCTAGAATAATAATCCTAAATGAAAACCCAGCCAATTTAGAGAATAGACACTCTCCTAAAATACTAGAACATGATGAAGAATGAAGTAAAGAATTCCCATTTTTCCCAAGGGCCTGAAAAACAGGAAAAGACAAGTTCAGACAACTGAAACTTTTCTTCTGGAGCTAATTTTTGTTCATTATCTCGTGTTTTATGGTCAGCAGTTCGTACTGGGGGTTGACAAACACCACTTACCCAAAATCACTTGGCTATGTCAGCTCAAACAGAGGTTGCTTGAGAGATTTTGGATTTGGTTATGCTTTTAATCAACATTTGGCCAATGTTGAAATGCCAGGAGGGAGCGCAGCTGCTAGTGAGACCAGTTTTGCTGGTGTATCCGGCAGGCTCATAAACTGTGTTTTTATGACAGGGCCTGGGTTTAATTTTCTTGGTTTGACAAAATCTGACTGTCTCTGGCAGAGCAATATGTCCATTTGACACATTTTGGCCTCAGCAGAATATGAAGAACAGGTAATGCAGCAAGGGAATTGACAGTTTTAGAATGCTTCAGTAAGAACTGATCTTACATCGAAACGTGCAGCATTCTGGGGAAGAGGATCTGAAAGCCCATTATTTTATACTTGATCAGAGAACATACTTGGTGTTCAAGGCAAGTTCTCAGCTGCCACTGATTCACATGTTGGTGGGGAAGGGGCCTGTGAGCACACAGGAAAATGAGTCGGGGTTCTTCACAAATACCGTACATCAAACCTAGAAATTCTCTATTAATATCAATCATTTCTTTACTTTGCAAATCTGAGAAGTCTCATGGCCTCAAGAAAGAGTATTGTCAGTCTTTGCACAGAGATCATTACTTATGAATTTATCTTACAAAGTGTTTTGCCAAAGAGGATACAAAGAAATAAAATATAAATTGAGAGATTTTTTTTTTTAGTTTTGGAAATGAATTTGAAGATTCAGCATTCCTATTCATTTGGATTCCTTTCCTCATAGTGTCTAGACTCTGTTTAGTTTTGCAAGAAGGCTTATAATTCTCATTCTCATAATGAGCCCAAGGAAAATGCATCATTTGAACAAGTGACACTAGACTGTAGGGGTTTATTAGCTTTGAACTAGCATGACTGTGCTAGAGATGATTAAAAGGAATTGTATTCATCAGCAGCTCAAGATTTGAAATGAAAACTAAAACATGAACAACACTGTTCTCACTTCCTGTCGCCCCTAGTAAATTTTTCTAATTGTTTTTGTATATGTGATATCAAGATGTAAATTTTTCATGCCTAGTGTCCCTTTCCATATGATTTACTGCTTTGACTCTCATGTCACAGGTAAGTGTGATTTTCTGAAAGCTGTACAATGAAGTAATAAAAACAGCCAGGTGATTTAATTATAGAAGACCCCAAATGTCAGAGGAGTGTGCCCTTGGTTAAATATCAAAGCAGCTCTTATTGTGAGGAGGACTGTAGTGGGGAGGAAGGGTAAATTGGATGTGGCCCTGGATGCAGATTGAGAGGTTACCAGACTGTCTCCCACTGCCACTAGACGTGGTTCAGCTTATGCCTTCTCTGGGATTTCAGGTGGAGGGATTTGAACACACAATATACTTTCAAGATTATTCCTGTTGTTTAAGAGTTCCAAGAATAGGGTAATCATTAGAAGACTTCAGACATAATTCATAATCTACCTCATTCTTCCTCCTACCCCAGATGTTTGATTTTTTTTAAGCTTTTAATTCCAGTTAACATACAGTGTTGTATGAGCCTTAGGTGTACGAGACAGTGCTGTCACACGTCAGTGCCTCTCCTGGTACTCCGCACGACAAGTGCACTCCATAGTCCCCATCACCTTTCACCCCTCCCCCACCCACCTCCCTCTGGTAACCATCAGTTTGCTCTTTGTAGGTAAGAGTCTGTTCCTTGATTTGCCTCTCTCTTTTTCCCCCTTTGCTCTTTTGTTTTATTAAATTCCACTGTGAGTGAAATTATATGGCATTTGTCTTCCTCTGACTGATAATCTCATTTAGTATTATACTCTAGCTCCATCCATGTCATTGCAAATGGCAAGATTTCACTCTTTTTATGGCTGAATAATATTCTATTTCTCATATATATATGTGTGTGTGTGTGTGTGTATACGTATATGTATGTATATGTGCCACATCTTCTTTATCCAATAAGTGGATACTTAGGTTGCTTCCACGTTTTGGATATTATAGATAATGCTGAAATTAACATAGGGGTTAATTTGAATTAGTGTTTTTGTATTTTGGGGAATATCTAGTAGTGCAATTGCTGGGTCATAGGGTAGTTCTATTTTCAACTTTTTGAGGAAACTTCATACTGTTTCCCACAATGGCTATACTAGTTTGCATTCCCACCAACAGTGCATGAGTCTTCTTTTTCCTCCACATACTCAACAGTCCTTGTTGTTTCTTGTGTTGTTGATGGTCTTTATTTTGTTGAGGTATGGTCCCTCTAAACTTAGTTTATTGAGGGTTTTTATCATGAATGGATGTTGTACTTTGTCAGATGCTTTTTTTGCATATATTGAAATGGTCATATGGTTCTTTTCTTTTATTGATGTCATGCGTCATGTTGATTGATTTGCAAATACTGAACCACCCTTGCAACCCAGGAATAAATCCCACTTGATCATGCTGAATGATTTTTTTAATGCATTTTGGATTCAGTTTGCTAACATTTTGTTGAGGATTTTTGCGTCTGTATTCATCAGGGATGATTTTGTTTTTAAATCCCTCCCTGGGTATACCAAGAAGCACAGTGCTGTCAGAGATCTTTCAGCAGAGATGCTCTGTTTGTCCTTTGTGACTAACAGTTCCCAAATGCTTAGTGCCCTGTCAATAGGATAGCCTCATAAAACTGGTAGGTAAGAGCAGATTAAAGACTCCTTTTTTCAGAAAGGGCAGAAGTGCTGCCAAACACGAGAGACTTCTTAAGAATCATGGGGATTAAGAGCTGGGTTGCGCCTTGGAAATGATCCTTGTGTTCAGATGATAAACCAGAGGCCCAGAGAGGTGGAATGAATCGCCTGGGATTAAACAGATAAATTGTGGAAGAGATCTTTTTGTCTCATCCCAGTGCTCTTAAGTTTCAAGGAGGGTGGTGTGGACGCTGTGAAGCAAAAGTGAAGTATGCTAGTCGAAGCAGGCACAATACATGCAGTTATGACGTCAGAGGCCATCTCTGTTGACCCACATCTCAATACTAGACCAGGTGCAAATCTGATAAGCTGGTGTGTGTTCAGGCACACGTGTCTGTGTGTTTATATTTTTAAAATGTTTCTGATGGCATGTATGTAGGAATTTCCTTTTGGGGTATTATGAATCAATTAATTATTTTCTTTTGGGAACCTGTTTCAAATTTCTTAATCTTATGCAAGTTATAGTATGGAAGACTCTTGAATGTTTTTTGAGATCAGCCAGTTGTACCAATCTTATAATAAAATTGTGTTGCTTTCAGTGATTATTACTTTTTTTCCATTAAAGGCCCAAAAATTGTCCTTTCCCAAGCTTCTTTGAAATTTGGAAAGGAACATCCAACTCACTAGTCTGGTCTCTGATTCTTTGGTCCCCCTTTTTGGCTATAGAATATTTTTATTTTCTCTTCAACTCTTTCTTGAAGAACTCAAAGTGGCCTGACAGCAGCTTAGAGGTCTTACCAACAAGGGTCTGGGCACAGTGAGGGGTAGATTCTATGGGCTGGCCCGCCTATACTCTGCCAGACAGATAGGGAGACTTGGAGGAATCAAGGGAGGAAACTGAGGCAATGTCCGCGTGGGGAAGGTGGCTCTTACAACCATGTGTTGCTGGTTCTTCTGGAGTGTTCTAGTTAGAGGTTAAAGTATCAGATTCCTGAATGGTGACTAAAATTAGTTTCCTTGCTGTGCCAGAGATTCTGTAAGCTATCCAGTACCCTATAATAAAACAATTTCAGTTTGTGTTAGTCTGCTCAGGCTGCCATAACAAAACCATAGACCAGGTGGCTTAAGGAACAGAAATCTATTTACTCTCAGTTCCAAAGGCTAGAAGTCCAACGTCAAGGTCCAGTGGCATCGTTTCTGGTGAGAGCTCTTTCTGGCTTGCATTTGATTGCCTTCTTGCTGTACCCTCACATAGCAGAGAGGGAGCAAGCTGTTTGGTGTCTCTTCTTAGAAGGACAATCTTACTTCTGTAAAGGCCCATCTCAAATTTGGTCACATTGGGGGTTAGCACTTAAACATATGAATTTTGGGGGCATACAATTCAGTCCATAGTGCAATTTAATCTATTAGAATGGATTCTGGTTTATGGCAGTGAAGACCCTTGACCAAAATACATGGGGTAAATTTCTGTTTTAAAACTTGAATTTAGAAGAACCAGATACTATGTACAATCTTCTTCAGCACATTTGATCTTGACCCTTTGCTATCAATGTTAAATCTACTAAATATCCCTTAACAGTAAGTATGGAAACAAAATCGAAGCTGACGATTCCTATTTTTTTTTCTGTTAATGTATTATTTCAAATTTTTAATAAAACCTACTGGGGTATAATCCACATACAATAAAATTAATACACTAATTTTAAACATTATGTACACTGGGTGTTATATGTAACTAACGAATCAGTGAATGCTACATCGAAAAATAATGATGTGCTTACTCTACAGTGGCTGACTGATACAGCGTAATAAGTTTGACTGATGTGTAATACATGGAGCCATGATCACGTATTAGATGTAGAACGTTCCCACCACCCCAAACATTTCCTTACGTCCTTTCCCAGTGATAAGTTTATACATTGAAGCTGTACATTGGACTATAACCCAACCCAGGCAATCCCTAATCAGATTTCTATCACTATAATTTAGTTTTGCTTGTTCTCAAACTTCATATAAATGTAATCTTATAGTATGAGTCTTTTATTCTGGCTTCTTTCACCTAAATATTTTTGAGGCTCGTCCATGTTGTGGAATGTATACGTATTCCATTTCTGTTTTATTTTTTGAGAAGCATTCCATTGTTGGCCATAACTTGTTTATCTGCTGACCTATTGATGGATATTTGAGCTGTTTCCAGTTTTTGGCTGTAATAAATAAAACTGCTGTGATCATTCAGATGCAAGTCTTTTTGTAGATGGAGTTTTAATTTTTCTTGTATAAATACCTAAGAGTGGAATTGGGTCATAATATAAGTTTATGTATAACTTCATAAGAAACCGCCAAATGTTTTCCAAAGTCGTCGTACCCTGTTACCTTCCCAGCAGCAAAATTAAGAGATGGAGATCCATGTCTTCATTGATTCCTGCTATTTTTTAGCCATTTGTGTAGGCACATAGTAATCTTAGCGCACTTTGTGGGTTTTTTTGTGACTAAGAAGAGATCTGCTTATTTCATATTTCCTCTAGTTCCACATCTACTTCTTTCCTTACTTTTAGTCTTTATATTTTTCCTTTATTCTGGCTGTAGTGTGTCTTGGGTGATGCTCATTTTCTTATGTGTCAAAGGTTATGTGCAAGTCTTGCATTTATTATTAATAACCTTTTGAATTTAAGCTTATTAGAAAGATCCTCTGTATGCCACCTTGACTTCTGAAGGACCTTTTTGTTTTCTTCCTCATGATATAGGTTATAGTAAGAGCCAGAATTCCTTGCCTTGTAGAATCATCATAGAAGCTGTTGCTTTTTCTATTATTTTGAAATTTGCCTTGTAAATTTATAAACTCATGGTACAGACTAGACCAAACTCATACTTTCCATTCTTTCAATTATTTATTTATAAATTCAACAACAACAAAAAACCAACCTGCCGTTTACTTATTCTGTGCTAGGCATCTTTCCAGGCAAAAATGATACAACAATGAGCAAAGCAAACATATAGTATTGGGGGAAGATTCTAGATGCCATATAACCTAGATATTTTCTATTAGTCTTTTTTTTTTTTTTTTGCAATTTAATTAATTAGTGCTGGATTGCTTGAACATATTTATTGAGTACTTATGCAAGACACTGCAGGGAAACAAAAGGAATGAATAAATTCAGTGGATTTTTAGTCTTATATGGGGAATAGTTACTAGTTGAGTAAAAATGACATATCAGGAATGACACTAGATGCAAGGAATACCCTTGTCAGGAAAACAAGTCATGGTCCTGGTCTTTATCTAGGTATGGCAAGGGGAGGGAGACATAATTCATTATTCAGACATGGACTATAACAAGAAAATCCAGTATGGTAGGTGGCATGTGTTATTCAGGGAAGACCTTGCAGAGGAAGTAAAATCTGAGTCAAACCCAAGAAGGAATCAACCAAATGGAAAGGAGAGAACATTAAGGCCCTCATCCGGAGGGAGCATGACGTGTTTGAGAAGGTGGTAAAGGCCACTGTGGCTGGAGTTGGAGAAGAAAGCACACAAACCTTAGTTTTGCTCTTTGCAATCTGGCTTTTGCTGTGGTTATCTACTGCCACTGCTCCTGCCAAGGTCAGCAATGATCTTCTAGCTGTGAAATCTAATGGGTGCTTTTCATTCTTCATACTACTTGGACTCTTTCCATCACTGAACACTCTCCCTCCAATATGAAACTTCTGCCTTAATTTTAGGATGTCACAACTGACGATGCTTTTACTTCTCCATGATTCCTTCTCAGTCTACTCTTCTGAATGACAGGTGAGCCTCCCCATATTTTGGCTGCTGTCAGTCCCTTTTGGTGCTCTGCCTGTCCCCATTTAGTCATGTGTGATGTCATGACATGTGGCGTCTGACAGGAAAGCGCTGTGCTCCGCTTCAGTAATTACAGTGGCTGAAAAGGGTCTCCAAGAGTTTTAGGAGTAATTGTATATCCAAGTTTCAGTTAGGTATAATTTTTCCCTCTATTTTATGTTTTTAACCAAGTATACCTTGCTAAAAGCTTTATTCTTCCCATTTGTTTACAGTGTAGCCAGGCACTGTATTAGATACTATGGAACAAGACTCTGAAGTTTTCTGCTGTAATTGTGCTTCTAGACTCAACCCACAGGCCATCTTTTCCTAGAAATCTTTCCTGAACCTTGGTACTTTGCTAGGTACTCTGATTATGAGGCATCATCGTACCACATGCTTTCCTCTTGCATGTTTAATATCACACTGGAAGCAACAGTTTACTTTTATCTTCCTTTCCAAGTCGTGAACTCCCTCCTTTATTTATCTACAATGCCTAATTCAGGGCCTGCCAACAGAGCTGGTACATAACACACACACACACACACACACACACACACACACACCTAGCCTTATTATTCACACATTTATTATTTCCAAGTTTGCCTAATCACTAAAATTTATTTGTAATAGCAAAATCAATAATCCCAGTGCCTTTGCAGTCATTCACAGACTTGTGCAGATTAGTGAAAAATTTGAGTCACCTGATATGCATGTTCCCAGCTGAGGTTGAACAAGGACATACTCTGCCTTCTTGTTTCTACTCTCACACTAAACAAGTGTCCTTCTTACAATCTGTGTAGCATCATTTTTTTTTTTTTGTATTTTTGTGCTTCTTGTTGGGACGTTATTGCTTAAAATGTCCCTCAACTGTATTTTGAAGTACTTTCTAGTGTTCCTAAGTGCAGAGGCTGTGATGAAGAAAAACAGTGTGACAGATAATTTTCATTCAGGCATGAAATTTTAGTATTGTTGGGTGTGAGTTCAATGTTAATGAATTAACAATATATATTAAGTAAGGTATTTTCAAACACAAACACATACAAAACAAGGTTATGTATTGATCAAAATGTTAACAACAATGTGTGACCAAAGGCTTGTAGGAATTAACCCTGCTTTTCCCCCTAGGAGTTCAGTATTTGCTGATTCAGTGACTGCAGTGACTTAGTAGAACATATACAGCTATAACAAATAATGAGAATCAACTGTGTGGGTATCTTGTGAAAAGACAATGAGAGAAATAAATAATATACAAAAATTGTCCAAAAGAGGGAGAGATAATATCTTCTTAAAAATAATAGAATACGTTTCCTAGGGGAGTTGCTCTTCATGATAATCCTTAAATGAAGTATAGAATTTGAACAGGTAGAGATGGATCTAAGGGAGTTCTAATAGAAGGTAAGAAAACCAAGTCAGAGGTTTGGGAATGTTCAGGAATATCTAGATGGCTTAGCCCAAGTGTAGAGTACAGATTAGGAGGTTAGTCTGTATTGTGTTGCATCTTATGTGGGAAGGTAAAATGTTTGTGGTTTATTTACCATTCATTACTAATTCCGTATCAGCCTTTCTTCGTGCTTAAAATAGTGCCTTATATCCTCTCCTAATTTTCCAGTGTATTATTTATTAAGATAAAAATAAAAGCCAAAATTCACGATAACACACAGGATAGTTCTAATGATCAACACTGCCAGACTTTGGGAAGAATTTCCAGCAAGTAAAAGACCATTGGAATGGACTGCCTCCTGGAAACAAGAGCAGACAGAGCTGCTGGTCCTGATTCAGACACATAAGGTCTTTAATTGGGCAGTCATCTCTTCTATGCGAGTGTTCCTTTTGGACCAGCCAGAACACTGTTCCTTCTTCCTTTAGAAACGCTAATATGCCATAGTCTCAGAAAACAAGTGGGAAAAAGACAAGGAAGTGTGGGAATGGCATGATCACATAACAATATATCCCAGGTTGGGTGTTTTTCTGTCTTAGATGTTGAAAATTGATCTAGGGGTCAGGCACATAAGCAGTCATGCTTTTGTAACACAGGCATGGGTGGGTAGCAGTCAGGGTCAGTTGAAAATCCTAAAGGGGATATTTACATGGAGAGGACAGCAGTGGGGAGAACTGTGAACTCAGAGGTGAACACAGAAGGATGGGGAAATGATGCCTGAAACTCACTCCCCTCCCTCCGAGTTCCTGTCCCTTGATTAATCCAACCAGAAGCCAGAAGGCAAAGAAAAATTTTGATTTAGTCTACATGGATCAGTTTCCCAGGGCATAGAGGAGGATAGAGACTGGTGGAAAATGGATCTGAAACCCCTAAAGGGCAGAACATGCACATACATATTATATAGATGCTATAATATATCTAAGCCATCAAGTTCCTTAAAATCCATTGCACAGTATCATGTGCAGTATAATTCAGCTTACTTTGATAGGCCTATAGTCCAGATTTCTATTTATGGCTATTGCTAATTGCTGAAATCAGTTATTAAGATTGATTAATTCCCTTTAGATTTAAGAGAACGGTTAAATATCTGTCTTCAGTAGTTTAATGCTAAGGCTGCCTAAAGGGAGAACATATTAGTTCTGTATTCCTTTGGTCCTGGATAAGAGAATGACATATTCTGGAAACTGTCCTCTGCGAGGAAATTACCAAGTGAAAATGTTCTAATGCTAAATCAGGAGACTTCCTAATATAGCTTTCTCTGATACATAAAAACCTTGGAAGTCATCACAACAGAGGGGTAGTGTTAGCAAAGAAGTGGAAAGTCGAATAATCAAAAGAAAGTCCAAGACATCAAAAATATAGTAACAGAAATGAAGAATGCTTTTGATGGGCTTATCAATAAATAAAACTCATCTGAGGAAAAAATTAGTGAACTGAATACATGTCAGTAGAAACATTCTAAATTAAAATACAAAAAGAAAAATAATGATAATAATAATAAAACCAGAACATTCAAGAATTGTGCGACAACTGCAAAAGATATAACATACATCTAATTAGATTTCCAGAGGGAGAAGAAAGAAGAGAGCAGAAGAAATATTTAATGATGGCTGAGAATTTCCCCAAATCAGAGATACCAATTCACAAATCTGGTTAGCTCAGAGAACACCCAGAAGGATAAATATAAAAACAAATCTATCCCCAGAGTTATTATATTCAAATTGAAGGAAACAAAGAGAAAATCTTAAAAGAAGCCCAGTTACTGAGGGTATTCATGACCAGAAGACATTCCCTGAGAAAAACATTGTAGGTAGTTTCTTCTTGAAGAAGAAAAAGGACAGGTCACAAACTTGGCTCTACATAAGGAAAGGAAGAGCATTGGATTATAGTCCTTAAAGTAATAATAATAACACTGTATCGGATGATTATAGCAAATGGTTAAGTGAAATAAATGGTAGAGTATTAGTCTGCTGTGGCTGCTATAAATAAAATGCTACCTGTTGGGTGGCTTGAACAGCAGCCATTTATTTCTCACAGTTCTGGGGTCTGGGAAGTAAGACCAAGGTGCTGGCCTGTTTGGTTCCTGGTGAAGGTCCTCTTCCTGGAGTATAGATGGCTACTGTCTTTCAGTGTCTTCACATGGCTTAGAGAGAAAGTGCGCTTGTTTTTGCTTTCTTTTCTTCCTCTTCCCATCATAAAATCATGCCCTACCCTCGTGACTCCTTCTAAATGTAATTACTACCCAAAGGCCCTATCTCCAAATACCATCACATTGGAGGTGAAGGATTCAACATATGAATTTGTGGAAGGGGTGTGGGGGGTACACAATTCAGTTGATAGCAGATAGCAGTGTCATAAGGATTGAGGGAACTATTAGAAATACTCTGTTGTAAGGTCCTTGAAGTGGTATAGTGCTATTTGAAGGTGAAACTGGCTTAATTGAAAATATACATTACAATAAAAAATCCATGGCCATTTTTTAAAAAAGAGGTATAATTGATATGCTAGGAGAGGTGATAAAATGCTCAATTAAAATGAGAGAAGCCAAAAAAAAAAAAAAGAGAGAGAGAGAGAGTAAACAAAAAGGAACAAAACACAAATGCAAGGAATAGAATAGTTACAAACATCTTAGATATTAGTCCAATTATATCAGTAATCACTTTAAGTCTGGATGGTCTAACTACACTAATAAAAAGATTATCAGAATAGATAAAATAGGATCAGCTACATGTTGTCTGCTTGAATCCTATTTGAATATAAAACTCAGGTGAAAAGTAAAAGGAAGCAGAAAGTTGTACCATGCCAACACTTAATGTTATGTGTATGGCAGAAGTATAAGAAGCAGGAGGGCCTGGGGGCTCTGTCGGATAAGCACTGGACTCTTGATTTCCACTCAGGTTGTGATCTCAAGGTGGTGAGATCGAGTCCTGTACAGGGCTCTGCACTCATCAGAGAGTCTCCTTAGATTCTCTTTCCCTCTGCTCCCCCTACTTTCACTCTCTTTCTCTCTAAAATAAATAAATGAATTTAAAAAAAACAAAGAAATGGAGTCAGACTTACATGCTGTTGCTTTCATAATTGGAAAATCTGGAGAATCCAGCATTCACCAAAATTCTGTTTTGTTTTATTTTTTCATTCACCAAAATTCTGATGCTGAGAGGAAATAGAATAATTGCCAGTTTTAGCATTAATTCTTAGGGATGGTAATTTCATTGCTGCACATAAAAAGCAAACATCAAAATATATTAGATTAATTCTTCAGAGTTTTCCACAATTCATGTTCAGTGATATTTTAGATCACATTTGTCTTGAAGAATAATAGAAGGCTAATGTGACAAGCAGGGGAAAAGGAATCTTAAATAGGTTGACTACATACTTTCCTCCTCTTTTTGCTCTTTTAAACCAGGCTACATCAGTTGTGAGGCCCTCCCCTTTAGCATTAGTGACTTCATTTGGATATTAAAAGTAAAGTCACTCTACCTGATAAGGAATCACAGAGACATTTATTCTGACTCTCTGAGGAGGATAGTTGGTGAGCATTCTAACAGCTGACATGATGTTCTTTCTTATGACACTCCTCTGATTATCATTTCGAAGTGCCACCCTCAGACTACTCTTCTCTGTCTTGTCAAGAAATGATGTTGAAAGTATGAAAGGTTGCTAAGTGCTTTTGTGGAAATAACAAGGCAAAATACACTATTTTAAAAATTTTCCATGCCAAAAAACAAAAGAGCACATCATGTCATGTCTCTCCATTTATAATCTTATAATGTGTATCTTGCTAAAATGTATTTTATTGAAAGGATTCCTTTTAGAGGGAGTAGCACACAGATTTTCCACCTTGACTTTAATACACACCTAATTTCCTTCAGATGACATTTTAAGGATTTAGAATATTTTTTTATATGGTAGACTGAATTTTGGAAACTGTTTAATCAGGCTGTAAGCACATTGGGTTTATAAGCACAGCTTGAGTTTAGAGAAAGGTTAACTACTTTGTAGCTGTTTATAAATTTCTCATGGAAATGAAAGGCTCGTATGTTCCATAAAAACATTAAAGAACATTTCAGGTATATAACATACTTTGTGATTTTCTGTACATGTATTGTTAATACCAAAAGGTGCTGAAGACATTCCTGAATCCTTGTGCTCTGTAAGTAAATGACTATGATTGCACCAAGAAATTAGCCTGTCTTACTGCAGGCATACTTATCCCTAGAGTAGAGATAATGCATTGAATAGTTTCCTTGCCCATCTCACAGAACTATTTGGTGATGAAATAAGCAATACATACATTTTATATTATAGACATAATGAACATATTCATTCTCCATATGTATTTGTATCTTTTCTGTGCTCTCTTTTATATTTGTAAATGTCTTCTGTTATCGAAGTAACCCTTATTGCTGTATAGTACCTTAATTCTAGCCTGTTTTCATGTGTTGTTGAGCAAGTAGTACTAGGTAAATACAGCGTGGCTGACAGAAAGTCTAGCAATAACTGGAGAAATTTCTCTTTGCTTCCCTCTTCTAGGGAAAATATAAATAAACACACAAGTTAGAATTCTGCATAGTGCTGTTTATTTTAAATGTCTGCCGGTAGGCTTCCATAGGCAGCTTGTTACATTTCATTTCTGGGGTAAGTGACCTACATCTACACTGTAAACTTTTCTAGGGTCTCAGGGTCCAAAACTGTTACATGAAAATGGTGTGTTATTCAGTTGATGGTTTCATGGGAGAGCAGCATCTGTAAATTTACAAACACTGACAGAGGTTAAAAGCAAGTGAGAGGGGAGCTGCAAGTCTATAGCTAATCTTGGTTTGCACCAACAGGGAATCTGCAGTCTCAGCCAAGCTTGCACTGGAACTAAAGACTGCTGACTCTATTGCTAGAATTCAGTGTGACTGCCTTGTCTCCTGCTTGAGGCATGAACAATTTATTTTTAAGAAGAGTTACTGTCTCACATAACTCTTTAGCCTGGCCGTTGGTTTAATCAATACTTGATGAAACTGTGCCACTGTCTTTACTAAGATTCTAGGAGGTATCAATAGGAGAGTTACCTTCATCATCCCAGACAAACAAAACCAAAGTCTTAAATGTTTAATATTTTATTTGGCTTTGAAAAGTAAACCACCAATACAAGATAAGTCTGGAACATCTTGTAGTACCAGAAAGTGAAGAAGTACTCAACACAAAACAAAACCAAACCCAAAAGGATGAGGACAAGTCATAGGGACACAGGAGCCAACCTGAAATAGCTCTCAACTGGCAAAGCTGGAACAAATGACAAAATGATAATGTAGTATTGGAACATAACCCAAAGTATAAAATAAATATATGTGTCTACACTGATAGTAAAATGATTAAGAATAAATAAATGAGGGAGAAGTTACAGAAGAATTCCAAATAATATATGTAGCTATTTCCTTTACAGAAGGTACAGTTTAATCCCCCACATTCCATCCCCCACCCACCACGGACTGGCCTTGGTGACTCAGTTCCATAAACTAGAGTAGGGGGGAACAAAAGGCAATGCCAGATTGGGAAAACCCATCATAAACTACCTTAAACCAGTGATGAAAATTTACATCTGCAGTGATGTCATGTGGACATGATGTATTCCTGATAGGATGTGACAATACAAGCATTTCATCCCTGTGATTCCTCCCAAATCTATAAACCAGGCGATCATGAGAAAGACATCAGGCAAACCCGGACTGGGGGGTTTTCTGTGGAATAACTGGCTAGTATACCTCAAGATTCTCCAGGTCATGAAGAAGGAAAGGCTAGGAACTGTCACAGATGAGAGGGAGTGTGGGAGACATGACAATTAAATGTGTTGTGATGTCCTTGATTTGGTACTTGATTTGGAATAGAAAGATGACATTGATGCAAAAACTATTTGAAGTTTTTTTTTTTTTTTGATTTATTTATTTGAGAGAGAGAGAATGAGCGAGAGAGAGCACAAGCCAGGGGAGGGGCGGAAGGAGAAGAAGGAGCAGACTCCCTGCTGAGCAGGGAGCCTTATGTGGAACTTGATCCCAGGATCATGACCTGAGCTGAAGGAAGACGCTTAACTGACTGAGCCACCCACGTGCCCAAGGAGTTTAGTTAATAATAATCTGCAATGGATTGAATGATCACCCACTCAGAAGATATGTCAATGTCCTAATAACCCCTGGAATTTGTGAATGTTACCTTACTTGGAAAAAGTATCTTTGCAGATATAATTAAGGATATACAGATGGGATAATTGGATTATCTAGGTGGCTTAAATCCAATGACAAGTTTCTTATAGGATAAGCACAGAGATGAAAAGGTGACAGTGTGGTCATGGAGGTGGCGATTGGAGCCACAAATCAGGAAATTCCAGCAACCACCAGAAGCTGTCAGAGGCAACGAATAGAATCTCTCTCAAGATCTTCAGAGGGAGTGTGACCCTGGAAACACCTTGTTTTTATTCTCTGGCCTCCAGAACCGTGGGAGAATACGTGTTGGGTGTTTTAAACTACAGGTTTGTGATAATTTGTTACAGCAGCCTTCGGAAACTAATACATGTACCAATGTCAGTTTCTTGTTTTGAATAATGTAGTGTGGTAATGTAAGATGTTAATAATAAAGAAAATTAGATGAGGGGTATATAGAAACTCTCCGTACTATCTTTGCAACTTTTCTGTAAATCTAAAATTACTCCAAAATAAGAAGTTTATTAACACCCCCAAACTCAACTCAAAGAAAGGTGTGAATTTTACTTCTGCTTTGTTATGAGTCAGAGTTGATAGTTCTTTTTAATAAGGTGACTACTATGTCATTAAATGTCTTGCATATAAAACCAAAGATTTCTAGAAAAATCTTTCAAATGGGAAACATTGGTTTGGCAGTTGTCAGGTTTGGAACAATACATTTGCATATGGACTTCATTGTGTTTCAGAGCTAAGGTAGTTTTTCTCTGGTTTGTAATTGATTGAGGTGAGTGATCTTAACCAGTGTTACAAATGATGCTTAAACACCTAAGTATCACTTGACCTTCAGTAGACTATAAATTTACTCTATCCTGTTTCCTTATTCGTTGATCACCAGTCAGGATTTAACCACTGATCCAAATCAATTAGCTTTTCTTGTGTCTTCCTTATTTTAACTGAAAATGCATGACTCAAATTTGCAAGGAAAGCTGAACACATCGTACAAGTTTCTTTAATTTAAAAAAAAATCAAAAGTGTTATCATGGTCACCTTACACTGCTCAGACCAAAGAAGAACCACTGGGGCATCACCAACCAGCCTGAGGAATGTTCTGTAAAATTAAGTTTAGTCTTTAAGTATATGAATGACTCAGGGCAGAATTTGAGGATTATTGTAGTATTTCATAAGGAAGTGATGACTTAAGGTATGGCTAACAATCCCTCAAAGTCAACCAACTGAAGATCTAAAAGGGTCAGTTAAATATCTAGACACAAGTGCTTAATACTCGGAACAAGAATCCATTTTTGGACAGCATATTAGTAACTATAAAGCACCACAATAGCCTTGCTGCTATTTTGCAGTTATTATTGGTACCTCACTGACTACTTTATAAAACTTCTGTGGGCTCCTCATGCTCTCAGCTTCACTTACTGCTTCAATCACAGTGAATTATGAAATGCTATATAGAAAATGCAATGTAACTTTTTTTAATAAAAGGATTTGTGTCACTTAAGTAATCAATTCATATCTAGTAAAAATGACCAGATATTGTTATAACAAAATTTTTGCTAAACAGTTTTGTATAATACAAAATTAAAACAGTCAAGACTATAAGTTTTTAGGATAATAGGCTTTTTAATTTAGTAATAATAAAGCAATGATTTTATGGGAGAAAGCCTGATAACACCATGATTCATGCTTCAACTATTTTTTTAAGTTTTCTTAGTTCAGAAAACTCAAACCAAGTTCTTTTAAGGATGAGTCTCCTTGATTTATTATTTGTGAGAACACTAATTTTTAAATCTCTTGGTTGTCTGGTTTTTGTATGGGTATATTTGGCCAAAGTACCCTTATTTCCAAATAAAAGCCCCTATTTGTGCTTTAAGGCAGCAAGACTCTCAGATTGATAAAATCAAAAACAAACAAACAAAAACACTATAAAGTGATTGAGGCTGATAGGGAAAACAAAAAAAAAGGCCAAGTCTGTTATTTTAATAGTCAATCTTTGAAATGTATATAGTGAACCCATGGCCAAGAAAAAAGTTCTCCCATGAAATATTATGAAACTAAATAAAACATTCCGGTGATATGTCTCTCCTGATGTTCACGGTCATAGGGCCCACTTACTGTTAATCAGTGACATTTATTGAGTTAACCCACTACTCTGAGTTCTTCTAGTGGGACCTACCTGAGAGTGGCCTAAAGAGAGAGTATGTCACAGTTTCATCTCCTCCCCTCCCCTCCCCCTCCCCTCCCATCCCCCCCTCCCCTCCTCTCCTTTTCTCTTTTCTTTTTTCTCTTCTATTTTCTTTTCCTCCTCCCTCCCTCCTTCCATCCCTCCCTCCCTCCTTCCATCCCTCCCTCCCTCACTCCCTTCCATCCTTCCTTCGTTCGCTTTTATTATTATTTATATTTTTGCTATAGTTGCTATTATTTATATAATGCTCATTATAATGTCCTCATAATCTTTCCAGGAATTGAGACCAGGCTTTCTCAACTTCAGTGCAAATGATGTCCTGGCCAGATAATTTGTTTGTTATGAGGGAATGTCTTTTGCATCGTAGGACGAGGCCCTGTGATGGTTAATTTTGCGTGTCAACTCAGCCTGGCCATGGCACCCATATATTTGTTCAAATGTTATTCTAGATATTTCTATGAATGTATTTTTCTGTATGAGAATAACATTTGAATTGGTGGACTTTGAATAAAACATATTGCCCTTTATAATGTGGTTGGGTCTCATCCAATCAGGTGGAGGCCTCAGCAGAATAAAGGCTGATGTCTCCCAAACAAGAAAGAATTCGGACTTTAACTGTAAACTTTCCCTGAGCCTCCAACCTGCTATCCTACCCCATCATATCTTGGACTTACCAAGCCTCCAAAATTGTGTGAGCCAATTCCTTAAGTAAATCTCTCTATATTTCTATATCTATAGCTACCTGTATCTATAGCTATATATCTAGATATATCTCCTATTGATTCTGTTTCTCTGGAGAACCCTGAAAAATCCAGAATTTGGTGCTGAGAAATGGAGTGCTGCTATAACAAATACCTGAAGGCGTGGAAGTGGTCTTGGAACTAGGTGATGGGCAGAAGCTGGCAGACTTTTGGGATGCACGTTGACAAGAGTCTAGATTGCATTTAAGAAGTTGTTGGTAGAAATATAGACATTAAGGTTGCCTCTGGTGAGATCTCAGATGGAAGTGAGGAACATGTTATTTGGACATTGGAGGAAAGTGGAGAGGAATTTGGCTGAATTGTGTCCTCGTGTTATGTGTAGCTGAGGAGATTTTTAAGTAAAGCATTGAAAATGTGATCAGATAATTATTGAACCTTACAATCTAATGGAATTTTCCCTGTTAGGGTTTGAACTTGATTCAGACCCCTCGTCCCTTTTTCTTTCATTTTTCTGCCTTTTGGAATGAGCATATGTCTTATGCTTGTCCACCATTGTATTTTGAAAGTACATTACTTGTTTGTTTTCACAGGATCATAACTGGAGAGAAATTTCTGCCTCAGGATGACTCATATCCTGAGTCACATCCCCACTTCATTTAGATGATATTAGCTGAGATTTGGAACTTAGAGTTGATGCTAGAATGGGTTAAGAATTTGCGGCTGTATATGGGGAGGAGAGCAGAAAAGAATGAGTTCAAACTTAAATGACCATCAACTTAATATAGATTCTATTTGCAGAAGTAGTTATATACAAACCAAATGATAACCATAGATCAAAAACCAGTAATAAACATGCAGAGGATAAAGAGAAAGAAATCTAAATATATCACTAAAGAAAATCAGCAAAACAAGAAAGGGAGTAAGACAAAAAAGAATCAGAGGAAATCTCCAGAAACAACCGCAAAACAAGTAATAAAATGACAATAAATACATATCTATCAGTAATTACTGTGAATGTAAATGGGCTAAATGCTCCAATCAAAAAACATAGGGTGTCGGGGGCGCCTGGGTGGCTCAGTCGTTAAGCGTCTGCCTTCGACTCAGGGCGTGATCCCGGCGTTATGGGATCGAGCCCCACGTCAGGCTCTTCCACTATGAGCCTGCTTCTTCCTCTCCCACTCCCCCTGCTTGTGTTCCCTCTCTCGCTGGCTGTCTCTCTCTGTCAAATAAATAAATAAAATCTTAAAAAAAAAATAGGGTGTCGGAATGGTTAAAACACCAGAATCATCTATATGCTGCCTCCAGAGACACATTTTAGACCTTAAGACACCTGCAGATGGAATGTGAGGGAATAGAGAAAAACATATATTGTGCAAATGGATGTCATAGGAAAGTCAGAGTAGCCATACTTATATCAGACAAACTAGACTTTAAAACAAAGACTGTACCAAGAGACAAAGAAGGACACTATATAATAATAAAGGGGACAACCCAAGAAGAAGATATAATAATTGTAAATATTTATGCACCCAACATGGGAGCACCCAAATACATAAAACAATAATAAATGGAAAGGAACTAATCTGTAATAATACAATAATAGTAGGGGTGCTATCACCACACTCACATCAATGGACAGATCATCTAAACAGAAAAGAAACTAGAAAAGAGTGGCTTTGAAGTTCAAGTTCAAGCTGTCTCAAACATTCAAGAAAACACACAGACTCCAACTGTACAGGAGGAGAGCAAAGAGGAAGAGGTTGAGGAAACACATGGAGAGGCTAAGGACATAGAATTGGTCACGTCACAAGCAAATGTGTCAAGAGCAAAGGCATCCGAGTCCTGAGGAACAACAGGAATGACATTGTAAATGTTATTATAGAATTAACAATGTAACCATCTGAAAGCAAGGACCACTTTTTGGTGTTTCAAAAGAATAATTGCAACTTAGATTGGAATTTGTATTGTTTCTACCATGAATAAAGTTTGGCTTCTTGTAGGATCAAAAATCAATCAAATGATCAATAGAGAGATAGGTAAGAGGATAGGAACCATATGATCATGACAGACTGGAGGAGATTATGCTAAGTGAAATAAGTCAAGCAGAGAAAGACAATTACCATACGGTTTCACTCATTTAGGGAACATACAAAATAGGGAGATTGGTAGGAGAAGAGAGGGAAGAATGAAGGGGGGATAAACAGAAGGGGAAATGAACCACGAGAGACTATGGACTCTGGGAAGCAAACTGAGGGCTTTGGGCGGGGTGGGGGGCTGAGATAGGCTGGTGATGGGTATTAAGGAGAGCATGTATTGCATGGAGCACTGGGTGTTATAAGCAAACAATGAATCATGGAACTTTACATCAAAAACTAAGGATGTACTGTGCGGTAACTAACAACATAATTAAAAATTATTATTAAAAAAAGAACCATATGATGATTTCAATAGATGCAGAAAAAGCATTTGAGAAAATACAACATCCATTCATGATAATAGCCCTCAACACAGTATGTTTAGAGGGAACATACCTCAACATAATAAAGGCCATATATGATAAACCCACAGCTAATATCCTTAATGGGGAAAAACTGAGAGCTTTTCCTCTATGGTCAGGAATGAGACAGGGATGTCCATTTTCACTAATTTTATTCAACATAGTACTAAAAGTATTAGGTATAGCAATAAGACAACAAAAAGAAATGAAACCAGATTGGCAAGGAAGAAGTAAAATGTCACTATTCGCAGATGGCATGATACTATATATAGAAAACTGGAAAGACTCCACAAAAAAAAAAAAAAGAAAAAACTGCTAGTACTGATAACACAAATTCAGTAAGTCACAGGATACAAAATCAATATACAGAAATCTGTTGCATTTCTGTACACCAACAATGACACAGCAGAAACAGAAACAAAGAAAGCAGTCCCATTTATAGTTGTACCTAAAACAGTTAAGATACATAGGAATAAACCTAATCAAAGAACTGAAAAACTTTGAAAATTATAAAACACTGATGAAAGAAATTGATGACACAAAGAAATGGAAAGACATCCCATGTTCATGCATTGAAACAGCAAATCTTTTTAAAATGTTTATACTACCCAAAGCAATCTACAGGTTTAAAGCAATCCCTGTCAAAATACCACCAGCATTTTTCCCAGAACTAGAACAAATATTCCAACAATGTGTATGGAACCACAAAATACTGTGAATAGCAAAGCAACCTTGAAAAAGAAAAGTAAAGCTGGGGGCATCAGAATTCTGGACGTCAAGTTATATTACAAAGCTATAGTGATGGGGCTCCTGGGCAGTTCAGTCAGTTAAGTGTCTGCTTTGGATCAGGTCATGATCTGAGGATCCTGGGGTCAACATCTGCATCGGGCTCCCTGCTCAGCGGGGCGTCTGCTTCTGTGTCTGCTTCTGTAGCCACTAGTGCTCTCACTCTCTCTATTTTTCTCAAATAATTAAATAAAATATTTTAACTTAAAAAAGTGAGGCTGTAGTGATCAAAACAGTGTGATACTGGCAGGAAAATAGACACATAGGTCAGCGGAACAAATTAGAAAACCCAGAAATGAACCTATAACTGTATGGTCAGTTAATCTTCAACAAAACAGGAAAGACTGGCTATTGGGAAAAAGACTGTCTCCTAAATGGTGTTGAGAAAACTGGACAGCTGCATGCAAAAGAAGGAAACTGGACAACTTTCTTACACCATATACAAAAATAAGCTCAAAATGGATTAAAGACCTAAATGTGAGTCCTGAAACCATAAAAATCCTAGAAGAGTGCACAGGCAGTAACTTCTTTGACATCAGCTGTAACAACTTTTTTTCTAGCTATGTCTCCTGTGGTGAGGGAACCGGGAAAAAAATAAACTGTTGGGACCACATCAAAATAAAAAGCTTCTGCACAGCAAAGGAAATAATCAACAAAACTAAAAGACATTCTACAGAACAGGGGAATATACTTTCAAATGACATATCCAATAATGTGTTAGTACCCAAAATATATAAAGAACTTACAAAATTCAACACCCCAAAACCAAATAATCCAATTAAAAATTGGCAGAGGACATGAAGAGACCTTTTTCCAAAGAAGGCATACAGATGGCCAACAGACACATGAAAGAATGCTCACCATCACTTACCACCAAGGAAATACAAATCAAAACTACAATGAGATATCACTGCACACATTTCATAATAGCTAAAATTAACACAAGAAACAATGTGTTGGCAAGGATATGCAGAAAGGGGAGCCCTCTTTCAGTGTTGGTGGGCGTGCAAACTGGTGCAGCCAAAAACAGTGGGGAGGCTCTTCAAAAAGTAAAAAAAGAGAATTAACTACAACCCAGCAATCACGCTACTATGTATGTACTCAAAGAATACAAAAATACTAATTCAAAGAGATACATGCACCCCAATGTTTATGGCAGCTTAATCTACAGTGGCCAAACTATGGAAGCAGCCCAAGTGTCCATTGATAGATGAATGGATAAGGACAATGTGAGATACGTACACACACGTGTGTGTGTGTGTGTGTGTGTGTTTGTATATATCAAAAGTGAAATCTTGCCATTTGTAATGCCATGAATGGAGCTAGAGAGTTTTATGCTAAGTGAAATAAGTCAGTCAGAGAAAGACAGGTACTGTATGATCTCACTCACATGTGGAATTTAAGAAATGAAACAAATGAGCAAAGGGAAAAAGAGGGACAAACCAAGAAGTGGACTCTGAACTACAGAGAACAAACTGATGGTTCCCAGAGGGTAGGTGGGTGGGTAGGGTTGGGTGAAATAGGTGATGGGGATTAAGGAGTGCACCTGTGAGGAGCACCGGCTGATGTATGGTGTGCACTAAACTGTACACCTGACACTGACATTACACTGCATGTTAACTGACTTGTATTTAAATAAAAAATTTTAAAAACGGGGGTGCCTGGGTGGTGCCGTCGTTAAGCATCTGCCTTCGGCTCAGGGCGTGATCCCAGCGTTCTGGGATCAAGCCCCACATCAGGCTCCTCCGCTGGGAGCCTG
The DNA here is from genome assembly GCF_002007445.2 of Ailuropoda melanoleuca. Lineage (NCBI taxonomy): Eukaryota > Metazoa > Chordata > Mammalia > Carnivora > Ursidae > Ailuropoda > Ailuropoda melanoleuca. Next base: position 17,406,922 of record NC_048235.1, on the reverse strand, counting down.
CTTCTTCCTCTCCCACTCCCCCCTGCTTTTGTTCCCTCTCTTGCTGGCTGTCTCTCTCTGTTAAATAAATAAATAAATAAAATCTTAAAAAAAAAAAAAACTTAAAAAAATAATTTTGGGCTGTTGGGGTAGGTGAATATATTTTACTTGTGAGAAGGACATCAGTTCTTGGGTATCTAGAGGGCAGAGTGTTATGAACTGGATTGTTTCCTCTAAATCTGTATGTTGAAGCCGTAACCCTCAGCATTGTGACTGTATTTGGTGATAGATCCTTTAAAGGGTGAATCAAGTTACAATAAGTTCATTTGGGTGGGTCTTAATCATTCTGACCCATATCCTGGGTCAGAATCAGGACACCCTAAAAGACACTGGGGGTTTGTCCACACAGAGTACGCAGGCCAAGTGAGCACACAGCTAGAAGGCCACCATCTGAAAGCCAAGCAGAGAGGCCTCAGGAGGAACCAAACCTTGGAGGCACCTCGATCTTGGACATCCAGTCTTCAGAAAATAAGTTTGTGTTTTTTAGGTCACTCAATCTGTGGTATCTGATTTGGGGAGTCTTATCAAATTAACACAGGTGGTATCTCTATCATCTGCCTACCATATTCTAACAGTATCTCTCCCCTCACCCCACCTTTACTCCCCTAGTTGTGACAAAAAATGTCATCAGATATTGTCAAATATTTTTTGAGGGACAAAGTTGTCCCAGATTGAGAACACAGCTCTAACCATAAACAATAACAAGATATAATAGTATATAGATTACTCCTCTTTGCAACCTGTGATTTGGACATTGTCCTCTCCATATATCTTTTAAATCCACTGCCTGCTCCCCAAATGGTTAAGTGTTGGAACTTCCTAAGGTTCTTTCTGCTGCCTTCTTTTTTCTTTTTCTATATTTTTCCTTAATATTCTCATCCTTTTTTTTTTTTTTTAAGTGCTACTTCTAAAAAAAATAGCTAAAGCTCACTGATAATCTCTCTTGACTGGGCATCTTTCTTGATCCCCGAATATGAATTTCCACCTGCCAATTTTCCAAACAGTTCTTGAGATTTTCTCCTGAATATTTAATATCTACTGCAAATTCACGTATCTAAGCTGAATACACATCTTCCCCCAAACCGTCTCTTCTGTATTCCCTGTTCAGTTGTACAGTTCACTTTAGTTCAATTCAAAAACTATTTTTTGCATACCTCAAGATTTTGTGGTTTGGTACAGAAGCAAATCACTTACATAGATTTAATGTAATGTGATAAGCACAATGATAAAAAATATGCAGAATCCTCCCTGGGAATTTAGAGAAGGAACCTTGTATCTTGTCTGGGATGTCAGGAAAAGCTTCCCAGAGAAGGTGAGAAATGAGCTATGTCTGAAAGGAGAAGCCCAGGTTAGGTAAGGAAGAGAAGATACAAAGGTATTTAAGGCAGGTAAAATAACAATAGGTGGAGAGGATAACAGAAAATACCCAGTTTGTTTTCTGTTAATTGAAGTCAGGCAAAGGTGAACATGTCCTGTATGTAAATACTTGTGTGCATCTATATATCCTCTCATAAATTTCTAAATCTTAATTTATTTGTTCAAAAATTATGGGCAAAATGGGGTTCATGGCCGGCTCAGTTGGTAGAGCATGCAGTTGTTAATCTCAGCGTTGTGAGTTCAAGCCCCATGTTGGGTGTGGAGCCTACTTAAAATTTAAAAAAATATATTTATATTTTTTACAAAAAAGAAAACTACGGACAGTTCACAGGCCAAATTTTTTTCCACAATAATTTTCCTTTCCCATTTTGATAAGCAAGAATACCAATTTCCCATACCCTCACTAACACAGAATATTACTAACTTCTTCCATTGGTCTTAAAATTATTTTTTAAGCTTAAGAGATACTGTTATTATTTTTAATGAAATTGTTCTGATCAAGCTGTCAAAAAATACCCATATTGATAAATCCAGAGATAAATTATCTAAGCCAGTCGCAAGTTGTGCCTATGCCCTGAGGAACATCATCCATACAACGTTCTATATTGTCTGCGTAATGGAGAGGCCCCTTTGGTCTTCTGAATACCTGTTGGCTATATGCTTTTATGAACATTTAACCCACTGATTGCATCTGCTTGCAATTTTGGCCGATCTTCAGAATTAGCAAGGATTCTGAGTGGTATAACTTCCTGACCGCACCAGGTGCAATAGTATTTCCAGTCTCACTTGCTGGGGATGGTAGGTATGGTTTCACGACGTTCAGTATGGAGTTCCCAAAATGCTGAACTTTCTTATTAGGGCAGGAGAAAGATCTTTTTCTAACTTCTTTTATTTTTAATGTTTGCACTATATTTAGCAGATATTGATTAATTGATTGATTGATTGTACATGGCTTGCATTTTTTCTTGTTTACCAGCCCAGACACCGTGGTACTCAATTTTTATATCTGTTTGATCATTTCATTCAGATCCTGGGGGCAGAGTTGAACACTTTTCTTTGTATTTCCATATAGCAAAGAAATTGCCACGTACTTTTTAATTCTGACCTTCTGTAGTATTTAAATACCCAGACACGTTTTTTTTTCCCCCCTTATTTCTAGCTCCAGCTTTTTCATGCCTACTCAGATTCCAGGAGGTACCATATCTATCTTTAACCCATCTATCCTAAGCCTTGCACTGACTCTTCTCTCAGTGAATATTTTAAATATATTCTTAAAAATGAGCAGTGTTTCCCTTTGGTGTCTAGTACTTTGTTAAGACATTATATTTTCTAATTCTGGTAAAAAGCCTGCAGGGTAGACATTATTTCCATATTTTGTCAATGAGGTAACTGATACTCAAGATGCTTGAACAACATATCCAAATTATGGTAAATATATACCAAATCTGATTTTTAGGTCAGTCAAACCAGTGTTTCCTCTTCTTGATGGTCCAGTTGTTCTTGAATTGATAGATCTTCAAGTCACTTAAAGATTGAGAAATAAAATTTTAAAGATACATTAAGATATTTCAGAATGTGGGCGATCAGATGAATGTAAAATATTTCATTATTGTGTGCAAATAAATTTTTCTTCGGTGGAGTATTATGCTTTTGACAGTTGATTCATCTGCAAGAGGCAATTTAGCAAAATATTAAGATCTCTGTGACATTGTCCAGGTATCTATTGTTCTGTTGTACCTTATGTTCATACAAAAAAGGAGAAATAAATTTGTCCAACTATTTTAGCTTGAAGATAGTCATGCCAGAAACTGTAATTTCTACTTCAGAAAAAAACTTCAGAACTACCATACCAGAAAAAGTAACCTGATAAACTAAGTGGAGTTGGAAAGAAAAGACAATGAGCGTAACAGCGAATGCCACAAATTTCAATATAGCTTTCTTTGTTCCCTAAAGACTATGGCAAGGGGACAGTCCCACAGTCACTATTTGTACATGAGAGGGGCTTGCCCAGCCCAGAAATCTTTTTTCTTGCTCTGATTCTGCCCTTTTATTCCCAGGTCTTACGTCATCAGTTGGGAATAATATTCAGTAGTAATACTTGGACATAAGGAAATTTTATAAGCATCAAACTCTACTAGTTATTTCAACCAAGCTGCTCCAAGAATACTCAGTCTTCATATTAGGGGAGAAAGCAGGGTCCCCCTGGCTTGCCAGAATTTTAGAAGGCCCATTTTCCTGCAGCTCAGGGGAAATTCGACTAATTGTTGTTGTTTTTAATAACTTGGGCATTGCCTTAGAAAATTGAAGGCAGAGATCCCATTATTTCCCACTTCTTCCTTCTGTGGGATAAAAGGTAGCTCAAGGTTAAATTTGCTGGGATAGCGTATGTGGGATGAGAGGGGCTAGCCTTGGACACCTGAGGAATTTTCGTCTCACTATCTTAGTCCTGGTGGTAATTTGATATTTCTTTATAGGTGTATCTGAAGCACAGAACTTTATATTAGTAAGAAAACATAACTTAAAGCAAGTATTTGCATAAATGCTATCTTCAGTATTTTTTTATTAATGTGCGTTTCAGTTGTTTTTAAGAGTAGAAGTTGGCTTGTAAAGGAAAGTACAAAGAGAAGAAGAGGGTCAATTCACAAGTCATGAATAGTGACAAGTGAAATTATATGGAGAAAGGAAATCAATCCCACCAAATGAAAAAGGGCAAAGGAGGAGATGAAATAAATGAATCATTACCCACAAGAATCCAATTTCTCCACATTTGTGAGCTGGATTCTGAAAAAGGTCTTAATGCACTATTGGTAATGAAATATTATCAATAGATTTCTAACCAACTTCAGAGACAATGACTTGTAACTGCTCAGGGTTTGTGCTTTGCTTTGCTGGGAGAGAGGGTGTGAAACGTTCTAAGAAGAATCTCTTCATAATTTTATTTTTTCTCCCCATTTATGCACATGAAACTTAACTGAGTAGAGTTCAGATGCGTTTGTAAATTTTATTTGTATGTACCAAACATCTAACTATGCAAAGTATTAGCACAACTCTGATTTGAGATAAAAGATTGCATTTGAGTCGGAGCATCGCTTCTGATGATCTATACCCTGGGGAGATAAATTCATCTTCTTGGCGCTCCTTTTCACTTCCAGACACGGAGGCTGTAGATAGCTTCCCTTTCATGCTCGTTCCAACTAAAATTCTATGAGGCAGGATATGATAGTTAATTCCTCTACTGACTATATGGGAGAATATTACCATTTCCTTAAAAAAATGTGATATCTTAAACTGTTACCTATTGGAAACTTGAGGGGAAATTAAATAAAGAGGAAGATCCAGAAACCTTACCAAAGTTGACTATTGGGGTAAAATGTACCCCAGCTTTTAGAAATCTAAACTGAATTTAAAGATTTGCCTTTTGTAATATAACTTTTTCTGTTTGTATTAATCAAGGTTCTCAGGAGAAACGGAACCAACAGGTTGTATATAATACACACAAATAATAGTAATAAAGCAAGAGACTTATTAAAAGGATTGGCTCATAAGATTATGGAGGCTGACAAGTCCCACAATCTGCAGGATGAGTCAGCAAGCTGGAGACAGAGGAAGCCAATGGTGTAACTGTAGTCTGAAGGTGGACGGGCTGGAGACCCAGGAAGACTGATGTTTTAGTCAGAGGTGCTAGTGAGGAAAAAGCTGATGCCCCCATTTGAAGGCCATCAGGAAAAAGAATTTACTCTTACACTGGGGAAGGTCAGCTTTTTTTGTTTCATTGAGGCTCTCAGCTGACTAGGCGAGGCTCACGCATATTATGGAGGGCGACCTGCTCTACTCAGTCTACCAATTCAGATGGCAGTCTCATCTGAAAACATGCCATAGAAACACCCAGAATAATGTTTGATCAAATATCTTGGTACCCATTGCCCAGTTAAATTGACACAAAAAATATATCATCGTACTATCCAAAGAGTCATGTCTGTTGTGTTCTGTGTTCTCATTTTGTGGTGTAGGTGGTTTAGATGTGGCAGAGAGGCCAACATGCTATTTCTTAGATTCCTCTGGAATTCAGAATTGGCACTTTGCTATCAGAAATGCCTAATGCCATTATGCATATGTGTTTTTGGTTAAGTGGGTTAATGAGATCCCATTTTCTTAGAAGAGTTTATGTTCCTTAGAGGAATGAACTATGCTCTTTGAGAAATTATTTGCTTACCCTAGGATTGCACCTATTATTATAATCATGATATAGAACGAATTATAGACATTCAATAGTATGGTCATGTCTATACAACAGCAAATATTTCAGCTAGGAATAAAATGGTACATGAGGAATGAGAGGCCCTTATTACATATTTTTTTATTAATAATATTTTTTATTATGTTAGTCACCATACAGTACATCCCTAATTTTTGATGTAAAGTTCCATGATTCATTGTTTGCCTATAACACCCAGTGCACCATGCAATATGTGCCCTCCTTACTACCCATCACCGGCCTATCCTGTCCCCCCACCCCTGCCAAGCCCTCAGTTTGTTTCCCAGAGTCCATACTCTCTTGTGGTTCATTCCCCCTTCTGTTTACCCCCTCTTTCCTCTTCCCTTTCTTCTCATACCGATCTTCCTACTTCTTATGTTCCATAAATGAGTGAAACCATATGATAATTGTCTTTCTCTGCTTGACTTATTTCACTTAGCATAATCTCCTCCAGTACCATCCATGTTGCTGCAAATGTTGTGAAATTGTTCTTTCTGATAGCTGAGTACTATTCCATCGTCTATATGGACCACATCTTCTTAATCCAGTCATCTGTCGAAGGGGATCTCAGCTCCTTCCATAATTTAGCTGTTGTGGACAATGCTGCTCTGAACATTGGGGTGCATATGGCCCTGCTCTTCACTACGTCTGTATCTTTGGAGTAAACACCCGGTAGTGCAATGGCTTTATTACTCTTCAC
>NC_048235.1:17368917-17400451 GCF_002007445.2 Ailuropoda melanoleuca | reverse complement strand
AAATGGCTTTATTACTCTTCACTATGTCTGTATCTTTGGAGTAAACACCCGGTAGTGCAATGGCTTTATTACAGATCTTTAAGTGACTACTTCAGTTCAGAATGAAAGGGTAAGGGAAATCAAAATGAAGGGTAAGTATCAAAATGAAGGCATTAAGAGAGAAAGGAGATGGGAAAGGAATCTTAAAAAGAGGAAGGAACTAACAAATTGGGGTCTACTTGTCTGTGTAAAATGTTCCTGACATTTCTCTTTAGAGCAGGATTTTACTGCTCTGCACTGAGTAACAGGAGATGGTTCACAGTGGGCACTCTGGTCACCTGAAGTCTCACTACTAAGGGTTAAAGGTGGTTTTTCTGAATGGTCTTTGCTTTATCCCACCCTCTTCTAGACTTTCATCTTCCTGTGCACCCTATCCTTCCATATTCCATTCAAGGGCTAGGCCATTAAAAAAAAAAACAGATTATAAACGATAAGAAGGGGCAATAAGACTGCTTCTAAGTGAAGAAATTGAATATTCCCTTTCCCCGAGACACTTCCCAAGGATAAAGGATTAAATTCTAGCTCACATTTCTTTAAAAAAAGAAAAAAAATGATAAAAGGGTACTTTTAAAAATTTAATTCAGGGGAGGATGATCTCTGAATCTCAATAAATCCCACAGGCTGCATTAGGATTCTGGAATTTTCTGGTTAATGGACATCCCTTGCTAATATAAGAAAACATGCCTTAGACTTAAGGGATTTATGTACATATAAAGCAATATTTATTTACATGTAAATGTATACTTCCTCATGCAGTACAACAAGTCATATTTTCATAAGTTTTTTTTTTTTTTTCTTTTTTATGCTCCCACTTTTCTTGGGTCTGACATAAGACCTAGATTCAGTGTCAAAACAGCTGGGAAAATCCTAGGGTAGAAGGGCAGGGAAAGTGAGAGATTTAGTACTTATTAGTGATACTCTGAGGGTAATGGTGATTCTGCCTGGCTATCTCTAGCCAGCCCTTTATGAGCTCTGGAATGCAGGAGGTAAACCTTTCTTAAAATTCTAGTCCACCCTTAGGGCACCTGGGTGGCTCGGTTGGTTAAGCATCTGCCTTCAGCTCAGGTCATGATCTCAAGGTCCTGGGATCAAGACCCATGTCCAGCTCTCCACTCAGCCAGGAGTCTGGTTCTCCCTCTCTCTCTCTCTTTCAAATAAATAAATAAAATCTTGAAAAAAAAACTCTGCACCCAGGAGCAGATACCTTAAAATAATATTGGTTATACAAGGACTAGAGAATCTAAAGGAAGATTGGGTGGGCACTAAGGTGAATTCCACTGATATCTTGATTTTGTCTGTTTGTATTCAACAAATATTTATTGATAGTCTATTTAAATGTTTCAGGCACAGTTCTAGCTAGTGATCAAGAGAGATCTGCTTTCATGGACTAATGTTCTTGGTAGTGGGGAAACAGCATATATATACATACATATATATGCATACCTATATATACACATATATATATTTACGTATGTATAAAGGAAAAGAGAGATTATCAGGTAGCGATACCAACAGAAGATATAGAGCTATAGACCATTGTCAGGGAAGAGCTCACTAAATGAAGTTGAGACTGCTGTCTGAATGATCAGAAATGGCAGGCAGATCTCACACCAGACACCTGCCTCACTTCATCCAGTCTGCTGGATCATACAGTGGGATTTATGTTTCAGAAACTATTAGATTAGATAAAATTGAAAGTTCATTAAGGTGCGTAAAACTCTAAGATGCAGGTAGCCCTCGCTTTTGGGAGGGGGTGGCAGGGGCAGAAATACGAAAAATACTTATGATTTACTGACAGAATAATCATAACTTTATTGAACTCTTACTCTATCCCAGCTACTGTCCATTATTTTGTTTGATTCTCACAAAACTCCAGTGTGTTAGGGCCTATTGGTGGAACCCTGTCGCCTCTCATTCACCCAATTCCTAATGGTCGGCGCAGAGCAGCTCTGCGGTAGGAGATGCCTGTCATGGCCTTTGGTCTTCTACATAGCTCTGTACTTTATCACCTGTCACCCGCCTTCTGAAGTAAAAGCCTATGAAAGAGTATTTACCCTTCCATAATGCTTTCTGTAGTTTCTATCTGAGTCTACTCTATTCCATCTGTCGTAATAAATACCGGTCAGCTGTAACTAAAATGATTTACGTCTCGTTGTTCCCCAGCTTTACTAGGTCTCATTGAGAAATAATGTTGTAAGCTATTTAAAGTGCACAACATGGGGGCACCCAGGTGGCTCAGTCGGTTACGCCTCTGACCCTTGGTTTTGGCTGAGGTCATGATGTTAGGATCCTGAGATCAAGGCCAGTGTCTGGCTTCTCTCTCAGCAGGGAGCCTCTTCGTCTCTCCCTCTGCCCACGAGAGTGCTTGTGCACTCTCACTCTCTCTCTCTGAAATAAATAAATAAACCTTTAAAAAATTAGAAGGACAAAGCGTACAAATGATGATTTGATATGCCTACATAGGGTGAAAGGATTTCCCTACTGCCTGGTTCATTAACACATCTATCACCTCACATACTTACTGCATATTTCATTCATTCATTCATTTATTGGTGAGATCCTTTAAATGCTACTCAGCACATTTCAGTTATGCAGTACAATGCTCTCAGCTGTAGTAACCATGTAGTCATTAGATCCTCAGATCTTGTTTATTGTTCATCTCATAACTGGAAGTTTGTACCTTTTTTACCAACTTCTCCCTAGTCCTTTTATTCTAAAGCCCCTAGCAACGTTTTCCTATTCTTTATTTCTATGAGTTTCACTTTATTTTGAGCTTTAAAAAAATCTGCATTTAAGTAAGATATAAGTAATTCCATGCAGGATTTGCCTTTCTCTGTCTTATTTCACTCAGCATAAATGCCCTCAAGCTTCATCCATGTTATCACAAATGATTTCTTCTTTTTTAAGAATGAGTAATATTCCGTTGCATATACAGGCATATGTGTGTATGTATATGTAGAGATATATATGTATGTATGTCATATATATATATATATATGACACACATATATATACTTTTTGTATATATACACACATATACACACATCTTTTTATCATCCTTTGGATACATATCAGGAAATGGAATTATTGGATCATCTTGTAGTTCTGTTTTTAATTTCTTGGACCTCCATACAATTTTCTACCAGTTAACATTACTGCTAAGAGTGCACAGGGTTTCCTTTTCTCCACATCCTCACCACTATTTGCTCTCTTGTGTTTTTAGTAATACACATCCTAGCAGGTATGAGGTGATATGTCCTTGTAGTTGTGATTTGCATTTCCTTGATGATTAATGATGTTAAGCACATTTTCATGTGTCTGTTGGCCATTTGTCTATCTTCTGTGGAAAAATATCCATTTAGTTTCTTTTTTAAAGATTTTTAAAATTTAAATTCAGTTTAATTAACAAATATTATTAGTTTTGGAGGTAGAACTTAGTGATTCATCAGTTACATATAACACCCAGTGCTTATTTCATCAAGTGCCCTCAATTCCTATCACCCCATTACCCCATTCCCCCACTGCCCCCCCTCAGCAACCCTCAGTTTCTTTCCTATAGTTAAGAGTATCGTATGGTTTGTCTCCCTCTCTGTTTTCATCTTATTTTATTTTTTCTTCCCTTCCCCTATGTTCATCTGTTTTGTTTTTTAAATTATGCATATGAGTGAAATCATATGGTATTTGTCTTTCTCTGAATGATATTTTGCTTAGCATAATACCCTCTGGTTCTATCCATGTCATTGCAAATGGCAAAATTTCATTCTTTTGATTGCTGAGTAATATTTCATCATATATATGCATATATATATATATATCACATCTTTATCCATTCATCTGTTGATGGACATCTGGGCTCTTTCCATAGTTTGGCTATTTTGGACATTGCTTCTATAAACATTGGGGTGCAGGTGCCCCTTTGGATCACTACAATTGTATCTTTGGGATAAATATCCAGTAGTGCAATTGCTGGGTCATAGGTAGCTCTATTTTCAACTTTTTGAGGAACCCTTATACTGTTTTCCAGAGTGGCTGTACTAGCTTGCATTCCCACCAACAGTGTAAGAGCGTTCCTCTTTCTCCACATCCTCTCCAACACCTTTTTGTTTCCTGAGTTGTTAATTTTAGCCATTCTGACCAGTGTGAGATGGTAGCTCATTGTAGTTTTGATTTGTATTTCCCTGATGCCAAGTGATGTTGAGCATTTTTTCATGTGTCTGTCAGCCATTTGTATGTCTTCTTTGCAGAAATGTCTGTTCATGTGTTCTGCCCATTTCTTGACTGGATTTTTTTGGTTTTTTGGGTGTTGAGTTTGATAAGTTCTTTATAGACTTCTTTGTTTATTTTAAATATTTTTTTCTATTGAGTTGTGTTTTTTGTGTATTTTGCCTATTAACTCATGAGTTTGGTGACTTGCAAATATTTTTCTAATTCCATAGGTTGCCTTTCATTTTGTTTATGGCTTCCTTAGCTATAGAGAGGCTTTTAGCGTAATATAGTTCTACTGATTTCTGCTTTTGTTGCCTTTGCTTTTTCTGTTATTATTCATTTTGGAGAATCAGTGGTATGTATAATAGTTTGGGTCTGCATTTTGCTTCAGACAGATCAGGATTCAAATTGCTTATAGCACATTACAGTCAAATGTGCTTCTATATTGCTTGCATTACATTAGTTCCTTGATCCTAATATTTAAAAAAAATTTACTATTTGAATTTTGAAAAAAATTACCTTTTTAATGCTCTGTTTTTATCATCTATAAGAAGAAGTTAATAAAAGCAACTATTTTAAATAGTTTTGGTGGAGAATAAATGAGATAATGCATATCATATAAATTTGATACAAATTTGTACTAATATAGTAAGTTATCTGTAAGTCAGTAATTGTTATCTGTTGTTTTTTTTTATCATTTTACATTTTCTCCTCTTTAAAAAAAATTACATGTTTTCAAGTATTAATTTCCAGTTATTTTCCTACTCCTCTGCTTGCCAAAAAGAATCAACTGTTATTCATAGTAAACATAGGTCATGAATTTAGTCACATGCCATATTTTTGCTTAATTTGCGGTGAAGGTCTATTTTACACTACATGCCTTACTTCATTTTGATATATGAACTAAAGGATTTCCAAAGCAAAATATCTTAAGGTAATATAAAGGAGCCACCTCCACATGGGCCTAATTTATAAATTATTTGTCCTTAGTTAGTTCTTCTAGATAGATACCACAATAAAAAATGAATATACAACCAATGTAGGCTATAGTGTTCAAATTTTGATTTTATTACTTAATATTCTCCCAGTACCTAAGAATGTATGCTATTTGGTTCTCAAACATTCAAAAAATGATGGCCAGTGATCCAAACATCTGTCTATTGTCCATATCAGTGAGTTAAAACACACTAAATGATATCAGGGAGTACTAAGTTAATTACTAAAGTAAACATTCTGATTTCCTTTGATCAGTCAGATGATTTTGAAATGTAAACTCCAAAGACTGTGTTTCCATGTTGATAGTTTTTTTTTTTATTATTGCTTTTAATGCACATTCAGAAACAAATATTTAAGCTTCCAAATAGCAAATATTGATATTCGTACAATGTATTAACATCTTATGTTAAATGTAAAACTATGAAAGTGTAATTCTTATCTAAATTTTTTATGCTTTTATGATTAAAAGCCACAAAGAATTTCATTTCGCATGTAGATTAATGTCACAAAGCACTGTATTTCCTTTTTATTTATTCATTTCTTTCCTTTCTCCCTGTAAACACTCCCAGCTCCTTGTGAATTTACCAGGTGATTCATGGGTTACTATATTGCTTGTAGCACATTAGTTGATTAATACTAATATTAAAAAACAGAAGTGTACTTTGCTAAAATGTGTCATGGTAAAATTTAACTTGTTCTTCGAGATGACCCTTAGTTGTGGGGTAAAAGTCACATAATGACATGATTTAGTGGCTGTTGGGTTATTCTAGTATCAGTGGGCTATGGCTAGCTTACTCAGCTTCAAGGAAAGAGATGCACAATGGCATGCTTAATGTTGAAAATCATAAAGTTCTTGAATAGACTCTCAAGATAATAACATGGATTCTTCAAAATAATAACATTAAAAAAATAATGACAACGTTCATTTTTGTTCTCTAGTTGTCAAACTGAATAGCCAGGAGTCGTTTTTTGCTCCACGAAAATTTTATTTAGAATTTTCACTTCTGCCTGGCTCATTTACAATTTATTTTATGTATAAAATCAATAGATGTTAAGGATAAAATCTCTTCCAATGGTTATTTTAGAATGAATTCCTGGTTATAAGTCATGAGCACACATCTATAGAAATAAAAAATGTAGCATATCTAGTAATTTGGTTTATTATGCTAAGTTCATGAATGAAATAAGTTTAATATTGTCATACTTTAATTTGACCACTATTATTAATGACCAAGCATAATAAGAATTAACTACTGTTGTACAATGCCTTAGAATTGGCAAATGTTTCTCTGTGGATTGTATCATAGCATCCTGTGAAATATCAATTTTACAAAAATGATAAATGACTCATGCACATCAGTTATTTACCAGCACCATATTATATGTGGTTTCTTGCCACTAAATTATTGGCTAATTACTACCATTATTTGTATACATTATAGGCTTAAAAACATTAAAACACTTTTCTAAAACCTTTTGCCTAATATGTGGCAGATATAGAACTTGAACTCCAGTCTGTCTGATTTCAAAACTATGCTCTGAACCAAGATTACCAAATAACTTTATTTAATTGCATTGAAAGAAGACTTCTTTGTGGTATGAGTAAATTTGAATGTTTAAGGAAGTGTAATGTGGAAGAAAAAAATTGTCTGTGTTGCTTTAAAGGTAAGATCTTACCAGGACCAATGAGGTTAAAAGTGAAACAAGTTTCAACTCAATATAAGGTAGAATATTCTAGTAACTAGTGCTTGTCAACAATAAATCAGATTGTTTTTTTTCAATATATTTTATTGTGGTAAAGCACACATAAAATTTACCATCTTATCCATTTTTAAATATACAGTTCAGTGGTATTAGGTTTAGTCATAATGTTTTGCAACTATCACCACCTTCAATCTCTTTCATCTTGTAAAACCAGAACTTCATACCATTAAACAATAACAGCCCCATTCCCCTTTTCCCCTAACCCCTGGCAACTACCATTCTACTTTCTGTCTCTGATTTTGACTACTCTGAGTATATATGGAATCATATGTGTAGAATCATGTAGTAGCTTTTGATGACTGGCTTATTTCACTTTGTGTCATGTCCTCAAGGTTCATCCATGCTGTAGCATGGGTCAGAATTTTCTTCCTTTTTGAGATGGAATAATATGTCATTGTATGTATATTCCACATTTGTCTTAATCCATTCTTCTGCTGATGGGCAGTTGGGCTGTTTCTGCATTTTAGCTATTGTGAATAATGTTTTAACATGAATGTATAAATATGTCTCGGAGACTCTGCATTCAATTCTTTTGGGTGTATACCCAGAAGTGGAGTTTCTGTATTATATGGCAATTCTGTTTTTAATTTTTGAGCCACTCTGTTAGGGGTTGTGCCCATTTTACATTCCCACCAACAGTGTACCGGTGTTCCAATTTCTCCACATCCTTACCAACACTTGTTATTACTTTTTTTTTTTTTTTTTTAATGTCAGACTGTGTTTGGAAGTCTGCAAGCAGTCTCTCAAGAGAAGGAAAGAAGCAACGTACCTGGTGTGATTTAGACAATGATCCTTGAGCGGCTTTTAAAGATTTATTTATTTATTCTGGGAGGTAGGGCAGAAGGAGAGGGAGAGAGGGTCTTTTTTTAAAAGATATTAATTTATTTGAAAGAGAGAGAGCATGAGAGGGGGGAGGGTGAGAGGGAGAAGCAGACCCCCTGCTGAGAGTTCAGGAACAGGACCTGAGCCAAAAGCAGTCGCTTAACTGAGGCCCCTTGCGGGAGAGAGGGTCTTAAGCTGACTTCGCTCTGATTGCGGAGCCTGACAAGGGGCGGGATCTCACGACCCTGAGATCACCACCTGAGCTGAAACCAAGAGTGAGATTCTTAACTGACTGTTCTACCGGGTGCCCCCTTACGTGACTTTTAAATATTACATTCTGTGTTGTGTACATACTGAAAATGGATTTATCACTACTAGGCATGATGAAATAAATTAACTACAGAAAGTAAATGACTATGGAGGGTACACTCAGGCCTCTATTAAATATCCCTCAAAGTCCATAGTAGATAGTTGCGATTAAAGGAGCTATTCTAGGGGCACCTGGGTGGCTCAGTCAGTTAAGCATCTGCCTTCAACTCAGGTCATGATCTCAGAGTCCTGGGATTGAGTCCCGAGTTTGGTTCTCTGCTCAGCAGGGAGTTGGCTTCTCCCTCTCCTGCTCTGTCTCAAATAAATAAATAATATCTTTAAAAAAAAATAAAGGAGCTCTTCTAATAATTAAATGTAATTGTTATGCTTTTATCTGTCCTCAGCTGTAAAATATATAAGGTATTCCCTAGAACACAAAACTGAAAGAACAGGTGCTTAGAAGCTTGTAGGGAGAATGAAGGCACCTTCTGGAAAGTACTGAGTACCTTACCGTCTCTATTACAGGTGTGCATTACACAATGTGCAGCCAGGCTGTGTTTGACAGACAGATGGAGTACTTTCATGCTGAACTCTGTACCTAATAAGTAAAGAATATATAATACTTTAGGTTTCTTACCTCACATTATTTCAGTTAGATATGCTAAGGACAGTTTTACTGTTTTTTCTGGCACTGTTGCTTGATATGAAATAAACATTGTGATTCTGTGTATTTCTAACTCCTGTGTGTGTGAGAGACTTTGGAGTTTGGTAGCCTTTTCTTATTATTTCTGTTATGAGAGATATATTAAACATCATATTCTTTTGGCAGTAAGATCAAGATGTTTTATATCCAAGAATATAAGTATCTCTAAATTGCTTTTAGTTTCCCTATTTTCTTGGGGGTTTCTGTTATTACTTCTCAGGACAGTTAGTTTTGTGTCTTCTGAATTTTAATGTTTGAATGAAGTCAAACTCCAATTTAGTTTTTTGAATTATTTTTCTTTTATTATACAAGCAATACACTTACTTAGTAAGTAAATAATTCAAGGAGCTCAGAGTACAAAAAAAGAGCAAAGTTCCTCCACTGAGCTCCTGTTCCTTTCCAAGAGCTCACCTATTTTCTCTTCTCCCACTGGTCACATTTATATCCCAGATAATGTATTTCCATCTTAATTTGTTGTTATATCAACTATGAGCTATAGGTAATAAGAAATCAGTATTATAACAGATGACAGGCTTTGCTCCGGTTACTCCAACCTCTCCTTACTTCTTCACCTCCTCCTACTGCTGTCAATAGTTCATAGAATTTTAGTCAATGCCCTCCATTGATAGCTTTCTAATATTAATATTTTTAAATTCTTATTTCCTTTTACAGCAGCTTTAAACAGTATACCTTGATTGCCCGATTTATAAATTCAGGATTTTGCACGCCACTATGTCCTTCCAGTATGGTCCACCTCTTAAATTTTTAATTTTTCAATAACTTCTTTAAATCAGAAAAGTTCACCAAAATGGCATTATATTGCCTTTTCTCCTTTGTGTGCAGATTGATCTAAAAACTGACAACCAGTAAATATAAAAATGTGCATTTCCAAATAATATTCATATATACCAGATACTACATGCAGATATGTGGAGAAAGAAAAACCAGGCAACTCAAAGATGAGTATTCCAAATCCCAAGATTAAATAAGTTCTCTTTGTTTACACTTAGATATTTTCTAAAAATCATATCACATTTTTTTTTCATGAGGACCATGTATTTTCAGTTGTGTTTCATTATTGCTCTCCCTAGAGGTTTTCATCATATATTTTCCTTCTTGTGCAAAAGAATAATACGCCTTTAAATTATCACTACCATCATCTTGTTGCTTTGTCATATAATTGATTAAAACAAACCCACAATACTTTTGAAGTTATCCTTCCAAGAATACTCTGTCTCTCTTTATATGTGGACTGCTTGGATGGCATTGTATAAACAAATAGGGTCCACTGTATCTGATAATCCATGTGCCCTTCTCTATATATATGATTATAATAAACCATTAAATAAATTTTTTTTCCACAAAAAATGTTTGGAGGGTAAATATTATGAGTTTTGAATATCCAAAAATGTCTTTAACACCATGATCTATAATAGTATTTTGACTACATGTAGTTTGCTAGATTGAAAATGTACTTTCCGTATCACTTGTTGCAGATACCAACTTGATTTTAATTTTGTCAGTATCCTGTTCTTGTTTTCTTTCCTTCCTGGATTTTTCTGTCACCAAATCAGAGACCACTTTTATCAGAATGTTGAGAATTGACTGGGGTTGAGGGGAGCCAGAGTGGACGCTAAGAGAGCAGCTAGAGGCCATTGGGGTAGGTTAGATGAAAGAGTATGTTGGTTTGAGCTTGGGGACTGGGAGAAATGGAGAGAAGTAGATGGATTCTAGAAGGAGGTAGGATCTTTTGATGGTCAGGATATGGGAAGCTAGAGAGAGTGGTGTGAAGTACTTAGTTTTCTGGTCTTGAGTCACTATACGAACAGTGGTGCCAATATCTGCAATTAGAGGGTGGGATGGAAGAGGTACAGGTGCATACAGAAAGGTCATAGTTTGGTTCTGAATATTTTAAAGCTCACTTCACTGGACATACCAAAGAGATTGTATCAAATTGCAGTAATGAGTCTGGAGGGAACTCTGCCTCTGTAGTACCAAAGTAACCACCGACAATATATATATGCCTATTTTCCAGTGAAACTTTATTTATAGACCCAAATTTGAACTTTATATATTTCTTACATGTTATGAAATACTATCCTCTTAAATTTTTTTTCCAGTCATTAAAGATGGAAAACCCATTCTTAGCTCTGGGCTATGCAAAAACAGGCAGCGACCTATCCATTCCCTTGTCTCTAAAGTATAAGATAACTGAGGAGGTAGATGGGACTGGGATTTTCAAAGAAGGGGTAGTAGTGGGGATTAGTCTTAAATTTAAGAGAAAGGTTCAAATTCTGACTTCCCGGCTGAGTAGCTCTGTGACCATGTGAAAGTTGCATAGCTGTTCTGGGCCCAGTTTTCTCATGAAGATAAAAAGTAGCTACCTCATAATATGATAGTGAGAAATAACTGAGATAGTGTATGTAATATGGCTTGTGCAAGGCTTAGCGCATCAGTCAGTATCATATAATAGGTTGATCTTTCCTTCAATACAAATACTATTACAAATACGTCTGAACTTTGGCATATTTGATCAACTATAAAATTTTTGTAGTAAAACCAAAGGCTGTGACCTAATTATTAGCTGTTGAGTTAAAGGTAGGGAAATGGGGTTTTGTTTAAAAATATAATAAATGAATTTCAAGAAATGAACATAAGGAATTTATGAGAAGAAAAAATATATTTACGTGTAATTATGTATACATAGGGGAGATATAAATTGAGTATTATTTTGAGCGCATGTTTAATCATTTAGAGCAGGGCTCAGCAAACAAGACCCACACTGTTTTTATGCCCACATGCTAAGAATGGTTTTAACATTTTTAAAGAGTTATAAAGAGAAAAAAAAAAGAGTATAGGACAAAGAATGTATTGACCCACAGAGCTGAAAATACTTACTACTCTGATTTTTTTACAGAAAAATATACTGATCCCTATTCCAACTTTAGATAATTTAACTTTGTCTAACCTCTTGAGTCTAACATAATCTCACTTTGAGTCAATTTCAATGTCTGGTCAGTTTAGTATTGAAAAAAAACCCCACATATTCACTAATTTACAATATTTCCAATTAAAATCATACTAGAAATGCAGAAAATTCTTAGGCAATGTTGTTAAGCAACTTTTTTTTCTAATCAATTTTAACAATTTGATAATTTTTTATAGTTAATCCCTTCTAACACAACACAGACTGTCAGTGTACAACTGCAGAAAAAAATATATTCTAGAAGAACTGAATCCCAATTATTTAATGAATGATGGTAATATTAATTTATTTGGGACAATTTATATAAGTTCATTTAGCTCGTCTCCTCTTTTGTAACATTTTCCCTCCTTTTGTTTTCTCAATGATTTCTAGGGCCAATGGAAATAGAATACTACATGGTGTCTTGATTATTTTTTTTAAAGTAGTTTCTTTTAGAACAAATCTAATCACAGTAAATAAATAGTTCTTTGAGCTTTAAGTGCACGGAATAGTTTTTCTTTTATGTGGAGTTATATTATGATTGAAAAAAAAAAGGAACATGTAAACTAGTTAAACAAATATGAAGGTATACCTGGGAGACTGATTTTACAGCTTCAATTGTTTGTATTGTATTTGCATCTCTGTACTTGTCATTCTTTTTGCTTCTTTCATTTCTGTTTACCCCTCGAAAATTGTTAGATATATATACTCTGTCCTTAGATTCTTTCGTAAAGATGAAATTTTGTAGGTGATAGTAGTGTTATTCCACAATCATCTGTTCATGTTTTCTTAAATGGAAAACGTTTTAGTTTTTATTTTTGGTGCCCAATTCAAGAACATTAAAATGTGGCCATTATATATAATCAGTCAATTTAATCATACTATGAAGTTCCTCATTGGAAGTTCAAAACAAGATCATTTTCTGATGAGAGAATTTGATCATCTCTCTTCTCCTTTTGACTTTTTCCCCCCTATTGCAGATCTAAAAATGCATAGTTGCTTTTGTCTTGATTAGTTCTTTTGTTATCACAAGTTCCTGAGCATACAAGGATCACATTACCTCTTGTACTCATTGTGTGTGTGTGTGTGTGTGTGTGTGTGTGTGTGTGTGTGAGTGTTTGGGACTTGTGTGTTACCTTTCAGATTTTGAAAGGGAAAAAAGTTACTGTTTTCCAGTGTAATTTCCCTCCTATTGATTTTTCTGTTCCAAAATGACATTTTGTCCTTTATTAAATTCTTAGCATCTGTAGAACCCCATTTCATCTAGATTAAGTAGAGCTAATCTGTTGATTTGGGGTTGGGGGGAACTAGACAGCTATGCCAAGGATTGCCCCTTGTTCAGTCTTCATTCCCCCATTCTGTATCATCTCAGTCCTGTGGGGCTCATGGCCACTCAGCCAGGGACTACATTTTGAGCTGTATATGTAAACGCTGGCGACAGGCACGTTAGTGCAAGTGACATGTGCAAATTCCAGATAAGTATGTGAAAATGTGTACCCACCACACATCCTTTCTCCCCTTTCAGGGACAAGAATGCAGAAGTATGATGGTGATCCAAGTTTGAGTGTGCAGGTGAGGGGCATCCACTCAAGACTGGTGAGTAAAGCAGTAACATCATAGAGGAAGTACACCTGATGGGTTAGGACTGCCTCCCGACTTTCAGACTGTTACATAAGGAAGAAGCTACTTCTTTGTTGTTTGAGTCACTTAATTTTGACTTTGTTTACTATAGGATTAATCTTTACACTCCCTGTTCTAATCGTATTTGCTATCCCATAATCTTTCCCTTGTCTTGAAAGAAGCAGGCTGGGCCTCCCAAGACACTTCTGACCCATTTGAGAGGTTGCAGCAGCATTGCAGGGTTGTAATAGTTGTTTTGATAATTTCTCTCTGAGCAAGAGTGATTTAAGGTCTAAGTTAAATTTTGGAAAAAATTAAATCCTGAATGCAAACACCACTTTTCCTATTATACATCCGCATATCTTCCTTTTTATCATCTGTAATATTCAAACTCTTCCAAAACACATATATGACATGAACATGTGTCTTTTCTGAATGTCAAGAAATTCCTGAATTTAGAGATTAATGAGAGGATATCTAGATTTTAGTTAATTTTTAAAAGATTTTATTTATTTATTTGAGAGAGAGAAGCATGAGAGAGAGAGAGCGCGAGTGAGCACAGGAGCAGGGGGGAGGGGCAGAGGGAGAAGGAGACTCCCCACTGAGCAGAGAGCCTGATGTAGGGTTGATCCCAGGACGCTGGGATCATGACCTGAGCCGAAGGCAGTCACTTAACTGAGTGAGTCACCCAGGCACCTTAGATTTTAGTGAATTTTGATAATTATTGCTATTGTTTTATATTGCTCTATGAGCTTCCCTATTTAGTAAATAGAATTATCTCAAATATTAATGATAATAATTAACATGTTAGCATGGTCTAATATGTTTCCTTAGTCTTGGTACTCTCTCCCTGACATCTTTCAGGGTGTAAGTATCAAAGCAAATACTAAAATATGCAAGTAGATAAGAAATATATCATACTTTGTATTTTGAAGATATTTGTAAGCCTTTTTTCATCAGTATGTTTTTTTTTAATTCCTTAATCTTAGTATTTAAATATAAATGAAAAATAACTGGTAAATACACCCTGCAACAGTCTTGGCAGAAAACAGTCCTCAGTCTTAATAGTCTCCCTTGCTTGAAATGGCTTCAGATGTCTTCTCCTTACAGGTTCCTGGAAGCCACTACCTCTGACAGAGGAGTAAAGACCGATGTGTTCTCACTCATTTAAATATTTAGTATTCCTTTTTCATTTTTGAGCCCCGTAAACTTTATCAATTACAAAATTTTATGATTTTCTTCCACAATATTGGGTTTGGGAGCCATGTCATCAATTCCAGATTAACAGATTCTTAGTTTTAGGCTCTAAGTTTTTGAGAGAGCAGAAACATTCTCTGATGAATCTTTATCTCCAGTGGACGGCACAGTGCACAGTATGGCGGTGGCATTTGTTCATTGATTCATTGATTCATTGATTCATTCAGAACATCGTTAATGCCCTCTTTGTGTCTGGAACAATTCCAGGAAATGGTGAGAGATTAGTGAGCAATGAACACACATCTGTCTAGTGGTAGGGAAAGATAAATTAGCACATGAACTAATAAATATATACAGTGTACAATCGCAGTAAGAAAACATGGCACTAAGCAAATAGAAAGTGATTTGGGTATAGAACTTGCCTCTCGGAGGAAGCAACATTTGAGCAAAGACCTAAGAGCGTATGCATGTAGGCAAGAACACTGCAGTGGAATAAAGTTGGCTGCAAATTCTGTGGTACTCCTCCTACCGAAAGATGGAGTCTATTTTTGAAGGTGGAGTTGACAGGGTTTTAGATCCATCAGATGTGAGAAGGTTCAAGTATGACTTTAAATATCTTTTGCCTTCAGCAACTGACATAATCAGTCAATAAATATTTGTTATTTTGAATGTAGTGATTGGGGAAAATGAACAGTTTTGGTGAAATATAGCTCTATTTTACACATTTTTTAAAGATTTATTTATCTACTTGAGAGAGAGAGAGAGAGAGAGAGGAGAGAGCAGAGGGAGAGAGAAATTCCAACAGACTGTGCAAAGCCTGAAGCGGGGCTCAATCCCATGACTGTGAGACCACGACCTGAACCAAAACCGAGAGTCAGGTTGGTGATACCCGGGAACCATGACGATGACTGTATCAGTATCTCCGACGAAGGAAGCCAGCAGGACTGCGCGCTCCTCTGCTCCACATGCTTCAGGGATGGGAAAGTTTAATGTGGAAAAGAAAACTCATTTAACAAACCAGCTCTTCCTACTAATAACACCTTTCTGAGGGATGTGTGCTTGTAGCTGTTCCTGCTAAACCCTGTAACTTCTTAGTTTCAACACCAAAATGTGTGGACGTGGCTTCTCAGGAAACACTTAGAAACTTCCCCCTGGTTGGAGACAGTACTTCCTTACTTGCAGCCGCTTGTTCCCGTCCACAGTGAACCCTCCAAAGTACACGGCAGGCAGCTTCCTGGTTCTCTTTTGAAGAATCTGGTTGTAGTTTCTTCCAGCTGAATCCCACTAAAGCGGCAGGATGTGGTTGGAAAATGTCCACTCAGCACCCTGCCTTCCAACGGAACTCTCATTCCTCTCATAGCAGGGTTTGTGTGAGGATTTGTTTTCTCTGTTTTTATTTGTCAAGGGCTGGCTTGACCACGTTAGAGAGGAACAGAGAAAGCAGGCAATTGGACAGACAGGGGCAAAGTGTTCCGGGGACGATGCATAAAAGGAAGTGCGTTGGGAGGACAGACGAGGAACACAGGCCACCTGGAATGCTGCAGTGCTAGGGGTGCTGGGCAGAGCCTGGAGGCCTATGGTTTTCACTAACTGGGTTTTTATTGCCTTTGAATTTTGTCAGCAAAAACGCACGATAAGCACAACTCAGTACAGTTTTTTTGAGTTAAGCACAAAGATGCACTTATTGGTGTGTAACTGTAGCTCAGTTGGGAGGATAAAATAGAGCTGCGGGAACTCCCGGGCCTCCTCCTGACGGCTGTACCTCCACTCTAAACTCCTGACCAGTGGGAGCAGGGGCTCCCACCTCAAGAGTGCTGAAGATAAGAGTCACCCCAAATTGCAGCCCTAAATGAGAACTGACATCAGATGCAATGATTAAGCACCGACCATTTTTCAAGCTTGGGAATGGCTTCCCTTTGCAGCCGTATGGCAGACTTTTGTATTTACGAGCACTCGGTAAGTACTGCGACAGGTTTATTATTTGTTGGCTTTCTCCAGCATTGCACAGTAAAAATTGTTTTCAAAGAGTATTTAAAAGTGGAGCTGGCTGTCATTGTAGCAAACCGAATCCATCCACTGATATATTTCACTCTCTTGATGGATAACTGGCTCCATGGTTTGGCATTTCAGGAAAAGAGTGGAAAAAGAACAAGTCTCAGAGATCATTAATCCTTTTTTTTCCCCTCAGACTCCCCTGGGTAGCTGCTTGTGCCATTATCCACATTTCTTTCTGCTGATCTCAACAACTCCGTGCTGGCCCCAAACATCACCAGGTGCCCCTTCCATGCACTGTGGTGTCCTTATCTTAATAGCTGTCTCTATGCAGACACTGAAGGGGCCATGTCCTGGGGAAAGTCCTCAAAGCCCAGGTGGGGGTGGTCACTTAGATCATAGCTTTTGAAAAGGAAATTTCCTGGCAGCTTTCCACACTCCAATGAGGAGCAGAGGGAAGTTTCGAGAACCCCTTTGCTGCTAGAATCAGCACAAGACACAAGAGCGTGTCAGGTTTGAAACAGGCATTCACCTGCACATCCCGAGAATGAGTTTCTGTGGCCATTTGATATAATTATTCCTGATGTTCCACCTATTGTGCCGTGAGTGAGTACGGAGGAGAGCCGTAACCGTTCATCTCTCTGACAGCACTGAATAAACCTTCCTTGCTGTCAGGCAGAGAGGCTGTTATTTTTTATTGCTGTGAAAAGGCCCAGAGTGTACTGGATGAAATGTCAGGAATCATTAAACCAAATCAGCCCCCGAAGAAAGAGCAGTCAGTGATTATGAAAACCTGGTATCTTTAATTAATCAGAACATGAAACTTTGGGGGATTAGGGTTGTGTGTGTGTTTGTGGTGGATGTGTGGAAATCTCAGAGCCCTTTCCTGGGGTGCCTCATTTCAAAAAGTGAACTCTAGCTCCAGGTGAGCTCAACACCCAGAAGTCTGAGATCCCCTGAGGATTCAGGATGAAGTGTTTCTGTCACTGACCAGGAAACTGGGGGCATTTCTTTGATGCTGAGAGTGTTAACTTTTGTAGGACATTTAAATTAAATGCCAATATCCTCTTCGTCTGTCCTCTATAGAATAAAAACTTTTTTCCCCCAAAATTCTTCCCTTTTCCAATTGGGGTGTAAGTGTCTGACACCCGAAAATTGCTTTAATTTATTTTGAGTGCGATTTTGTCTCTAGCATTAACATGTTTTATTTTTGGGAGAAGTGCCTCCATAGGAAATTTTTAAATGATATGGAGTAGAAAAGTGTATAAAATCTTTAAATCTATTCCAGTCAATGGGGATGAGTAATGATGGCTTGGGGGGATCCTTCCAGTGTCCTCACAGACTGCTCAGGAAAGGCTTTGGGATTTGGGGATTCAAACAAGAGAAAAGCATGAGGCATTTTCTCAGCGGCTGTCAGGGAGAATTCCAGGTTCAGACTGACGCTGCTCTCTGCTTCTGTAGCACTCTCTAGAAGTTTTAAAAACAAAACCTACATTTCTGTTTCCTAGTCTTACAATAAACATGTGTGTATTTGTTTTTGGGCGTACTTGTTTTCTTTCCAAAATAGATGTGAAAAAGATACGTTCAAAAATCCTGTGACAGGCTATGGGATGAAAACATGGATTTTCAAGTGTTCTCAATATGTTCTGACTTTTGAGAAATTAGCTGCATTAAGGTACAATTTACATACAATAAAATTAAGTCATCTTAAGCATATAGTTAATGGGTGTTGATAAATACAGATCTTCATAGAACCACAAGCACAATCAAGACATAGGACTTTTTCATTGCCGCAGAGTTCACCTGTACGCCTTTGCAATTAATCTTCTTCCCCACACCCCAGCCCCTGGCAATTACTGATCTCCTTTTTGTCTCTACTAAAGTTTTGCTTTTTCTAGAATATTATATATGTAGTATAGAGTGTGTCTGGGTTCTGTCATTTAGCATCTTGCTTTCTAGTTTCATCCATGTTATCTCATATACCAGCAGTTCCTTTTTATTGAGGAGTGCTATTCCATTGAATAGATAGATCACAATGCATTAATCTATTTACCCATAGATGGACATTTTGGTTGTGTCCAGTTTTTGGCTGTTATGGATAAAGTTGTTATAATTATTTGTACAAGAAACTTCATGTGCATGTAATATACTCTGCTCTTACCCTGTACTTTGGAGGCTGTATTTTGCTTATTAGGTTTTTGTCAGATATCACTTTTCATTTGGTGAGTGGAGGTTCCGAAATTGTCAGGGCTAATGGTTTGGCCACTTTAGGTCAGAAGCTGGAACTCAGAGTAATCACTCACTGTTATGAGCCAACGTGAACCCCCAACTCCAGATTCATATGTTGAAGTCCTGACCCCCACCTCCCACCCCCATCCTCAGATTGTGACTATATTTGGAAGAGGACCATCAAAGAGGTAATTAAAGTGAGGTCATGTGGGAGGCCCTATTCCAATGTCCTTAGAAGGAAAGAACATTAGGACAAAACGGTATGACACCAAGGGACAACCACACGAGGACACAGAGAGAAGGCAGCCATCTTCAATTCCACGGAGAGCCCCAAGAAGAAACCAAATCTGTGGACACCATGATCTTGGACTTTTAGCCTCCAGAACTGTGAGAAAATAAATTTCTGTTGTCTAAGCCACTGAGTCGTGGTAACTTGTTATGGCATTCGTAGCAAACTGATAGACTCAGTCATTAATTCAGTAAACAGTCATTCACGGCAAACATAGTAGGTGCCGGACACGGCTCAAGCAAAACAAAACCCTGAGACAATATGGGGCGGCATTCACAGCTGCGATGGAAAGAAAGCAGGGTAATGCAGTAGCAAGTGATTGGGGGCCACTTCAGACTAAGGGTTCAGAAGGGCCTCAGGACGATACTGAAGTTCAGAACTGAGTGACGATAAGGAGCCAGGCCGGAGATGATGCAGAGTAAGAGGGTTCCAGGTCGCAAGAACCCTAACTGCAAAATGCCGTCGGAAAATCGGTAAAGTTAGCATTTACTGACTGTCTGGTTTCTAGCTCGCAAGATGACAGGCTCTTGACGTGGAGTATCTCTAAGTCTCCTCAGAGCTCTGTAGACAGCTATTTCTGTTTTTATAAATGAGGACACTGAGGCTGATTGGTGAAACGACTTGCACACCCACAGACATTTACACATGACACATAAATGTACAAACATGGGTAGACTTCTATCTGAATGAACCTTTGCATGTTAGACCAGTGGTCTCTAAACTGGAGAATTTCTATCCTGAAGGTAAACAGACTTCTTGGGTGCTGTTAAGAAAAATAATTTCCAGATTCTAACTTTGTTTGTTGTTCCTAAAATTGATCTTTCTGTGAACACGTCTGAGATGAAAGAGCTTGTCTTGTCTTTCCTGCCTTTCCTTTTATAAAAGGGAAAGCACATCTCTTTCCATCTGTGTTTTTCTTAGTGTGTCATCCAAGGTTGTAAAAGCAAAGGAGCAGCCCTAAAGGAAGAGTCTGAAATGTTGGGGTTGAGAGAGCGTGTGTCTCAGCTGACTTGATGAAAGTACTTGTTAAAGTACCAAAGGAGAGCCTGTTGGATTATTAACTATGATTGTTTTTAATGATAAATGACTATGAAATTTCTTTCAAAGATTTATTTATTACTAGAGAGGAAGAGAGAGAGCGTGAGTGGGAGGAGGGGCAGAGGGAGAGAATCTTCTAGCAGACTCCCTGCTGAGCATGCAGCCCACGTGGGGCTCCGTCTCAGAACCCTTGAGATTATGACTTGAACCAAAACTGAGAGTTGGACGGTCAACTGACTGAGCCACCCAGGTGCCCTGACTATGAAATTTTTAATAGATAATTCAGAAGGATTTTTTTAAAAATTGACATAGCTATGACCAACCTCTCTCCATTTTCATATACTTATTTATGTGAGTGAGGTTTTCAGAGATTGCATCTATAAAAATAAAATATGGGACTAAAATTGATGTTGAATTTCATCTCATTCTAGCAGTAATAACCATGGTGATATGTCCTAGTCAAAAACTAAATAAGCAAACCAGCTCCATCCATTTTATTAAGAGATGTATTTCCAATGAAAATTTACTTTAGGCTTATTAATTAAACATTTAAAAATGTATTTATGTTTGTTTATTTGAGTTCTAATAGTAGTTGTCATGAAAGCTCAATTCTGAGGAAATTTTAAACACTTGGGGAATTAAGGTCACATTAAATAAGAATAATATATTTGTATTTAGAACATCACTTGAAAAAATATGATTGAGTGATCAGTAAAAGGTTTTTAAGCACAAGTACATCACATAAAAATAATATCCCATGAGAATGAAAATGATTTTAAAGAGAAAAAGGTAACACAACAATTTCGGGCTGTTACAAAAATCCTTTTTAGAATTACAAATTTTGTATGGTATTTAAATTTCACTGGATATATTTAAATGAGTAAGTTAACCATTTACTTAAAATTTTCAGAATTAAAATATGCTGGAAATTATATTTTTTGCAGCTATTTGAACTTTGAATATATTTTTTAAAATGTCAACTCAAGTCTTCTGTTCAACACTTCAAAGCGTGGATCCTAATTTCAGCCTAATCTTGTTGCATTCTACCTTTGTCTTACTAAAATCCTTGTTTGTATCCTTCCTTAGTCTACCTGGTTCAGAGAAAGTCACTCTTTGTTCATCTGTCCTCAGAGTATTAGCCCTTTCTGCCTCACTAAGCATTCTCCTTGGTGGCGTATAGTGTGCATTGTATTTGTAAGGAGGGTTACATTTTGTTAGGATGTATGCGGCAAAATGTGCAGCAGTTAATAGCTCAGTTTATAACTGGAATCCAGACTCCACACCTTCACTGTTCTGTAGTACTGGGGAGTACCAAAAATCATGGTACTGTTTTTTGGACACTTTTTAACTTTTAATTTCTATGTGCCTCAATATTTTTTTTTTCAGAGTAACTACTTCATGGGGTTGTAGTGAGGAATAATTAGTTAATATATGGAAAGAGCTTTGAGGATTGTTTAATACATGAAATGCTATTACCACGTATTCTGCACGTGGCTGGGAGAGATACTTGCTATTTTATTAGTCACCTCTGTCAGTCCCTGTGGACACTATAAAAACCCCTAAAACTTAATGAATCATTTCTCTTAGAACTACTAATTAGGCCTTCCACATAATTCTATGCAAAAATAAGTTTAATTCCATACAAAATAAGCGTTTTATGTACTGTTTCGATTTCATTTCAGTACAAAGTTCATCTACCTTCCTTTTCAAATGTAGGTTGCTTTTTTTTTTTAATATAACTAAAGGTATTTTTTTCTATAAGAAATTGGAAGACTTTTCATGAGTGTGAAGGAATGATTTAGAATTTGTCTGTTTACATTGGAATTAAAGAAATTGTCAAATTACCTGGTGATTGAACAGCCTTTTTCTTTTCAAGAGCTGTTGGATTTTCTGTTTTGTTTTCTAATAGAAACTGATTAGTCCTCTTACATATGCGTACAGAGATTAAATAGGGATTAGTAGTCAGAAAGTGCAGATTTAAACCAGTTGGATATGGATGGTAACCTCTTACTCTCCCTAAGCTTCCCTCAGTTTTTCTGTGACTCATACTACTTTTGGTTAACTTTCCTTCCTTCCCTTCCTCCCTCCCTCTCTCCCTCCCTTCTCTCCTTCCTCTTCCCTCCTTCCTTCCTTTTCCTTCTTTCCTTCCTTGTCTGTCTGTCTCTCTTTCTTTTCTCAGCCTCCTCCTCCTCTTCTCACAGGCTACCCTGAGGGTGAAAGATTGAGTCTACATTCTGTGGAGTGCGGCTGTACTAGGGAGCAGATCCAAATACTTTGGTTAAAGGCAAGGAGGTTTCATCATTCATCTGGCTTTACATGGCGCAGGTATAATAGTTGGAGAGTTCAATGCTGCTTACCTTGACTGCTCACCACTGGTAAAGCAAAGTCATCTAAAGATTTCTATTTTTTTTTAATATTTAAAAGAAAAGGATTGTGTAGCAATTAGGATATTATTCCGGAATAATTCATATTATTGGGTCGTATCCCTTTTACTTAAAATGCTACCATGCCCCTCATTTGAACATTTCCAAAGGTCTTTGAAAGATAGTGGTTTTGGCATTTTCTATTTTTGTGAGTTTCTGGAAGTCCAATTTTGGTTTAGTATTATAAGTATATAAGTATTATAGTATTAGCAGTATAAACTTACTGTTTAGCAAGTAGTGTTTCAGACTTCCTCTAATTTTGAAAGTTCTTCTAGTTGTGGGACTTCATAGAGTTGGCATGAATTTAAATATTGTTTTCTTTAATATTAAATTATTGGCAATTCCATTATTTTCTTCTTCTTATATTATTATTTTATTTTAATATAAACTAAAATACCATTAACTTAAAGTGTAATTAATTTAAACTTTCTGTTTTAATGTTTAAAATGTTATTAATCAATTACAAGTAGTATTAATTCATTTCCTTAAATTATGTTTCTGATTAAACCAAGTACTACATGTAGGTATTTTAATTATAAAAGATTCAAACAGTACATACAGAGTAATTGGGAGAAACTCTTCCTTTCTATTTTATTCTAATTCTAATTTTCCCAGAAGTACTATCATTGATAGGTTCTTGTGTATTCTTTCAAACATTCTCCTAACATACAATGTATGGATCTGTGCTACGTTATACATTCTGGGTATTTACTGGTACCTATTAATCTGGAGAGTCAAGTTGCCTTTTGTTCTTAGAAACTGTTTTCTATCATTTCTCCAATTATTTACACTTTCTACTTACACAGCTCCCCCCATTTCTAATTTTTTTAAAAAAATCTTTATGTTTCTAACTCTCTTTACTCAGGTCTTTTGAATAGTTTAATGGAAGAATCTTTTTCTTAATGTATCAACTAACTGATATATTTTTCAATTGAGTACATCTTACTTTTTAGGTCATCTGTTGTTTTGACAGACTTTTTTTTTGTAATTTCTGAGATATTCAGGTATTTCTTTTCTGTATATATGCAGTCTCCTCTAATATCCTTGTCATTATTAGTTATACTTACTAATTATATTGGCGTAGCTCATATGGATCATTGAGTTTGGTATGTTTTTTGAATTCAGTGTGTTTTGTTTCTGGCACAATTTTTGTTCAAGTGCTTAGGGAATTTTGATGGTTAGCTCACCTTTTTTTTTTTTTTTTTTTAAATCCTATCCATTAGTCCATTAAGTTTATAGGAATAGAACATGGGTGACTGCAGGTGAGGTGTCAGAATGTTGTGTGAAGGCTAATTGAAGTGTGCTAGCCCCCTGACGTAGCTAACTGGCCACTCTCCTTTTCTTTCTTAGGGAGACTCATTTTCTGCTTTCTCAGAGGCGTGTGCTCTTCATGACCATTGCCCAGTAAAGGGGAAGAAGGTATAAGGGAAAATAGCGTCCAGGCACTTCTGTTAGTGACCACATTAATTACTCCTAATAACTGTCGCAGGACAGTTTTTATCTGTGTGGTCTTAGCTCTGAGCTCCTTGCAAACCACTCCCACATCAGTGGCATTTTCTTCCTGGTTGTCGTTGTTTGTAATTTCTTTCCACCTATTATCCCCCTGCTCCCACTGGCTTAATATACTTTCTTTCTTTAGGAATTCTGCAGATCTTTTTTGGTCTTTCTTGTTTTTCTTTTTTGAAATCTTATTTTATGAGAAGACGGTGGTTTGTTCAATCTCACTTCTTTCCTTTTCTCAGCTTTATTGATGTATAATTGAGAAATAAAAATTGTATATATTGAAAGTGTACAACTTGATCAATCTGACTTATTGATTCAATTGTTTCTTTCTTGAATTTTCAGCAACAGTTAATACATAGTATACCTTTGGGTTTTACCTTTTTTTTTTTCTTATCCAAACTGGCTCATAGCAAAATGGAGAGAACTAGACAAAGTTTAGTTCTGTTTTCCTCCCACTTTGGAAGATTAGAAAACTTCAAAAATTGTTTATATTCAGTCCTAAATGACTAAAGATTAAGTATTTATTTCCCAGAAGATCCTACATTTTTAAAGGAATCCAAATAATGTCCTAAAGCTTACACATGTTTACAAGCTTTATGGGAAAAGTTATAGGCAAAGATGAAGGGCTGGGAGTTAATGCATAAGACTCTTGTTCTGTGTATCTGTGCTAAAGGTAATGCATGTGGTTCTTGTTTCCAAACTTAGACTTAGTTGTTCTTAACAGATCATTTAGCCATATCTAAAAGGTCTTGCGTGTTTGCTTAATGAAAGGGGACTAATATATAATTACTTTGTCATATCATATCATTCAGTATTAATTACATCTTGTTGCTGTTCTGGAAAGCCATGAAAAATGCAGATAGTCAATATTAGTTGAAAATTGTTAATTATTCCAAAATCTGGATAAGAAAAATTTGGTTTAACTCATGACAAATTGATGGAGAATGATTTAGCTAGGTTATTAGGTTATTTTGGCATCATAAGCTTTTTCATTTTAGAGTTTCTAAATATATACCATTTTTATTTCTTACTATTATAGATTGTACTCAAAATAACTCAGAAATTAGCTGGTCAGACCCCATAATTTAACAGAGGAGGGAATAAGGACAAAGAAATAAGCTAAGTATGTTCACTCAATTGGCTAGGGCTAAAAATGGAAAACAAATTCCTTTCGGGCTCCTATTTTCTCATTCTTTCCATTCCAGTTTGCTCCCCACAAGGAGAGTTTCCAGTGGACTATTTGTCTCTAATCAGGATTTACTCTATAGGTCAAATATGGAAATAGGGAAATACAAAAAATCTTTTCCATCTAATCTCTCTAACAAGCCATAAAAATAGTGTTTCCCGGTAACTTGCACCTGATTTCTCTGAAAAAGGAGAATGCCCAAAGTGAAACAGAAAATGCACAGTGTAGTCCTTGAACTGATAAAATGGTTTCAATAAATATTAAACAGTGAATAATATATTATATTTTTTACAGAGTACAGTTTATGTCATATACATTTCTCTTAATGGCTCCTGACTTTCCTGGTACAGTTTAAAATTGGAAACAAAATAATGGGGTGCTTTTTCATGAAACCAGAAGTCACCTCTCCACTCATAATCACTACCACAAGCTACATATTCATGCTCAAATTTAACAGTTGTTTTTCAGTCAGAATCTGGAATAATATGCCATGTGGGGACTCTTTTCTCATAAATGGTAATAAATCCCCTAGAAAAATGCTCAGAGGGAGCAAGGTTTATGGTGACTCATTGGAATTCATATTCTCCTTAGACATAATATGGAATTAATGTGATGACCCAAAGTGTGTGTGGGTGTGTGTGTGGGTGTGTCTGCGCACGCACAAACACAATTTAGGCAATCTGAGAAATGCCTATCTTTCAAAATGATAATTTCCGAATTGCATTAAAAAACACTAATTTGACATAAAGTTAAATAATTAAAACAGTGGTAATAGTAATAGTACTCTGAGTGCTTACTATGTGCCAGAAACTTTTCTAAACTCTTTATTTGCATTAACCCACATAATCCTTATAACACTATAAGGGTAAGTATTACTACTACTCCCATATTTAAAAGGCTTGGAAATTTGCTTGGAAAGGTTGTATGTTGGGGATGTCAGAGAGCCAGAATTTCAACCAAGACTATTTGATTTTGAAATTCAAACCCTCAACTATCTCCAGGCTAATGTATCCAAATAGACTCATTTTCCCTGGTCTCCCTACCTAGCAGTTTATGTTGTTAATCGAAAAAAAAGAGGGAGACAAACCATGAGAGACCCTTCACTCTCTGGGAAACAAAGTGAGGGTTGTGGAAAGGGAGGTGGGTCGGGTCATGGGGTAACTGGGTGATGGGCATTAAGGAGGGCAAGTAATGTGATGAGCACTGGGTGTTATATACAACTAATCAATCATTGAACATTACATCAAAAACTAAGGATGTATTACATGTTGACTAATTGAATTTAAATTTAAAAAAAAAGAAACCTTGTAGTACTCAGAATTACAAATAGTTTACAGTGTGTGTGTGTGTGGTGTGTGTGTGTGTGTGTGTGTTTAGGAAGGTAGAAGGTAGTAAAGGTAGATTTTTTTTTTTTTTTTAATAATTAATTTTATTTTATTATATTCTGTTAATCACCATACAGTACATCCCCTGATTCTGATGTAAAGTGATGCTTCATTAGTTGCGTATAACACCCAGTGCACCATGCAATATGTGCCCTCCTTACTACCCACCACCAGTCCATCCCCTTCCCCCACCCCCTCCCCTCTGAAGTCCCCAGTTTGTTTCCCATAGTCCATAGTCTCTCATGTTTCATTCCCCCCTCTGATTACTCCCCCCTCCATCCCCCCCTTCCCCCAACGATCCTCCCAGTTCTTATGTTCCATAGATGAGAGAAATCATATGATAATTGTCTTTCTCTGCTTGACTTATTTCACTTAGCATTATCTCCTCCAGTGCCGTCCATGTTGCAGCAAATGTTGAGAATTCGTTCTTTCTGATAGCTGAGTAATATTCCATTGTATATATGGACCACAGCTTCTTAATCCAGTCATCTGTTGAAGGGCATCTCGGCTCCTTCCATGATTTGGCTATTGTGGACAATGCAGCTATGAACATTGGGGTGCATATGGCCCTTCTCTTTACTACGTCTGTATCTTTGGGGTAAACACCCAGTAGTGCAATGGCTGGGTCATAGGGTAGTTCAATTTTTAACTTTTTAAGGGACCTCCACACTGTTTTCCAGAGTGGCTGTACCAACTTGCATTCCCACCAACAATGTAGGAGGGATCCCCTTTCTCCACATCCTCTCCAACAATTGTTGTTTCTTGCCTTGTCTATCTTTGCCATTCTAACTGGCGTAAGGTGGTATCTCAGTGTGGTTTTGATTTGAATTTCCCTGATGGCTAATGATTTTGAACATTTTTTCATGTGTCTGTTAGCCATTTGTATGTCTTCATTGGAAAAGTGTCTGTTCATATCTTCTGCCCATTTTATGATTTGTTTATTTGTTTCTCGTGTATTGAGTTTGAGAAGTTCTTTGTAGATCTTGGATACCAGTCCTTTATCTGTGGTGTCCTTTGCAAATATATTCTCCCATTCCGTGGGCTGTCTCTTAGTTTTTTTGACTGTTTCCTTGGCTGTGCAGAAGCTCTTTATCCTGATAAAGTCCCATAAGTTCATTTTATCTTTTATTTCTCTTGCCTTTGGAGATGTGTCGTGAAAAAGGTTGCTCTGGCCGATGTCATAGAAGTTGTTGCCTATGTTCTCCTCTAGAATTTTGATGGATTCCTGTCTCACATTGAGGTCTTTCATCCATTTGGAGTTTATTTTTGTGTATGGTGTGAGAGAGTGGTCAAGTTTCATTCTTTTGCATGTAGCTGTCCAATTTTCCCAGCACCATTTATTGAAGAGACTGTCTTTTTTCCACCGGATGTTTTTTCCTGCTTTATCAAAGATTAGTTGCCCAAAGAGCCGAGGGTCCATTTCTGGGTTCTCTATTCTGTTCCATTGGTCGATGTGTCTGTTTTTGTGCCAGTACCATGCTGTCTTTGTGATCACAGCTTTGTAGTACAGCTCGAAATCCGGCATTGTGATGCCCCCAGCTTTGTTTTTCCTTTTCAACAGTTCCTTGGAGATTCGGGGCCTTTTCTGGTTCCATACAAATTTAAGGACTATTTGTTCCAGTTCTTTGAAAAATGTCCTCGGTATTTTGATCGGGATAGCATTGAAAGTGTAGATTGCTCTGGGTAGTATGGACATTTTAACTATGTTAATTCTTCCAATCCATGAGCATGGAATATTTTTCCATCTTTTTATGTCTTCCTCAATATCTTTCAAAAGTGATCTATAGTTTCTAGCATATAGGTCCTTTACGTCTCTGGTTAAGTTAATTCCAAGGTAACGCATGGTTTTTGGTGTTATTGTAAATGGGATGGATTCCCTAATTTCTCTTTCTTCAGTCTCGTTATTCGTGTATAGAAATGCAACTGATTTCTGGGCATTGATTTTGTATCCTGCCACCTTACTGAATTGTTCTATAACTTCTAATAGTTTGGGAGTGGATTCCTTTGGGTTTTCCATATAGAGTATCATGTCATCTGCAAAGAGAGACAGTTTGACTTCTTCTTTGCCGATTTGGATACCTTTGATCCCTTTTTGTCTTCTGATTGCTGTTGCAAGGACTTCTAGTACTATGTTGAATAATAGTGGCGAGAGTGGGCATCCTTGTCGTGTTCCTGATCTTAAGGGAAAGGCTTCCAGCTTTTCCCCATTGAGAATAATGCTTGCAGTAGGCTTTTCATAGATGGCTTTTATGAGATTGAGAAATGTACCCTCTATTCCTACACTCTGAAGGGTTTTAATCAGGAAAGGATGCTGTATTTTGTCAAATGCTTTTTCTGCATCAATTGAGAGGATCATATGGTTCTTGAGTCTTTTCTTGTTGATATGATGTATCACATTGATTGATTTGCGAGTGTTGAACCATGCTTGCATCCCAGGTATGAATCCCACTTGGTCATGATGGATAATCCTTTTAATGTACTGTTGGATTCTATTAGCAAGGATCTTGTTGAGGATTTTGGCATCCATATTCATTAGAGAAATCGGTCTGTAATTCTCCTTTTTGAGGGGGTCTTTGCCTGGTTTGGGGATCAAGGTAATATTAGCCTCATAGAATGAGTTTGGTAGCTTTCCTTCTGTTTCTATTTTTTGAAATAGCTTTAGGAGAATAGGTATTATTTCTTCTTTGAATGTTTGGTAGAATTCCCCAGGAAAACCGTCTGGGCCTGGAGTTTTATTATTTGGAAGGTTGTTTATCACTGACTCAATTTCTTCATAGTTAATTGGCCTATTTAAGAAATCTATTTCTTCCTGTTTCAGTCTTGGTAGTTTATAGGTTTCCAGGAAGGCCTCCATCTCTTCCAGATTGTTTAGTTTTTTGGCATATAGCTGTTGATAAAAGTTTCTAATAATCCTTGCAATTTCAATGGTGCTGGTCGTGACCTCTCCCTTTTCAGTCATAATTTTAATAATCTCAGTCCTTTCTCTTTGTTTTTGGACAAGTTTTGCCAGTGGTCTATCAATTTTATGGATTCTCTCAAAGAACCAGCTTCTAGTCCTGTTGATCTGCTCTACTGTGGTTCTGGTCTCTAATTCATTGATTTCTGCTCTAATCTTGGTCAACTCCTTCCTTGTCAGTGGGTTAGGCCTGTCCCTCTGTTGCTGTTCCAGTTTCTTGAGGTGAGAATATAGAAACTGCATTTTAGATTTTTCTATTCTTTTGAGTGAGGCTTGGATGGCTATGTATTTCCCCCTTAGGACTGCCTTTGCAGTATCCCATAGGTTTTGGACCGTTGTGTATTCATTCTCGTTGGTCTCCATAAATTGTTTAATTTGTTTTTTGATTTCCTGGTTTATCGAGTCATTCTTGAGCAGGATGGTTCTTAGCCTCCAAGTGTTTGAGTTTCTTCCAGGTTTTTCCTTGTGGTTGAGTTCCAATTTCAGAGCGTTGTGGTCTGAGAATATGCAGGGGATAATTTCAATCTTTTGGTATTGGCTGAGACCTGTTTTGTGTCCCAGAGCATGATCTATTCTTGAGAATGTTCCATGGGCATTTGAATAGAATGAGTATTCTTTGGTTCTGGGGTGTAGTGTTCTATATATATCTATGAGGTCCAACTCGTCGAGTATGGCATTCAAAGCCTTTGATTCTTTG
Organism: Ailuropoda melanoleuca; assembly: GCF_002007445.2. Taxonomy (NCBI): domain Eukaryota; kingdom Metazoa; phylum Chordata; class Mammalia; order Carnivora; family Ursidae; genus Ailuropoda; species Ailuropoda melanoleuca. The sequence continues at coordinate 17,370,132 of NC_048235.1, read as the reverse complement.
CTTAGTTTTTGCCAGGGTGTTCTGTCTATTTCTGATAGTGGGGTGTTGAGGTCCCCTACTATTACTGTGTTCTTATCTATATGTCTCTTTATTTTGGTTAAGAGTTGGCTTGTGTATCTTGCTGCTCCCCTGTTGGGGGCATATATATTAATAATTGTCATATCCACTTGTTGAATACTTCCTTTAAGAATAATATAGTGCCCTTCTGTATCTCTCTCTATGGCCTCTAGTTTAAAATCCAGTCTATCTGATATGAGAATTGCTACTCCAGCTTTCTTTTGAGGTCCATTTGCGTGGAAGATGGTACTCCATCCCCTTACTCTAAGTCTGAATGCATCTTTGGGTTCAAAATGAGTCTCTTGTAGACAGCAAATGGATGGGTCATGTCTTTTTATCCAATCTGCAACCCTGTGGCGTTTTATGGGAGAGTTTAAGCCATTTAGATTGATAGAGATTATTGACAGATATGATTTTAATGATGCCATTTCTCTTTAAAGTCTTTGTATCGGTTGTGACTTGCTGCTCTGTATCACTCTTGGGGCCTTTTTACCTTTATAGAGCCCCCCTTAATATCTCCTGTAGGGCTGGTTTCGTGGTTACGAAATTGGTTAATGATTGGCGATTTTGGAACGTCTTTATTTCTCCATCAATTCTGAATGACAGCTTTGCTGGATAAAGGATCCTTGGCTGCATGTTTTTCTCTGAAAGAGCTTTAAAAATGCCCCCCCAAGCCTTTCTCTCATTCCAGGTCTCTGTAGACAGGTCTGACGTAATCCTGATACCTTTGCCTTGGTACGTGAGAAATTTCTTTGCCCTGGCCGCTTTCAATACTGTATCCTTGGATCTAATATTTGCGAATTGCACTATGACATGCCGTGGCGTAGGTTTGTCCTGGTTGAGCTTGGATGGGGTCCTCTCTGCCTCTTGGACACGAATGCTTGTTTCCCTTGCTAGATTAGGGAAGTTTTCAGCTACAATTTGTTCAAATATCTCTTCTAGACCTCTGTTTTTCTCCACCCCTTCAGGGATGCCGATGATTCTGACATTGGATCGTTTCATAGAGTCAGTAATCTCCCGTAATCTACATTCGTGGGCGTGGATTTTTTTAAGACCAGCTTCTATTTTCGTTTTTTCTTCTACTAACCCATCCTCCAATTCGCTAACGCGTTCCTCTGCCTCGGTGACCCTGGCCGTCAGAGCCTCTAGTTTTGACTG
>NC_048235.1:16846720-17031067 GCF_002007445.2 Ailuropoda melanoleuca | reverse complement strand
GTGGCTGAGCAAACACGGTGCTGCACTGCTAAGGAGACAGCGTGAAGAATAGTGAGTTAGTGTGGCTGAGCAAACAAGGTGTTGCACTAAGGAGACAGCGTGAAGAATAGTGAGTGAGTGTGGCTGAGCAAACAANAATAGTGAGTTAGTGTGGCTGAGCAAACAAGGTGTTGCACTAAGGAGACAGCGTGAAGAATAGTGAGTGAGTGTGGCTGAGCAAACAAGGTGTTGCACTGCTAAGGAGACAGTGTGAAGAATAGTGAGTGAGTATGGCTGAGCAAACAAGGTGTTGCACTAAGGAGACAGCGTGAAGAATAGTGAGTGAATATGGCTGAGCAAACAAGGTGTTGCACTAAGGAGACAGCGTGAAGAATGGCAAGCATTCTGCTACTACAGGCCCAACAGAGAGTCTTCCTTCGCTGGTTCTTTACAATTTCTATCAGCACATCATCTGTAAAAATAACAGAAATTAGGGGCCGCGCTCAGCAATCCAAGGCATTTCTAGTCAATGCAGTCAGTATTCAGATAAAGCATGAAATCATGTTCTTTGGATTAATCTATGGATTACTCTGTGAATATAGTTTGCTCGAAGTTGTAAAATAGTTTTGTAAATAAAAGAGTTTCTAATATTTATAATATATTCTTCATGGCACATATTCCTTCATTCCTCATGCGTGAATTTTTCATGCATCTGGATCCCTGATTTCACACAGACTTGTAGAGGGAGCCACAGATGCCTGTCTTGCTGATGGGGACGCCAGCTCCCTAAGTAAAGACGAATGGAAAATAAAACCTATCTCTTGACTTTACACAAAATGTGTAAGTCTAAATACTCAGAAAAGTCCAGTCAGCACTTAGGTTTCCTGAAACTGCTTTGTAAAACCCAGAGGAGTGCCAGGGAAGAGGGTGAATTTGAGGGGCCATTGAACACAGAGCATTTTTCCAATTACAGGAACACCTGCGCTTTAAGACTTTGTGCTGATCTGTTGTGAGCATTTTACAGAGTGTTTAATAGTCCTTCAAATTCCTCATTCTGCAATCCAAAAATGGGCTGGGGGTTGTTGCTGGCATGCTAAAACCTACCCAAGGCTTCTCACTGGGGTTAATTTGATACCCTACCCACAATGTAGAATGTTTGACCTGGTAATGTCTCAGATGCCACCCATAGACACTCTAATTAACAGCCACAGTGCTTTGGCTTCTGGGGAAAAAATACATTGTTTTCTTTTACTTAGTGAGAAAAAACAATGACTCAGCTCTTCAGCAGTGAAGCTATTTACATGGGCAAGAAAGGCTGCTGCAGGCTTGTAAGACTCTTGCTGCAGATACGTATTTTTTCTCTTTCCTTATGAAACTGTGGTTCAGGTAGAATCATACATTTTCAAAGATCTTTTGAACATCTATTGCTTAAAATAAACATGAGCTTTGCTGCCAGAGGGTCCGAACAATAATTACCTTAATTATTTCTGTTCACCCTGGGAGAAATGTAGTGTCTGAAACTGCAGTATGAGAGCTTGTTGGGCTTTTAAACACTTCCTTTCTCTGTAGTTAGTAAACAGTAAAGGGTGAATATAAAGTTTATCTGTATTTATGCAGTGGTTTTAAAAAGCCACACTTTTAAAATGCAGCCCTAGCATTTTTTTAGCCCCTGCCAACTGTCTTTGGCAAATCTCCTTTGGAGTAAAACATTAATGAAGTGGCACAGCCTACTCTTCTAAAGACACAACTATATTCGGGAACTTTCCCAGCATTTCTGTTGCTCTTATGGAAATCTTGAACTGAGAATGTCGCGGCACTAGTGAGACAGTGCCAAACTAATATGACGAGGATCGGTGCTGTAAGTCATCACAAGACATCACCTGACGAGCCCTTGTTGTATTTTGTTGAGCACAGCGAGTACCAAACTCTATGCCTTCATGTTCTTGACTTTGACATCAAAGACAATATTCTAGCACTAAAGGTGATGCGCTCTTATTTTAATTTTGAATCTGGCTAATTTTTCTGTAACTTCAGTTATTTTAGAATTTTTTCAGCAATACTCACATTCACCGAAAAACAGCTAAATTTAATCACCGACCTTCAAGGATTGTTATAAAAATGACATAGCAGAAAAGAGTGAAGATACCTGTTGTTCCACTAATAAACTGCGAGTGTGCGAGCTATGCAGTGCAAAGTGCACTAGCAATCAGAAATGTTGTCCAGGAGCTTCAATGTACATTTACTCTTAAGGGCTATTAAATGTTACCTTTAGAATCAAATTAATTACAAGCCTAGGATTAGCATTGGCTGTTCTATGGAGATTGCTATGCACCTAAGGATAAAATCCTTTCTTGTGTCACAATTCTTGTTTACAATGTAGAAATAAAAACATGTGCCTCCCTTTGGTAAAGGAATGCAGTGAGACTGACTCTTTTCACATTGAATCAGATTCTGTTTATATCCAAAAGTGTTCTGAAGGTGAAATAGGCTCCTGGGCAACACCATTAACTCTTGCAGGTCATTTCAGTGAATATATTAAGGTAGTAATTTATTTGTTGGCCTTTTAGCTGTGAGTGGTGCGGGGAGTTTAAAGTCTTCTCAGGTTATAGTAACAACTTTAGGGCTTAATGGGTGCCTTTCATATTAATTGCTGCAAAGAGTGTTCAGTTCATTACTAGGGAATGTGAGCTCCATAAAAATGTGAGTGACTTTGGTGATCTGCATAAACTTTCAAGTTTTCAAATCACCAATGTTTTTTCTCTCTCTCTCTGTCATCTTTTCCCCACACAGAAAGAGGTTGAATAAGTCATACCTAAAAGCAATAGGAATCAGGTTGTTAATAAAATCTAGAGACACCTCTCTGATGTTAAATTCCTTGGATTGTATCCATCATCTAATCCTTTTCTTGGTTTCCTATTGTTTGTCTTTTATTTTTTTTTCCTAAGCAATTAAAACTGCATTGGTCCTTAATTTCACTCATCTTACAGTTGAATATATGTAGGTTAGATCTGTGTCCTTTGCAATGATTATAATTTTGTAGAAAGCATCCTGTATAAAAAATTATTTTAAATAATATTTGCTATTAGCTTTGTCTCTCTCTCTCTCTGTTTCTTTATAGATGGAATTAAAACTTTAGTCAGAAGGAAAAAAATAGCATGCTTGTCATTGTCATACAGCAAACCGAGGGCACTCAGGGACCTATGCAGGAATGTAGGATCTATCTGCCATGAAAACAGCCACTAAAATGATTCTTCCTTCCTGGGGGCGTATTCAGTCAATGAGGTTTTGTTTGGGAACCTGCCCTGGGTGGAAACAGCTAGGGGCCCTCCCAGCATAGTGTTGCAACAGACGGAGTCAGCATTCAGAACATTCAGAACCTGCTTGTTGATGATGAACGCCAGGTGCTGTCACTCTGATGATCCATGGGCCAAATCACTACCAAGGAATTATGTGATAGCCACGCTCTCACCTACAGGGAAATCTTAAAATCAATACACTGCATTAGCCTCCAGGCCCATCTCAGAAATTATCTGGTTTTCTTTGACAATGACTGTTAAAAATGTATGGCTTGTTAGAGCATTGCAGCAATTTGGCACTTTTTTTTTTTTTTTAGAAAAGCCAGACTTGGTCTTTCTTCCCAATGTAGGTCTATATTTGACTGAAACTCCCTTTAGTTCAATTAAGTACTGAGTTATCCTGGGGCTACTTTATTAGGACTCCATTCGTAAAGGCACCACAGGAAGCTAGGTTGGTTTCAAAAAAAGCTTTGATCCTTAGCACCCTGGAACAGAGTCAGGTTAAGGCATGTTTCTTCACTCTTATACCTAGGAGACAGGTATTTAGTACACTGGGGAACTTCTCCATTCAGACATTTCATAAATCAGGTGGTATCCATAGAGTCCATGCATGGATTTGGTGAAGTAAGGCTCTGTTGCAGAAAAATAAGAATCAGACCAAGCGACTTGGAGATGTAGGAGAACTCAGATTTATTTTACACCGGTGGACCCAAAATGAGCTCATGCTCAAATTTCTGGGCCCCAGGCAACAGGGTTATAGGGCTTTCATAGGGGACTGTAGGCCGTCATGATGAGATTGTGGGATACAGGTGAGTTTCAGTGGGGTGGAGTCCAGAGCCGACGACCAAGAAATAATTCTTGAGAGTCTTTGGTGCAAAATGATGGTTTATTAAAGCATGGGGACAGGACCTATGGGCAGAAAGAGCTGCTGCACTGGGGTTGTGAGGGTGGCTGGTTATATACTATGGGGTTGGGGGAGGTAAGGAAAAAGGGAGGTTTCAAAAGGATTTTCATATGTTAAAGAAGACTCACAGGATACTGGAGGCCTTGCCATTGTCAAGTTAAGGTTGTTTACCCCTCCTGTAAGGCATTAACATTATGATGGTTGGGAACTTCCTGGATTCCTGGAAGTATCTGTCTATGAGCTGCAGATTATAAGGACATTTAATTCTATCTACATTTCCTTCTGGAAGCTAGGTTATTGACAGAAGAAATGCTTCGTTCTTATAGATCGCTAAGACATTTGTAAACTGAGGGAGGCTCAAGTCTTGCAGGATTGTGGTCTCTATAGGTTAAGTATTTCTTTGTCCTTTAGGGCAGCCAGGAGTGCCTGAGGAATGTCACATACATCCGAGGGGGAGTGGGTTGCAGGGTGTCAGCTTCTGCTTTGTCCTCAGCTTGCTTTCTGTTCCCTCATCACTAGGAGAATAGAGCTAGGAAAAGGAGTTACTTTTTATATGCAATGTATTAGTTGGAGTCCTGGGTCAAATGATAGGCTCATGATGAATGGATACTTTGGGACAACTCATAGGTCCCTTGGCTTTAAAATTCCTTAATACTCTACTTAACCTTTCAAACTTTCCAAAAGTACCCTACACACAATTTGCCCCCTTGAAAATTCCCATTTTGAAAATAAAGTCTAGAATTACAGAGAAAATTATGACCTAGCGCTTGTGTCCAAAACATATGTATGTGTGACCTTTGGAAAGGGATGCACCTGGGAAAGGAATGCTGACTCAAAGCAGAGAGGTGGTGGGCTGTGGGGCAGCCCTGGAAAACAGGCTTCTGTTTCAAGCCTGAGGATATGCCCTTTTTCCTGGAGGTTTATCAATAGGGCTTTTCATTTTCGAATCCTTGCCTGTCTGCAATGTATTTCCTGTCTGCAAGTATTTATTTTCTCAATGCAAATTTATATCATAGAAATCCTCTTTGATTTAGAACTTTGTTTTGCCAAATCAAAATATGTTCTGCTAGAGAAGAGATGTTAGGTGAGTTCAGCACTCCTGAGACACATCTGGACCTCAGCTTAGGTGCGTTTTGAGCAAAGGGTTCACCGATGGCAGTCCATGACGTAGGAGAGCACAGGGCCCTTGAGGCCAACGTTCTTTTTTATAAGTAGGATATAGAGGTTAGACATTCATTTCAACCCATTTCACTTGGGAACTTACAGAACTGGAACTTAAGCTCTTCCTAGCCCCGGGTTAGTTCTATTACTAGAGAGTCTGTTTACATGTTTATGTGGTTTTTTTGGTTATTGTGTAACTGTACAGAAAACTCTGTAATCAATCCACTATTGATAAAATACCCAAAAGGTAGCATGATTTTCTTTTCTTTTTTTCTAATCTTAACTAAAAGATACATTGGACTTTTGAAGCCATTACTAAATGTCTGTAATTTATAGGAATCTTAGTTCTCATTCACCCCAGATTATCCAGTGTACTGTGGGACTCCAAACTGGAGACATATAATTAGTGGTAAAATTTTGTGTTCCATAAGCTTTTTAGGCATCAGCGGAGGCACAAGGAATGTGAAAGTTCTTTAAAAAACAAATAACAGGAAGCAACCCAAGTGTCCATCAGGGATGAACGTGGAGACACAAAGGAGCATGGTAGTTGCTGGGGGCTGGAGGCAGGGAGAAATGGAAAGACTTAGTTTTGCGAGATGAGAAGAGTTCTGGGGATTGGTTGCACAGCAATGTCAGTGTACTTACCATACTGAACTGTACACGTATAAATGGTTAACATGCTAAATTTTTTATTATGTGCACTTTACCATAATTTTAAAAAATTTAGGATATATTTATTTATTTTTGGAGAGAGAGAAGGAGAGAGTGGGGGACGGGCAGAGGGAAAAGGAGAGAGAATCTTAAAGCTGACTCCACCCTGAGCCTGACAGGGGACTCGATCTCATGACCCTGAGATCTCGACTTGAGCCAAAACCAAGAGTTGAAGGCTTAACCAGCTGCACCACCCAGGTGCCCCCCACAATTAAAGATTTTGAAAAACAAACATAAAAACAAAACAAGAATGAAATAAATAAATAATAAATAAAATAATCCCAAAGGAAAAATCAAGTGTGATTGTGAGAAAGAGTGAAAGGACAAGTTTCTTCCATTTTGCTTGATTTGGTTTTCAAAGAGCAGATACGTAACAAAGCTGCCAGTGGAAAGAAAGTAGAGAAACCAGAGCTAAAGGCATAGTGATATTTCTTACTGATTTATGGTTCGATTGATTGATTGATGATTGAGAAAGAATTACAGTTTGAACGTGTGACAGGTAAACACAACATACCGGTTAAGGCCTAACGTCTGCTCAGGCCGTCGTGTTTGTATCACAGCTCAGCTGTTTGTGGACATGTTACCTAAATCAACAGGGCTTAGATTTCTCATGGTAACATGGTCATAAGCCTGTTGCTCATCCCAGACAGTTGTTGCAAGGACTTAAAAAAATTAAAATCTGCAGTGTAGAAACATTTAAAACCTGACATTTAGTAAACATCACCTAGTACGTGTTTCATTTGAAGATAAAATAGATGGAAATGAAAACCAAGTATTGCCAGTTAATTTCTTTTTTTCTTCTACTTTTTAAAAATTCTAGTATAGTGTACAATATACTGATTCAACAATTCTATGCATTCCTCAGTGCTCATCGGGATAAGCGTGCTCTTCATTCCATTACCTAGTTCACCCATCCCGCCACCCACCTCTGCTCTGGTAGCCATCTGTTTGTTCTCCATAGTCAAAAGTCTTTTTTTTTCCTTTGTCCGTTGCTTTGTTTGTTTCTTAAATTCCACATATGAGTGAAATCTGTGGTATTTGTCTTTGCCTGACTTATTTCACTTAGCATAATACCCTCTAGTTTCATCCGTGTTGTTGCAAATGGTAAAGTTTCATTCTTTTTTATGGCTGAGTAATATGCCATTGCATATATTTACCACTTCTTCTTTATCCATTCATCTATTGATGGCTACTTAGGTTCTTCCATAATTTGGCTATTGTAAATAATGCTGCACTAAACACAGAGGTGCACATATCTTTTCAAATTAGTGTTTTTGTATTCTTTGGGTAATTACCCAGTAGTGGAATTACTGGATCATACAGTAATTCCATTTTTTAATTTGTTTAAAGATTTTATTTATTTTTATTTATTTAAGAGAGAAGGAGAGTGAAAGAGAGAGAAGGAGCAGGGGAGGGGCAGAGGGACAGGGAGAAGCAGACTCCCCACTGAGCAGGGAGCCCAACCTGGGGCTCGATGCCAGGATCATGACCTGAGCTGAAGGCAGACACTTAACTGACTCAGCCACCCAGGTGCCCCTATTTTTTAATTTTTTGAGAAACCATACTGTTTTCACCATGTCTATGCCAGTTTGTGTGCCCACTAACAGCCTCACGAGTGTTTCTTTTCTCTACATTCTTGTCAACACTTGATGTTTCCTGTTTTGTTATTTTTAGCCATTCTGACAGGTGTGAGGCAATAGCTCATTGTGGTTTTGATTCTCATTTCCCTGACAATATGTGATGTTGGGCATCTTTTCCTGTGTCTATTGGCCATCTGGATGTCTCCTTTGGAGAAATATATGTTCATGTCTTCTGCCCACTTTTAAGTAGAATTATTTGGTTTTTTGTTGTTGAGTTGTATAAGTTCTTTATATATTTTGGATACTGACCCTTTATTTGATATGTCATTTACAAATATCTTCTCCTGTTCAGCAAGTTGTCTTTTGATTTTGTTGATTGTTTCCTTTGCTGTGCAGAAACTTTTTATTTTAATGTAGTCACAGTAGTTTAATTTTGCTTCTGTTTCCCTTGCCAGAGGAAACATATCTATAAAAATATTGCTATAGCTGATGTCGAAGTCATTACTGCCTGTGTTCTTCTAGGAATTTTATGGTTTCAGATTTCACAATTTGGTCTTAAATCCATTTTGAGTTTATTTTTGTGTGTGGAGTAGAAAAGTGGTTCAGTTTCATTCTTTTGCCTGTAGCTGTCCAGTTTTCCCAACACCATGTGTCGAAGAGACTTTTTCCCATTGCATATTCTTGTGTCCTTTATTGTAGATTAATTGATCATATAAACATGGGTTTGTGTGTGGGCTCTCTTCTGTCCCGGTCTATGTGTCCATTTTTGTGCTGGTACCAGACTGTTGTTATTAGTACAGCTTCTTGGTATACTTTGAAATCTGGGATTGTGATTCTTCCAGTTTTGTTCTTCCTTTTCAAGATTGCTGTGGTTGTTCAGGGTCGTTTGTGTTTCCATACATATCTCAAGATTATTTGTTCTAGTTCCGTGGAAAATGCTCGTGGTATTTTGATAAGGAACTTTAAATCTGTAGATTGCTTTGGGTAGTATGGACATTTTAACAATAATTGTGCTTTCAATCCATGAGCATGGAATGTCTTTCCACTTCTTTGTGTCGTCTTCCATTTCTTTGATCAGTGTTTCACAGTACAGGTCTTTCAACTCTTTGGTTAAGTTTGTTCCTACATATTTTGTTATTTTTGGTGCAGTTGTAAATGGGATTGTCGTCTTAATTTCTCTTTTTGCTACGTCACTATTAGTTCATAGAGATGCAACAGATTTCTGTGTATTGATTTTAAATTTTGTGATTTTACTAAATTAATTTATCAGTTCTAGTAGTTGTTTTTGTTTGTTTGTTTTTGTTGTTTTTTTTTTTTTAGTTCTAATAGTTTTTTGGTGCAATCTTTAGGGTTTTCTACATATGGTGTCATATCATTTGCAAATACTAAAAGTTTTACTTCTTCATTACCCGTTTAGATACATTTTATTTCTTTTTCTTATCTGATTGCTGTGACTACAACTTCCAGTATTATGTTGAATAAAAGTGGTGAGAGTGGACATTCTTGTCTTGTTTCTGATCTTAGGGGAAAAGCTCTCAGTTTTTCACCAGTGAGTATGATGTTAGCTGTGGATTTTTCATAGATGGCCTTTATCATCCTGAGACATTTTCCCTCTGCACTTTGTTGGGGTTTTTTATCATGAATGAACGTTGTACTTTGTCAAATGCTTTTTCTGCATCCATTGAATTTATCATGTTTTTTACCCTTCCTCTTGTTTATGTGATGTATCACACTGATTGATTTGTGAACATTGAACTACCCTGCACCCCAGGAGTAAATCCCACCTGATTGTGGCAAATAATTTTTTTACTTATTGTTAGATTTGGTTTACTAAGATTTTGTTAGGGATGTTTGCATCTATGTTTTTCAGAGATATCGCCTGCCATCCTCTTTGTGTGTGTGTGTGTGTGTGTGTGTGTGTGGTTTTTTAATCTGGTTTTGGTATCTGGGTAATGCAGTCCTCATAGAATCTATTTGGAAGCTTTCCTTCCTTTTCTATTTTTTGAAATAGTTTGAGAAGAATAGTTATTAACTCCTTTTAAATGTTGGTTGAATTCATCTGTGAAGCCACCTGGCCCTGGACTTTGTTGTTGTTGTTGTTGGGAGTTGTTTTTTGTTTGTTTGTTTGTTTTTACTGATTCAGTTTCATTACTGATAATCAGTCTGTTCAAATTTTCTGTTTTTTCCTGATTTAGTTTTGGGAGGTTATATGTTTCTAGGAATTTATCCTTTTTTTTCTAGGTCGTCAAATTTGTCGACATTTGATTTTTCATAATATTCTTTATGATCCTTTGTATTTCTGTAGTATAGATTGTTATTTCTCCTCTTTCATTTCTGATTTTGTTTGAGATCTCTCTCACACACACATTTTTTCTCTCTCTTTATGAGTCTGGCTGGAGAATTATCAATTTTGTTGATCTTTTCAAAGAATGAACTCCTGGTTTCATTTATCGGTTCCATTGATTTTTTTAGTTTCTACTTCATTTATTTCCGATTTCATCTTTATTATTTCCCTCATTCTACTTGTTTGGGGATTTGTTCATTCTTCTTTGAATAGCTCTGTTAGGTGTAAGGTTAGATTATTTACTTGAGATTTTCTCGCCCCCTCAGATGGGCCTGTGTTGCTATACACTTCTCTCTTAGAGTAGCATTTGCTACATCCCAAGGATTTGGGACCATTGTGTTTTCATTTTCATTTGCCTACATGCATTCTTTTTTATTTCCTCTTTGATTTCTTGGTTGATCCATTCATTGTTTAGTACCTTGTTATCTAACTTCCATGTATTTGTGTGCTTTCCTGATTTTTTCTTGTAGTTGATTTCTATTTTCATAGTGTTGTGATTGGAAAAGATGCATGATAGACTTTAGTCTTTTTGAATTTGCGGAGGCTTGTTTTGTGGCCTAACGTGTGATCTGTTCTGGAGAATATTCCATGTGCACTTGAAAAGAATGTGTGCTACTGTTTTAGAATGGACTTTTCTGAATATATCTGTTAGATCCATCTGGTCCAATGTGTCCTTCAAAGACACTGTTTCCATGTAGATTTTCTGTTTGGATGATCTATCCATTGATGTAAGTGGGGCAGGTTTTAAAGTCCTCTACTATTATTATATTTTATCCATTACTTCTGGTATATTTATTAATAGCTTCTGTATGTATTTAGTGGTCCCATTTTGGGGGCATCAGTATTTACAGCTATTATCATTTCTTGTTGGATTATTCCTTTTATGATTATATAGTGTCCTTCTTCGTCTCTTGTTATAGTCTTTGTTTTAAGGTTTATTATGTCTAATAAAGTATTGCTACCCTGGCTTTCTCTTCACTTCCATTTGCATGACACATGCTTTTCCATCCCTTTACTTTCAATCTGCATGTGTCTTTAGGTCTGAAATGAGTCTCTTGTAGGCATCATACACATGGGTCTTGCTATTTTTTTTATCCATTCTGTCACCCTATGTCTTCTAATTGGAGTATTTAGTCCATTTTTTTTCAAAGTAATTTTGATAGGTATGTACTTATTGCCATGTTGTTACTTGTTTAATGGTTGTTTTTGTAGTTCTTCTCTGTTCCTTTCTTCTCTTGCTCTCCTCTCTCTTGGTTTGCTTGCCTTCTTTAATGATATATTTGGATTCCTTTCTCTATTTTTTGCATAGCTACCACCAGTTTTTGATTTGCCATTACCATTAGGTTTATATACAACATCTTCTGCATATAACAGTGTATATTAACTTAATGGTCATTTAAGTTTGAACCCATTCTCCCCCCAACACATACATATTTTAGGTATGAAGTGTCCTACTTTATATCCTTTTACTTTGCGAATCCCTTGATTGATTTTTATGATCTGTTTAATTTTATTGCATTTATGCTTTCTACTTTTCTTACTCCTAGTTATGGTGTTTCCTTTCCACTCAAATAGTCCCCTTAACGTTTCATACAGGAATGGTTTAGCAGTCATGAATCCTTTAACTTCTGTTTGTCCGGGAGAATCTTGATCTCTCCTTCCCTTCTGAATGGTAGACTGGCCGCACAGAGTATTCTTAGTTGTATACTACTTTTTTCTTTTCTTTCTCTTTCAGCACTTTGTATATATCATGCCACTGCCTTCTGCCCTATAGTTTCTGCTGAAAAATCAGCTGATAGCCTTATGGGGTTTCCCTTGTATTAACTGTTTTGTTTTCTCTTGCTGCTTTTAAAATTCTCTCTTTATCAGTACTTTTTGCCTTTTTCGTTACTATCTGTCTTGGTGTGGACTTCCTTCAGTTGATTTTTGTTGGGGGCTCTCTCTGCCTCCTGGACCTGGATTTCTGTTTCCTCCCCCAGATTTGGGAAGTTTTTAGTTATTATTTCTTCAAATATTTCTTCCCCCTTTTCTCTGTTCTCCTTCTGGGATCCCTATGAATGTTGGTACACTTGATGGTGTTGCTGAGTTCCCTCAGTCTGTTCTCACTTTTTGTTATTCTTTTCTTTTTCTCCTGTTCAGCTTGATTGCTTTCCATTACCGTGTCCTCCAGGTTGCTGATCCATTCTTCTGCTTTCTCTAATCTACTCTTCATTCCCTTAGTGTATTTTAAATTTTAGTTATTGAGTTCTTCATCTCTGGTTGGTTCTTTTTTATGTTTTCTGTCTCTTTATTGAGGGTCTCACTGAGATCCTCCACCCTTTTCTCAAATCCCCTTAGTATCTTTATGACCTTACTTTAAATTCTCTGTCAGGCGTACTGCAGGAGTCACTTCGGGGTGGTGCTGGCCCTTGCTTGTGGCACCACTGTAGATGGGTTACAGCCAAGGGGGTATTGTCGGGGGCAGATATACAGGAGAATGTGGGGGTGAGGCATGCAGTGCCAGCAAGGTCTATGATAGCCTGCTATGGCAGGGGACCAGCAGCAGCCAGGGAAAACTCCTGCCCAGGCTTGCATGGAGTTGGCAGATCAGTAGAAGAATGCAGGGGCAGGGCATGTAATGTTAGTAAGATTTGTGTGGGTCTGCTGTCGGAGGAGACCTGGATTGGGGTCTGGCTGGAAGAGTGTGTCTGCAGGAGAATGCAGGGGTGGGGCATGCTGTTAGCAAGTTAGGTAGTGAGTATTGGCACCATGCTGGTCCTTGCAGGTGCCAGTTTGTCTAGTCTGGGGGCACAAGAAGGAAATGGCACCTGCTAGCTCTTTTGTTCTTGGAGAGGTCTCGCCACAATCCCTGTCCCTCCAGCACATTATTCTAACACCAGTAAATAAATCTCCTTTCTGTATACCCCACACATTTTTCAAACAGTTGCTTCTATGCTGTTATTCTGAGGGTCTGTTTGTAGTGTTTCCTCTTGAAGGATGGGGACTCTCCCCCCCATCCCAGCTCTCTGAGAGTAGAGCCTGCCGACTTTGAAAGAATTAATGTATTAAGGTATGAAGCTCTACTGAGTTTTGGGCTCCTCTGGTTTTCAAAACCAAACATTATACGGATTTGTGATCACCATGTGAACCCCCCTCCCCCCGGGGTCTGGGTCCCTGGCTTGAGGATCTACTCCTCAGCCCTCTTCACTCCTGTGAGGTCTCTCCCTCCCAAAGATAGTCTCATGGGTCTATTTGGCTCCTGACCATGTCTCCTCTCTTCCTACCCTCTTCAAAGTGGCCTCTTGTCTACAGTTAACTGTGGACAGTGTGTTCTGTCATTCCTTGAGTCATTTTCTCAGTTATTAACACTGATGTGTTATCTAGTTGTATCAGTGGAATGACGTGAGCTAAGGACTTTCCTACTCTGCCACTTTCCCCAGAAGTACTAATTTTCTTTATAGTACCCAATCTATGTTATGTATGATTAGCAAAAATAATAATAGTTAAAATAACGCTTTTGATTGCAAAAACATTTTACATTCTTCCAAGGTGACTTTATTCATCTAAAATTGCTCTTCTAGCATAAAACCTCAACAAAAAATTAGAGTGTTTTGCATTTTTTTCTTTTTTTTAATGACAATACTGAATAATGTTTAACACTGAAAGAAAGAGAAAGAGGAGATAAGGAATTCACATTTGTTATCAGGAATACTAGGCTGAAGAAGAACAATTACAGTTTTATTGTTAGGTACTGATGGTGGAATCAGGACGATGACTGAATGATTCATTGCTTAGTTGTCCTCACATTTTTTTAATCCTTTAGTATCAAATATCAACAAGTGGTTTAGATTCAATACTGATGAGAATGTGTATATAAGAATCCATTAAAAAGATTCAAGGGACATGAATAGGATATCACATGTCATATTTAAAATGACTTCACTGTCAGTGTTTGGCAGTGTATTTTGAACAGTATATTGTGGATGTGTCTTTAGCGCTATATAAGAGATTAGAATGTAATTATTAGTTACATTTAATTGGATCACTTGTATAATTGATAGCAGTACCAAGAAGACAGAATTGCCACAAAAAAAAAAAAAAAACAAACCTTTAGGAAATGCATGTAAAACATCTCTCACTCAAGATGAAATAAATGTGAGGAAGTCATAGTAAAATCCTTGAGCTAAAGGCCAGTTCAAACACAGAAATAAACAAATACATGCAAACAAATACACATACACACAGTCGTAGGGGAGTTTATCATAAAAATCTTAGAGTCAAGCCTGTGTTAAGACTATTATTAAATTTGTAATTAACGTCAAAATTTTAATTGGCTACTATTTCAAAACGTAATTTTAAATATTAGACTTGTGCCTCAAAGTAAGGATCTTAAAATATTGCTGACCACTGAATTCATCATCTGTGATCTCTAATTATCAACCAAAACAAACAAACAAGACCCAACCAGCAACAAAAAGCCAAGCCTTATGTGAGGCTAGCTCTACAAAAAGAATTTTAGTAATAAAATGCCTTAGAAAAGGTATTATTTGATTGCAGCTGTCAAACACCCTATGAAAACCTATCTTTCTAAACCACAGGTCCATTCGGTATCATGTCCATCACCTGTACACAGAAAGAAAGAGAAGCAGGGAGAGAATATTATGTTTTCAAAGCCCTTAAATCACTCTGAGATGAAAATAGGGAGCTATCAGCTAGTTACCAAGTAGATGCTTAATGAAATTTAATGACTGAAATTATGAATGGAGCATAATTGTGTATCTAACACTGCTTACATTTTTTTCTCAATATTTAAAGAGGTAAAGGTAGCTTTGAAATCTACTGTAGTCCTAACTATTCCTTCAGCATCTTGGATATTTTCTTTTTTTCTTTCTTAACATATTTAGAAAGAGTACTTATTAAAAGTAACTGTGTGACATACGCAGCATATTACAAATATATTTGAAGTGATCATGGTCAACTATCCAGAATAGCTAATCTCCTAGGAAGTACAGGTGTAGGTACAGTCCGTATATGAAAATACATTTGAAAACCATGATTAAGAAAGTTTCTTTAAAATATGCTGGCCTTTAAATATGGTAAGAAATTCCTTACTAATTGAATTTTCTTAGATTTGAAAATTTAGTGATGAGAAGCATAAAAAGGGGAGGGGTTGGTGATAACACATAAATATTTTTCAAGTTATTTTCAACCCAACATATTGAGTTGAATCCTTGTCAGTGATTAGTCATCTAAATATGCCCAATTATGTTGTATATTTGTCAAATGTTTAAAAATCGTGTAGCCTCAGTTCCCTTTAATTTCTGTATTTTTAAAGTTTTGCTCACCATAAATGTATTATTAAAAATAAACTTTCCATGAATTTACATTCTTTTAAAACTATTTTTGTGTTATTCTCAATAGAACAAACCAATTGTGGTCTGTGTATAATTACGCTAGATTAACTTCTATATAACAAATAGTTCCCAACATGCATACTGTTCCAACGTACAAGAGAATAGAATAGAATAGAATAGAATAGAATAGAATAGAATAGAATAGAATAGAACTTCTTTAACGATAGAAGTTGATTTCTTACTTATGTACTAATAGTGGATATGTGGGCACATCAGTAGGATAATTATCTCTTCAAAGTCATTAGGGATCTGGGTTAATAAAGAGTATATTATCTGGTGCATGTGATTAAGTCAACCTTTGTATTATCCCATTTCTAGCTTCTCATAGGTTTGAAGAACATGGCAAGTATACATGAGAATTTTAAGGATTAGGCTCAAATGGCATTCATTACTTCTGACCACTTTCTACTGGTTTCAATCTGGTTTTACGACAACGTCTAACTTCAAGGCCGCCTTGAAAATAAGTGGCATCGAGCCTGTGGAAGCTGGAGAGCCAAAGTTTGTAAAACAGTTAACAGCATGTACTTCACTATGTAATATCGTTCAATGAGCCTGTGAACTCTTAGGAAAACTAGAATCTTGTCAAAAGTATAGACAACCAAATTGAGACAATACCACTTTAATTGTTCTTTATCTATCACCGATGCTCATAATTGCTTTGTATTTAAAAGCCAAGTGGATTGAATTTGAGAAACACATAAAGTGACTGGTGTCTATGCTAATATATAGTGGAAAGCAATATCCCTTCAGAACATTGAGGAAAATGAACTTTGAGCCTTCTCCTGAAACCAGAAAGGAAATCACAGTATGACAACTTCTTAAAACTCGAGGGCATCTTCATATAATGCAAGGGTTAAGTTGAAAAGGAAAACAATCTGGAATTGCAAACTCTGTTCTTAGGTCAACATTTTGTGTGGTGCCCTGGGTGTGGCTGGCCCATTCAGAGTCGTGAACATGTGCACTAGCTTCAGGGGAAACTTCCTGATCCTGATCCGACATCTGGCGTCAAGAGGAGCTCATGCTGTTGAGATGTATAGTGCCGTTCTAGGTGAGCTACAGAGCCCTCACATTATCAAGGGAGGTTTTGACTTGTTCCAAAACTGTATAATAAAGAGAACGGTAATAATAAGTGTGGTACAACAGCCTGGTCTCCTGATTCCACTAAACACTGCACATTGCTGCGAAGCCAACCCAGAAACAGTCATGTTTCTGTTCAGTCATGTCATTCTCCGGTTAAGACTGCAGTATTTCCTCATTAATACCAAATTCCTTGGCAGTGTACTTGAGGCCCCTTTTAATGTGGATTAATGTAGCTAATATATTTCTCTCCCACTCTCCACTTTTCAAAGGCCTTTACAGTTCAGCTAATCATTTCCCAGCCTTCAAACAGGATGTGTACTTTCTCTTTGCCCATACTTTTTAGATATCCTGAACACTCGGTCCATTTTTCCTTGTCTATGAAACACCGTAGTTATCTTTCAAGATGGATCAGGTCTGAATTTCTCTAAGAGAAAAAGAATCCAGAATGAGTTTTATTGTCTTTTTAAATCTTGGGTCTTTTATCATTCATTTTTTATCTAGCTATTTGTCCCTGCACTGTCAGCGATATGTTCAATGGCCCCATGCTGCTTCATCACTGCAGCAACTTAATTTAAAAAAAAAAATCTAAGGGAACAGGAATTTCTTTTGCCTTTTTTTCCTTGCCCTGCATGTAGTACCCGTTATATTGTCTCTTTTATTGGATGCTCAGTAAATTTCTGCTGATTGGTCTACAGATATGTCATAAGCCCGCACAAGATAACTCTGAACAACAAAGAAGTGGTTTGTCTAGGAGGAGGCAGAGAATCATTAAGTATGAACCAACCCTTCCTCTAGGGACCAGTGATGTTGAAAGAATGGTAACCATGCTAGATAACCAAACGGGTAGACTCAACACATGCTTAGGACACCAGTAGTGCAAGAATAATATCCAAAACAAAACTAGACACTTTTTCAAGGAGAAACCTTATCCAAAATACAAAGCACATCAAAATAGTCACCATGAGAAAAAACTGAACCTGGATGGCTTCCTTCCTCTTATTTTATAGTTTAACATTATTTTTACTGTAGATTACAATGGTGTAAAAAAGGCAAGGGAGTGATAATCACTGAGAGCTTCTAAAATTTGTAACTCAACCCAGAATTCTAGACAAGAGAGAGTAGCCTTTTATGGCCATTTCTTACATTCTTTTTCTTTTTTTTAATGTTATGAGCATTTATGGAACAAGTATATGCATTCCTTTTCAGCAAGTTTCCAAGTAGACAGAATGGTGATATCATATTAAATCATGGACTAGGTGATTGATGGGGGGGGGCAGTTCTCTTTGTTAGGAATATATTTTCTGAAAAGTTACTTGATCATTTTGGGACCTCTGATAGGAAGAAGAAATGAAGAAAAGGGTTGGAGGAAAAATAGAAAGAAAAAGAGGAGGGAAGGAAGAAAAGGAAAGGAAAGGAGAAAGGAAAGGAAAGGAAATGAGAGTGGGAGGAGGGAGAAAGGAAGGAAGAAAGGAAGGGAAATAAGGAAAGATAAATTTAAAACATATTCTGTATTTCAATATGGAACAAATTAATCATGTTAAAATCAACATTCAACACTTATTGCTACACTTACAGAAGTTAAGTACAACATTATAAAGAAATACAATAAGTGGAATGATGTTAGGAATAAAATTAAAAATAAAGGTTATGGTTATTTCCTATACACCACTTGAATTTTTATAGTTATATGGTAATGTTTGAAAGTGGATGCTTACAAATTCCTGTAAAATAACACAGGGCAATGCTCCACTGAGGTTTTCAATTGCCATGTTGGTCAAGTTTGGGAGTTATGTGTAGGGAAATATGACCTAGTGTCCTGTGGTCATCTCCTTCCTCTGGGCAGAGGACTCAATGTTAATTAGAAGAAAGCTGCAGATTTTCTTTAGATTCCCATAACATTCAATTTCTGAAAGTTGTAAAACGTATTTATGCTGTTCCTAAGAAGAATACTGAGAGGTACCTTCAAATGTTCAATTTCTAGGGGAGAAAGGATAAATTAGTTTTCTAAGCTTGATGTGCCAAAACCTGGGTAGAATTTCTGAAGTGACAAAAAGAGAATGTTGCAGGAGACATTCTGAAGAGCTCAGTAGCCACGCAGGCTAATTCCCCCCACCGTCACCCCGTCATAGAAACTAGAGTTTCATGCAAAGAAGCTAGAGTTGTCTACATTTTTCTTTACTTGGGTACACACTTTGGAGTGTTATATATTTGGGGAAGATAACTGTGTTTGCAGATACCCCCAGGTGGAATGTACATCCTCACACTGTCAGGTAGACCATTGAAAATCATCAGTATGATACTCATATTTTGTGAAAGTACTTCCACCCCCTACCAGGACTGGGTTTCCCTTTCATGGTATTCCCTGGATTCCTAGAGACGTAATCTGACTTCCAAGGCTGGCTGAGACAACCCTTCATATTCATTACATTAGTATTCAATTCCAATCTTGAATATATAGAAGACACGTTCTCCCCCTGGGTGATGCTAACTGGTATTTGGGTGACCACACTTTCCCCCAGGCTGACAAGACTTGTAGAAGGAGTTAAGACTGAGGGCAATAGGGGAATACACGGAACAAAGTACACAATCCACATTTTAATTTACATAGTGTGTTCTGGAATATGATATGTGTTAGCCTAAGGGCCTGTCTGCATTGATATTTTTGTGAAATGAAACACAGAGTTCTTGCCTTATTTCTTTATCATGGATCGTTTTATTCTTCCCAGGAGGAGATCACTACCCCTGCTTTGCACATAAACTAAAGTGCAGGCCAATGAAGCACATCAAATTATCTGGGAGTAAGAAAGCTCTTGAAATCTTCATGCTAATTGCATTTGTTTTGTTGAGAAATTTGGAAAAAAAAATATTTCTAAGGTTGAGTGATATATAGCTATGTACCCAAATCAACAATAATTTCTACATTAGGCTAATTCAGATAATATTGCAAAAAGTAAAAGTACACATTTAGGAATAGTTAGGTTAGATATTTTCTTATATACTTGACTTCTAAGCTCTTAGAAATAAAAAATATACCAGAAGTATAAAATATTATTATCATAAAATATATTTCAGTCAGAAGTCAGGTCTTTCTCCATTATGCCATTAAATTTTACAATGCAATACCTGTTCCTGAGAAAATTCTAATGTAATAGAATAAATGTGGAGATATATACATATTTTTTTTTCTAAAATGGGACCACTGTCTAGTGTGTTTATTATTTAAACCATGACTCTTGAAGTATAAATATCTTGGGATTATTTCTGTCTAAATCAGTTACTCATTCAATGTGTAATTTTAATTCCCTTACCCTCGATGAACATTTATATTTAGTCCTTAAGCACCTAATGTAATAGAGATAAAATTGAGGCATTCACAGTTTATTAGCAATGGGTTGTGTACAATGAGACTTTTTATGAAATATTTTCTATCAAATCTCATGATAGATTAGAGCATTTATCTTTGCTTCTCTATTAAGAAACATTTTTCCTGTGATGGATTGTTCTAATCATAATTATTAGTATTTTCCCATTAAGACAATCTGTTAAATAAGTCATATTTTAGAAAAATACAAAATTAACAGGAAACAATAAGACCAATACAGAGTTTTTTTGGGGCATGCCTATCAAACGTATCTAGTGTTGAGAAGATATGTTAAGGCCCAGCATAAGGATAGAAGCACATAGCAATAAGTGATTATGCCAAATGACAAGCTTATGATTGTGTCATAAAATACATCACCTCAGTTTTCAACTGGGCTTTAATAATGCTTGGCAGTCATTCCATGTGTTTCTTATCTCAATTTTTCCATTTTCCAAAACTGATCCCTGCGTTTTACCTTTTCCTTTCTGAACCTTCCACCTACTTTAATGGAGAAAATAGAGACCAATAGACAAAGGCATTTTCAACTTCTTGAGAGTCCATTATAAAATTAGCTCAAGTGGCTCCCCTGCTTTTCCTTTTTTTCTAAGTCAATGAAAGAGTTATCCTTCCTCCAGCCCAAATCTAAGTTTTCTCTCACCTTCAACCTTTCCAGCATCAGTCACACGTGGTGGTGCCTTCACCTGTCTCTCTACAGGTTCCTCTTCCTCTCGACCATTTAGCAGACTTCAGTCTCTCGGATTGAAGCCCCCTCTCCCCTTCACTGCAGTCTTGCCATCACCCTGATCTATCCCCTTCTTTCTGCAGAGTTACTTGCATGGAATTTTACCACCGCTCTGTACATTGCTTCCATGATTTGTTCGCCCAAGAGCAATAGAAGGATTCTTTCAAAATTTGGCAAATCAGTGCAGTCATGGTTTAAAACCTTCAGCATACTTAGAATAAATTCAGAATTCCCTACCAAATTCTCAAGGCCCTACATGACCAAGCACTTTCCCACCTCTCTTCCCTCATCTTGCACTCTCCCCTTTCTTCACCCTGGGCTCCACATCATGCCTCATTCCCACCACCCGTGCACCTGCCTGGAAGCCATGGACTATGGCCTGTTCCCACAATGCTCTTCTTCATAGTGCTTCCCCCTTCCCTGCTTTCAGCCCTGTCTTTAAACCCTGCAGGGAGACCTTGTCTGTTTTCATTTATATTTTATCTCTTTATTGTTTCTTCATGATTTATTCCTTCCTGGAGGAGAAGGTAGTCTGTATTAAGTTAGAAAATTTGATTTGTTCTTTGCTATAGGCCCATGTCCAGCACAGTGCCTGGCACAGAGTAGCCCTGGAAAAAATATACATTGAGTGAATAGATAAGTAGTTGATTGGAATTACTATCAATGCTCTCCAAAACAGTGACTTTGTTTCCTTCCCCCACTTCTCTCTCACAAAAGTTGTCAGTGAAGTTCTAGATGTGGTATCAAGTGCGTGTATGTCTTATCTCATCCCTTCTGTGCAACATTTGAAAATGTGACTGTCTTTTACTCCTTGAAATGTTATCCCTATCTTTCAGGGAACTACTTTTTCTTTCTTTTTTTTTTTCTTTCCTTCTGACTTCTCAGACTGCTCACTCTCATTCTCCTCATTGCCTTTTTTGATGATTCTTCTGCTAATTACACTTTAAATGTGGATGTTTTTGTGTTTTCAGCATCAGCCTTATAGTCACTTTTTCCTACATTCTCAGAGTAATCTTATGGAATTCCATGATCTCAGTTTACGTGGGATAACCTCTCAGTGTAGATCGCCATTCTGCTTGGTTCTCCTGAGCACCTGACATACATTTACCACTATCTATTGGTCATATTCCATTGCGTATATTCGGTTCAAATTTCTCTTCAAATATGTACCATTATGTATCTTACATGTGTACCTTATTAGACAGTCTCTAACAAGTATACCTCTCTCGGTGATCTCAAAGCTTGGAAGTTATCCTTGACTATTCTGCTCCCTGCCGTTTTCACTTCTGACTACAATTGTTACTAAAATCATGTTTTTTACACCTCCTGAGTCATCGTCTTGCATTTTCTTGAATATTCTATATTCTTTTCTCCAGCCCCACAGGCTTAATTTAGGCTTTTAACATTTCTTGCATCAATCACAGAGGCATCTCAGTCTCACTCTTCACTCCTCTTCATTCATTTTCTGATATTATTAAGGTGATCTTTTTAAAAACACACGTTTTGGGGGGTGCTGGGTGGCTCAGTCAGCTAAGCGTCTACCTGTGGCTCAGGTCATGATCCCAGGGTCCTGGAATGGAGCCCAGTATTGGGCTCCCTGCTCAGCATGAAGTCTGTTTCTCTCTCTTCCTCTGCCCTTCCTCCCCCTTCTCATGCATGTGAGCTCTCTCTCAAATAAATAATTTTTATAAATAAATAAATAAAAATTAACAAATAAAGAACAACACTCATCTGTTCGTGTTTCCTCCTGGGTTAATACCCTTTATTGTCTTTAGAATAAAATCCTTATACATTTTTATATTACCTGCTCCTGACCATGTGTCCAACACCACCTTGTGCCACTCACCTTGTTAAATTATTCAGTCCAAGCATACTCTACCATTTGCAATTCATAGAAGGTTCATGGTCTCTTGTATTATGCCTTTTCATCTGAAGCTTCCTGTGCCTGACATGGACAGTGCCATCTTCAACTGGTCACTCCTACTCATCCTGGAAGACTCAGATGATTCTAAAAATTGTCAAAAAATTGGTGGACAACAGTTTAGAAGGTTTTGAATAAACTTGCAAAGGAGTAAAGGGCAATATTAAGATATAATTCAGAGAGGGAGCTCCTGGGTGGCTCAGTCAGTTGAGCATCTGACTCTTGATTTCAGCTCAGATCATGATCTCAGGGTTATGAGATCAAGCCCACATGGGATGCAGCACTGGGCATGGAACCTGATTAAGATTCTCTCCTTCCTCTCCTTCTGCCCCCCCCCCCACTCATGTGCTCTCTCTTGCTCTCAAAAATAAATAAATTAAATAAATAAATAAATAAAATAAATAAATAATAAAGTTCTTGCTCACAAATAAACGGATCAGTGGAAAAGGATCCAAAATCTCAGAAACAGAAAGAAGCATCTGTATTTTATATAAACGTGGCATTTCAAAACAAGTGTAGAAGGAAGATATGCAAAAAATATTGATGGAAAAATTCGATAAGTAACAGAAAAAAATCACTGACCCCTAACACAGAGCCCCAGCAAAAATGTAGACAGAAAAAAAAAAATCAAATCTAAAATTCTAAAATAATAAATATTTACTCTAAATTGATATATATGTGTAGTGGGAAGGGAAGTATATCAGATTTTTTAAAATATAGAGCTAAAAGAAGAAATCATAATGGAAGAGATGAAAATAAATAACTATAGAAAACGTTCTAATGGTCAAAACAGCATTAATAAAATGAAAAGCCCAAGAAACCCATGAGAGAGACACTTAACATTTGTTAGTCCCAGAGAGCCTAAAACCAACTTACAATGTAAACATATTAGGAAGATTTTATTTTATCTTACGTATGTCATGTTTTATTTTAACAAGTAGTTATAGAGGAATGCTACAGGTCACACATTGTTCAAAACAGCTTATAAACCTGCTCCTCCTGTTTGAAGATTAAAATATTGAGAAACGGGCGCCTGGGTGGTTCAGTCGGTTAAGTGTCTGCCTTTGGCTCAGGTCATGATCTCCAGGTCCTGGGTTGGAGTCCTATGTTGGGCTCCCTGCTCAGCGGGAGTCTGCTTCTCTCTCTTCCTCCTTTTCTTCTTCCCACTGCTTGTTCTGTCTCTCTCTCTCAAATAAATAAAATCTCTAAAAAATCAGTTAATTAAATTAAATATTGAGAAACATAGCAACATGTCTAGTTTTGTTTATATAGGCATGATACTCTAAATTTATGAAAACGTACGGTATTAAGGTAGAGTAATTTAAGGGAAGGGGAAAAGAACTAAAAACAGCTCGATTTTCTTTATGCCTCAAGAATAACACTTATTCATTATGGCCAGAGTAAACTTTTTTTTAAGTAATCTCTACCCCCATCATGGGACTTGAACTCATAACCCCGAGATCAAGAGTTGCATGTTCTACTGACTGAGCCTGCCAGGTCACCTGAAAACTAGTTTTTAAGCTTATTTGAACAAAATATACAAAAAGTATGTCTATAGACTAGGCATTGCTTAAGGAAAATAGTATTGGTAGATATTTGAAATTCAGTTTATTATAAAATAAGCTATACTAGACATACTTAATTTTAATATATTCTGCTTTTCAACAACAGACACTATAGTAACTTACACATTTACATCATTATAATAACTTTTACATACAAAGTTTTATGTATCAGCTAAGACATGGATATTTTGTATTCTCCTATGTTGGTGAAGCCTGTCAATGACCAATAAAATTTGCCAGTGGCATTATCTCCAGCTGGGTTTGTAGAAATTTTGAAATATTATACTGCACTTTTATAATTATGAAGACATTGGTAAAAATATTGTTGTGGGGAAAAAAGAAAGGTGTCACAAACTTCATAAGATTGAGCGGAGTTGTAAATTAGCAGGTATGCCGAGAAAGAGAATCTTTAGCCTTAATGAGTCGCTTGTTGGACTGAAGCCAGTCGAGTCTACATTCATTCAGGAGAGAAAAGAACAAAATTAAAACTTTGATGAAAGCTAAGCAACAAACCATCTAAGTTATGTTTAAAGAAAGTGGGTAATTAGGGATTAGGTAATAGGTAGCTCTCCAGAAATTAAACCCTGACTCACATATTTTAGTTTAGTTCATGATTCAGAAATGCATATTTTAAGTTAAACTTTTACTGAAAGATAGCATCAGGGTAAGTTTGCAAATCCAAAGTGTATAAATGGAGGGATGAACTCATACTGAATGCATTTGTGTAATCCCCAGCCAAGACGAAAAAATAGAACATGACCAGCACCCCCCAAATCTCCTTTATTTCTCTCACCTCCTTTCTTCCTAAAAGTATTTACTAGCATAGACCAGTTTTGCCTGTTTTGAGTTTTACATATGTGAAATCATGCAGTATATATTTTCCTCATTCCTTCCCCGTCCCTACTCCCTCCCTCCCTTCTTCTTTTTTTTAAAATATTTTATTTATTTATTCGACAGAGAGAGACAGCCAGCGAGAGAAGGAACACAAGCAGGGGGAGTGGGAGAGGAAGAAGCAGGCTCCCAGTGGAGGAGCCTGATGTGGGGCTCAATCCCAGGACTCTGGGATCACGCCCTGAGCCGAAGGCAGATGCTTAATGACTGAGCCACCCAGGCGTCCCACTCCCTCCCTTCTTTCCTATTTTCCTCTTTTTCTTTATTTGTAGGCGACTTCTTTCTTCCAGTAGCACGTTTGTGAGAGTTAACCATGTGACTGCATGTTGCAGAGGCTTATTCACTTTCATCGCTGTGTAGTTTCACGTTACATGAATGTGCTATAATGTATCTATTCTTGTTATGAAACAGCATCAATTTGAGCAATTTCATATAATGCTGCCAATTAAAAACAATGCTAGATGTATCCTTTGGGCTCATATGTACACTTTTACGCTGGATCCATATGTGGATATGGAATTCCAGGGCCGTAGGGCATGCATACTTTGAACATTAGTTGATAGTAACCAAGTAATCTTCTGAAGTGGATTTATAAATATATATTTCCATCCTTTCTTCGTATTTTTACCAACACTTAGCTTGAGCACTTTGTGATTTTGATCATTCTGGTGGGTGTGTTGAAGTACTCATCTTGGTTTTAATTTGCATTTCTGTGATTACTAATGGACTTGAACATTTTTCATATGTATAGTGTCCTTTTGGACATTCTCATTGGAAACCACATATTCAGATCTATTCACATACTTCTATTGCTGTTCCTTCTCTCACTGAATTGTAGGAGTCATTTGTATTTCTGAGTCCAAGACTTCTTTACATGTTGAAAGAGCCTCAGTAAGTCTGTGGCTGCCCTTTCTGTTCTTAGTTCTCCATGCTCTCAGGCTTGTAAATAACAATGCTTTTTTAAAATGATCATGTCAGTGGTTGCTTTTCTTTGGGGCATTTCCAACAGACTGGGTGCTTTTGATATTTAGAGGTTCTTAAGTATAATGAAGTTCAAATTATAATCTTTCTTTATGGGTAATACTTATGTATTTTGAATAAGAAAATTTTTTCTATTCAAAGTCATGGAGATTTTTTCTATATTATTTTTTAAATTATCTGTTTCTATTTTTGTGAAAAATGATTGGAATTTTGATAGAAATTACATTGACTCTATAGATTGCGTTGGGTAGAAAGGACATTTGAACACTATTAATTCTTCCAATATGAGTTAAATCTATAATCAATCTGAATTTGATCTTTCTACGTGTTATACATTAGTTGTTGTTTCCTCTTTGTTTTTTCATTAAGGCTATTCAAATGACGTAGAACCATTTATCAAAATTATCTTTATTTCCACTGCTTTGAAATTTCACTTTTATCATGTATTAGATGTCTATTTATATATTGGTTTATTTCTAAATTTTTTATGCTAATCTGCTAGTCTACTTGTCTCTCCAAACTATTTTTATGTGGTAGTTTAATAACAAATCTCATGCTTTATAACAAATCTCACTGGTAGGGTAAGTCCTTTCTCTTTTTTTTTCTTCAAAGTTGCCTTGGCTGGTCTTGATTTCCTAAAAAGTTTAGAATTACCTTGTTTTATTTCCATAGGAAATCTTTTTTTTTAAATATTTTATTTATTTATTTGACAGAGAGAGACAGCCAGTGAGAGAGGGAACACAAGCAGGGGGAGTGGGAGAGGAAGAAGCAGGCTCCCAGCAGGGGAGCCCAATGTGGGGCTTGATCCCAGAACTCTGGGATTACGCCTGAGCCGAAGGCAGACGCTTAATGACTGAGCCACCCAGGCGCCCTGGAAATCTTTTGAATTTTAATTGAGTTTACTGAATCTATAAAATGTGTCTGGGATAATTGACCTTTAGTTTCCAGGATTCTTGATGGCAGTGATATTATTTCTGAGCAACTCGTTAATTGCTGTGCTACACCATTATTACATATAAGATTAGCACACCCCTCAGAAAAATATACCACTAATTTATGGCTCTAATGTTGGGTTTTTACAGATCTATGAAACCTTCCATGTTTTTGATTTCATTAAGGCCATACTTGATCTCATTAAGGCCATACTATCAGTGGCAGCGGTGAGAGGGGAGGCCAAGGTGTCTATTTATGTTATCCAGTGTCTCAAATCCAATTAATCATGTATATATATGTATATATATATACACATACAGAGAGAGAGAGAGAGGGAGAGAGAGAGACTAGAATTTGGCATATGTAAGAGAGTTAAGACCTGATTGAAATAAATATTGGAACTATGATAAACTATATAAATTGGAGAAGTTTTTCAAATAGTATAAAAATGTTATCTTTGAAAATTAACTGGAGTGAGGGTTGGAGGAAGGTAAAGACATATATGTGATCTTAAAATTTAAAATGGAAAAGGAAGTAATATTCCCTTCTAAAAGTTAACGTTCATTGTCAAAAAATTCTAAAATTCATACTAAAATATGCAAAATAATCTTAAGAATAGAGAATGGTTCCTAGACCAGGAAAACTTTACTTTTCTCTGTATCCTGAAGATTGTATGAAAAGCTACAATTACGTCCTTTAAGAAGGGAAATGTTCCCCTAAACACAAGCTGGTACTGCTTTTAATATGTGGTTATACCTGGTAATCAACTAGGTGATGTTGCTACTTTATGTGGGTAATGACTCCATTTGTAGCAAACACCATTCGGAACAACTGGGACCTACAAATAAGTTGGATACGCCACTCATGGACAAGGGATGTGGTGACAAACTTTGGGAAAACTACTTACAACCTGTTAAACCCCTCAGACCTTATGTCATTGTGGTCTTTTGTCATAACAAATATATAATCTCTTTCAGTCATTCTTACCCTATTTCTTGTATTTATCCTTCTCAGACTCAAAGGTCAGTTACTGCCTTCTCTTCCAAAACTTTCTACCAGTCACTCTGGAATCCTCAATCTCCTTTCTAAGTGTTTCCTCCACCACTCTTCACTGAGGGCAAAATGTGAGACTAATTCCACCTTTCTTCACATATCTCAGTATTAGGATGCTCGCCAAGGTGCCCCCAGACAACTTTTCCGTTGCTTGCTCTCATTCATTAAAGAATTTCTCCCTTGTATCATATTCTTCCTCTGTGTTTCATGTTTTGCCATCACACCGGTGGACATCAGCTATACGGATAACTCATTGAAGATTAGCCTCCCAGTTCTCCTGCCTCCCAAGCTATCATAACCCTAAAACACCTTGTATTTCTGCCATTGAATTAAGTGCTATATTTTCTTCCAAATCATCAGCTCTTTCCTGTCTTCAGTTCTTTCTTTAACAAGTTTATACATTGTTAAATTATTTCAACTAATATCCTCCAATTTTTTGACTTTATTATCCTATAAATTGGAGTAAAACAACTTCATAACTAGGTCAATCCACTGTTCATATTGATCTCATTCTCCCCAATTAGGCTCTACAGCAGAGTGGTGCTGGAGAAAATTTCACAATGATACAGATCAGTGCCAATGGCAAATTATAATACTCAGCATCATACACATCTTCACTCTAATTTGCCAAATTTTCATATTTCTTTAATTTGTTTTTTCTTCATCTGCAATAGCTATATCCAACTTTTTTTATCCCCTTAAATTTTTCCATACCACCATGAGACCATTCACTCTTAGCAGATATCCTTATCTTATATTTATATAGATTTTTTAAAAGCCATCAAACATAAATTTCTTGTTCTGCTTATACTTAAGATGTAAAAAGTGGCAAGAGACATCTCTCTCACCCTAACAATGAGAGAAAACGGAATAATCTATAAAATTAGAACTTACTGTTGAGCACATCACATAGCAGATTTCACAAGATAACCAACTAAATTGACTTCTAAAGAATGACAAGCTTATTCCGGAGGAGTTATAAACCATAAACGGTGTCGGTGTCGCATTTGGCAGACCATAGAAGGAAGAGGCAGCCATCATTAAAGCAGATAAGAAAGACGCTTAAATTCCCATAAACTCTTTAAGAATGGGGCAGAATACATATTTGAAGAGAACAAAGACTTCTTGTCAGAAACTCTGCATGCTAGGAGAGTGCGGTGACATCTGTAAAGTACTGAGATAAACATAAATATAAATCAGAATTCTTTATGCAGTGAAAATGTTTTCCAAACTGAAAGTGAAATAAAAGTTTTTCGGACAAACAAAAGCTAAGAGAATTCATTTCCAGCGGACCTGAACTACAAGGACTATTAAAGGAAATTCTTCAGGCAGAAAGGAGTATGCTATTTGATGAAAATTTGGATCAACACACACACACACACACACAAACACAAAGAATCACAAAAAACAGAAAAGTTCAGGGTAAATATATAAAGATAGTTGACTTCTTATAGTAGAAATAAGAAGATTTTGGAACATATGTAGAAATAAAATATATGACAAAAAGAGCACAAAGAATGGGTTTATAGAAATTGAAATATACTGCTATAGATTCTTATAACACCTGTGAAGTGGTGTAATATTATGCGAAGATAGACTGTAATAAGTGAAAGATGCATATTGTAAATACCAGAGGAACAACTAAAAAATATTTTTAATAAATGAGTAAAACAACAAGCAAATGATGAGAGAACAAAATTAATAATAAGAAATGTTCAATCCCTAAGGCAGAGAAGTGGAAAGTAGGAACAAAGAACGCATTCGGTAGGTAGAAACCAGTGAGATAGTCGTCTTACAAATGCAACAATGTCAGCAACTCCATTAAACATAAATAGCCTAGGGCTGTTTGGTGGCTCCGTAGGTTAAGCCTCTGACTCTTGGTTTTGCCTCACATTGTGATCTCACCGGTTGTGAAGTCAAGCCTGTTTCAGGCTCTGCACTCAGCGGAGAGTCTGGTTGAAGATTCTGTACTTCTACCCTTCCCCCAACTCACGCACCTGCATGCTCTCTCTCTCTCTTTCACATAAATAAATAAATATTTAAATAGTCTAACACAACACTTGAGTATTAGTAGTTGTCAGATTGGATAAAAAGATAAGACCAAAGTATATTTTATTGATAAGAAATTGATTTTAATGTGAAAGCATAGATAGAGGAAACTAAAGGATGGAAAAAATAAACAATGCCAACTTTAACCATATGACAGTTGCAATGGCTATATGTATATTTAAAAACTAGGATTTAGAACAAATATACTTTTCCAGAAGAAAAGTGGGCATGATGTAAGTAGAAAGAATTTATCAAGAAGATTTTATAATCTTAAGTATTTACACACAAAATAACAGATCTTCAAAAATGCAGTTTTTGAAGAACCTGAAATAATTGAAAGGAGAAATAGTATAGTTGGAGACTTCAACAGTTCTTTCTTGGTTACTGATGGAACAAGCAGAGAAAAGAAATCAACAAAGAGAAGAAAACAACACCGTCAGCCAACTCAACCAAGAATAGAAATCATATGCGTTTTAAGCACACATGGAATATTTCCTCAAATAGACCACATACTGGTCCATAGACTAGATTTTAATAAAATTAAAATAATTAAATGCCATACAAAGTATGACCTCAGACCAAATGTATTGAACTAGAAATGAGTAACAGAAAAATTTCTGAAGTATAACCAATATTTGGAATTAGTCCTTTTTTAAATGACCTGTGGATCAAAAGGAAATCAGAAAGGAAATTAGAAAATATATGAAATAAGTCTTAACTATAATATCCAAATTTGTGGGCCTCAGAGCATTTAGTGAGAAATTTAAAGCATGAAACATGTATGTTAGAAAAGAGGAAAGGGCTCAAATCAATGAATTAGTCTTTCATGTTAAGAAATTGAAAAGGGAAGAACAAATTAAACCTCAAGCAGCAGTAAGGAAAATGATAATACTAAATACAGAAATCAATAAAATTTTAAACAAACAAACAAAAAGGTACCGTAGGGAATATCAACAAAATCAAACCTGGTTCTTTGGAAAAATCAATAAAAGTATAGACCTCCAGTAAGAATAATCATGAATAAAAGGAAGAAGACACATACTATTTATCTTAGGAATAGAGAGGACACACTACTACAGATCAAATAGACATTAAAAGACAATAAGACAAAATTAGGAAAACAACCTCCTGCTTCTAAATTTGGTAACTTAGATGAAAATAACTTTGATTCTTTGTAAGATAAATGCAAACTACCAAAGCTTACTTAAGAAGTAATAGATAACCTGAATTATTCTAAATCTATTGAAACAATTTCCTAGTTCAAAACCTTTCCATACAGAAAAATCTAGGCTCAGAATTTTCCAAAAAGTTTTCAAAGGAATACTGAGTTTGCATGATGTCTTTAACAAAATAGAAGCTATAGGGACACTTTGCAGGCCACTCTAAAAAGGCCAATATTACTTTCCTAGAAAATCAGAAAAATAGTTTCCAAACAAAGTTAGATCAATATCCTTTATGAACATAGGCAGAAAAGTCCTTGATCTTAGCAAATTGAATCCAGAAATATAAAAGAAGGGTGATCCAATAGGGTTTATCCCAAGAATGGAAGTTGGTTTAGCATTCAAAAATCAGTCAGTGTGATTCACCATATCAACGCACCTATCAACATAAAATCACGGAATTATTTTACCAAAGATAAAGCAATGAATAAAAATTAACTATAAAACCCATAGGAATAAAAGAGAATGGCTAAAAGATACATAGTTAGTGGTTCAAAAAGAATGCTTTATTCCCAAAAGAAGGAACAAAAAAAAGGATGTCTCCTCTTACCACTTCTATGTAACATGGTAATGAAGGTCCTAGAAAGTACAAGGTGACCCATGGAATGTTTCAACTTCTTAGTAAAGATTACAAACTAGCATCCAATTCTCATCCCTCCCTTTTCCCCAGCTATCTAATGGAAGGATAGGCAAAGTATGTCTTTCTTATTTTTGCATCAGGCACAACGCCTAACACAGGTGGGCACAATTAAACAGTAAATAGTAAATAGCCAGCTACTTTTGCAATTTATTTTTGCTTAAACTTTTATTTTTATTTATTAAAAAGCTGTTTAACTGAAAACATGCTGCTGATGTACTTAGCTGATTTTACTGGTTTACTGGGTGTTCCTATCTTCTTTTTCTTTGATTTATTTTCTTTTGAATTGTCATTTGACTTACTAAGTAATAAGAAAATAATTTGTATTTCATTTTTGAGCCATTGAAAAACCAATTTTCTGGATACAATTTTCATGTTCAATTTTCTGCTAATATGGGAAGCATATGCTTCACAATTGTGTCCATATGTATTAGCTTTAGAAAATCTAAATGATTTATATCAATTTTTATGTCTGCTCACCATAAATTACAGACTCTCCAATCATGAAAACTCTTGTAATTAAATCATGAGATATCCTTCATATATTCATATCATACACAAAATGACCTATGATTGTTTAGAAACTGTTACTAAAACCTGAAAATATTACTTGAACACAATAATAATTCACAGCTCTTGGGTATGTATCTGTTAACTGCTTTATCTTTTGTGTTCTTTTAAAAGTCTCATTTTTTAAGGCAGTTGTCTGTGTCAAACAAATATATAATTTAATTAGGTGGTTTTAAGAACTTTTTAAAAAAAAGTCATGCTTCCTTCACTGCATATCATATATCCAGTCTCATTTAATTATTTTATCAATTTTTAAATTATCATGAAGTATTGTTTAATAAGAAAACACTGGACGGGAGTCTGAATACCTGGTTTCTAGTCCAATTTAATGACTTCCTAAAGGTCAGATATTTTGATTTCTATATTTTATAGAATATATTCTATATTTTCCATATCATCTGTTATGAATGATAACAGTTCCTAACCTTGAATATTGTTTTACATTTTAAATAATGCATCTTATATCATAAAATTACATAAGGGAGTCTCATGCTTCCTGAGTATTAGGAAGACAGAAACAATATCACCCTTCCATAGATGGGGCCCAATATCAAGATATCAGGTAAATGACAAAGTATGATTTAGAACATCAATGAACACTTCTCACTCCAATTGCTTTACTGAATGCAGGAAGCAGTAAATGTGTATTGAGTAAACTGAGCAATTCACTAAGTGAATTCTAATATGTGAGTGAGAGAAACATACATTTTCTGAGCAGTGTTGTATGCTCTAAGGTAATTGTTCAGTAATGGGGCACCTGGGTGGCTCAGTCGTGCAAGCGTCTGCCTCTTGATTTTGTTTCAGGTCATGATCTCTGTGTTGTGGGATCGTGCCCCGTGTCAGGCTCCGTGCTCAGTGTGGAGTCTGCTTGTCCCTCTCCCTCTACTCCTCCCTCACTTGTGTGTGCTCTCTCTCTTTCTCTCTCTCTCAAATAAATAAACAAATAAAATCTTTTGTTTTTTTAAAGGCAATTGTTTAGTATCAATCCAAAATCCCACTTGGGGTTTCCAAGTCCATGAGTTATCCCCTGCCATCTTGATAAATTTCCTTCCACATTTAGATTTAAACATCCAGAGGTCAAGTAGGTGTGAATGAACCCATGGTCCTTATTTCTATGATCAAGCTGAACCAATCAGAATTTTCTCCTAAAAATTTGGAAGGGTTGCAGAGATGCCATTCATCATTAGAATCAGTTAACAAACATGGAAACAAGCTGAGTTGCCTGCAAAATAGAGTACTTAGAAATAAGATCCCTTAACTCTTAATGTAGATGTCCCAGGACACACCTGGTTTCTGACCACCCTGAGAAATTTTATTTTTTGTTGTTATTTTAATTTTTTAAATAATTGATGGATGATTGACAAAATTGTAAGATATTTAAATTGTACAATGTAATGATTTGATATATGTATACATTGTGACAAGATTGCCCTCACTGAATTAATTAGCATATCCATCCCCTACAGATTGATTGGTGAAAATATTTAAGTTCTCTCCTGAAAAATTTTAATTGTACAGTACAGTGTTGTCAACTATAGTCACCATGTTGTGAGACCCTCAAACCTTATCTTATAACTGAAAGTTTATATCCTTTTATCAGCCTCTTCTTATTTACCCAGTCCCTGATACACTTTCCTATTCTGTTTCTATGAGTTTGATTTTTCTTTTTTCTTTTTTTTTTTTAAAGATTTTATTTATTTATTCGACAGAGATAGAGACAGCCAGCGAGAGAGGGAACACAAGCAGGGGAGTGGGAGAGGAAGAAGCAGGCTCACAGCAGAGGAGCCTGATGTGGGGCTCGATCCCAGAACGCCGGGATCATGCCCTGAGCTGAAGGAGACGCTTAACCGCTGTGCCACCCAGGCGCCCCCTGATTTTTTTCTTTTTAAGACCCCACATATAAGTGGTATCATATGGTGTTTGTCTTTCTCTGGTCTGGCTTATTTCACTTAGCATAATCCCCTCAAATTCCATCCATATTGTTACAAATGACAAGATTTCCTAATGTTTTAAGGCTGAATAATATTCCTTTGTGTATATATCTAACTCTTGCACAACATGAGTTTGAACTGTGCAGGTCCACTTACACTCAGGTGTTTTTTTTTTAATTTTATTATTTATTTATTAGAGAGAGAGCACAAGTAGGGAAGCAGGAGAGGGAGAGGGAGAAGCAGGCTCCCCGCTGAGCAGGGAGCCCAACGTGGGGGCTCAATCCCAGGACTTAAGAGTTCTGGTCTATAGTAGGCTATTAAGTTTTTGAGGAGTCAAAAGTTATATGGAGATTTTTCATTTGTGTGTGGAGGGGTTGGTGCCTCTAACCCTCACATTTTTCAAGGGTCAACTGCATATACCACATTTTCTTTATCCAGTCATCTAAGGACACTTCGGTTGTCTGAGTACTTTTAAATACTCATCAAATCACATGAGATGTATATCTTTATAATAACATCTCCCTTCTCAATCCTTTCAATCTGTCCACAAGTTTTATTTGAGAGAGATGGAATGATTTCCAGTTCTTTGCCACCATAAAATTCTTGTAAAAGACAGGTTAACTAAATTGCTAAAATCCCACAACAAAAAGACACGAGATTAAAAAAAATGGCAATAATGGGAATCATTACGTCTCAAAAGAAAGAAGCATCGGTAAGAATGATATTTATTGATAATAGTGAATTTTTTTTTTAAGATTTTATTTATTTATGTGACAGAGAGACAGCCAGCGAGAGAGGGAACACAGCAGGGGAGTGGGAGAGGAAGAAGCAGGCTCCTAGCCTAGGAGCCCGAGGTGGGACTTGATCCCGGAACGCTGGGATCACGCCCTGAGCCGAAGGCAGACGCTTAACGACTGCGCTACCCAGGCGCCCCCAGATAATAGTGGATTCTTAAATATTGAATTTTCAGAAGAGTGGAGATGGGGACAATGATTCAGTTTTACCTCAGAACATGTGTATCAGGTGAAGTTTAAGAGCCAAGATGAGTGAGTAGTTTCCTTCCTCAAGAGATGGCAGTTACAGTTCCTGCCAGTTGCTTCCTGTGTGTCTTTCCCAAATCCCCCATCTCCAAGGGGCAGGTATTGGCTGGAGGAGCAGTTCCTCACCTTCAGGTGAAGCAAATTGCTGTCTTCAATGGCAGAGGTAAGAAACCTCTGCCAGGAATATGTTGGAGTAGGAGAACATCCCTGTAAGTAAGACTTCTTTTCATCAGTCTTTGGAAGCCACTTGTAGCACTGAGTTCTATATCTATGGTTTGTTATTAATGTAATTAAGCTTCTGGAGTGGATTATGTTTTAATTTTAGAATTCCTTGGCCTTGGTTACAGTTTTATGACTACCTTAAGCCTTACTCAAGGGCATAATTTTTATAAAGCAGTCAAGTGCAAACATTAGGTAAAGCCAAGGGTCATTCATCCTCTCCTCTTCTTTCTGCAAGCAGTACTTTTATAGAGCTTTCAGAATCTGTAGGGAAGTGCACGGAACAATTTCCTTTTACTGCTGGAGCTGCCCTCCTATCAGACTGTTCATTAATTATGCCAGTTATATTTTGAATGGTACTAAAAGGTGCAAAGGGTAAAATACGAATCAGTGTATGATTTTAGTACTTGACTTTGTCCAGAATTTTATTTCCCTTTAGGGTTATTTCTGCTCAAAACAAGGTATAAAAATTATCTGTATTATTATTTTTATTTCTAAGCTATATATATTGAATTTCTCGAAAGTAGCACCCATGCAGATCTTAATATGATCTTTTATATTCAAAACATGCATATAATTTATAGTAAGATGAACATCTGAAAAGTAAGAGAATCTTCAAAGTAAATGTTGAGCAAAGGAATAAAATGGACATTCATGCTCCCATCACTCAGCTTAACAAATAGAACATTACAGTGATTACCTTTGTCAGATTACATTTCTCTGTATTGACCTAGACATAATCACTACCCTCTTCCTGAACTGTGTATCCATTATTCCTTTGCTTCTCTTTATAATTTATCCATTTTATGTGTATTTTAACAAAATATTGGTTAGTATTACTTGTATTTGAATTGTGTAACTACAGAGTCACTGTATATATTTTTAAACCTTTTTTTTTTCCTCAAAATGATTTAAGATTATCATGTTGGTTTATGTAACATGCTACATAGGTCCATTCTCTATATCATTCATTATCACTGTTGTAAAGTATCAGATTATATGAGATTATTTTTTTAATCTGTTGATAGACATTCAGGTTATTTGAAATTCGTGAACATTCGTCTCTCAATCTCCTCTTGCCACATGTGAAAAGTTCCTCTAGGGAAGAAATTCCTCAAATTCTCTACGGAGTACAAGACACGTATCAGTCATACTGGAGTAAACGTTTGGATCTCCTCCCAGGAGGAGGCGAGTAGCCCGTGGGTTCTAGCTGCCTTCTGCGAGCCCTGCCCTTTCCCCTCGAGGGCGGAAGTGGAGAAGTCCTCAGGCACCCACATAACCTATTCATGGTCTCGGTATTCTGGAATGAGACCCAGGAGCGAATTCTACCATCTGGGGGATAATCATCCTATTCTTTGAAACATGCCGGATAGTCTTTGAAACCAGTTGTGTCGAAGTAGCAGCCGGAAATCGACGTTACAGCTAAATAAGGGTGATTGAAAGTGACGTAATGAATAGCAACTTAACATTCTCAACTTAATAGCAGATAATTCTAAAGTCCTATGCAGAGGAAAGAGGAGGGCAACACACCAGGGACTCAGAACCTTCAGGGAGTTATTTGTCAGCATAGGCCTAAGGGGAAAGGACAAGTGGAGTGAACTGTTAAGAAACCTAAGGGACAGTCGCTACAGGAGAGAGCTACCTGACAGTGTCCAGGGCCTTAAGAAGAGGGACAGGACTGGATGCTGAGGCATGGCCCTCCTCGTCACACCTCACATCACTCCCACCTCTTGCACTGGCCATGTCACGTGGAAAATTATATGTTTATTTTTTTTTTCTGAAATTGAACTACCTTTGCATTTCTTGATAAAATAAACTTTGTATTTAGCTGGATTTGACTTTTTGTTGCGGGGAGGGAGGAAGGGGCAGAATGAGAGAGAGAATCTCAAGCTGGTTCCACGCCCAGTGCGGTGTCTGACATGGGTCTCGATATCTGGACCCCGAGATCATGACCTGAGCCGAAATCCAGAGTCAGACGCTTAACTCACGGAGCCCCCCCAGGCGTCCCATAGCTGGATTTGATATTTTAATGTTTGTATTGGATTTTTGCCTTTATGTTGAGAGATTACAAACCTATAATTTTCTGTCTCATAATTTCCTGGGTTTGTTATCATGGTATATGAGGCATAAAATACTTTTCCCCGTATTGCCTGGAAAAGTTTGTAGAAGATTGCAATCACCTGGTTCATAAATGTCGGGTCGAATATCTGCCTTGGCCTGATGCTTTCCTTTGTGGGAAAATATCTAACAAGTGACTACATATTTTAATTGATGGAGGACTGTTCAAATTATCCTTTTCTTAAGTTACTTTTGAGATTTTTAGCTGCTTTGAAATTTTTTCTCTAAGTTACCCCTTTCACAGAATTATCAACATTTATTGCCATGATATTGTCCAAATATGGAGTTACTTTTTAATCCATCCCCACTGTATGTGTTGTTCTATCTCCCTCTTCATTTTTGATATTATTTGTTTCATTTCTCTCTCACTCTCAGCTGGGATCAAATAATTTTATCGGTTTTATTATGCTCTTGGACAAGCTAATTTTGGGTTTCAGTCATTGTCTAGATATGTTTTAATAACATTAATTTTTATTTTATTTTTATTTTTCTAGTATTTATTTATTTATTTGTAATTAACATATAATGTATTATTTTTTTCAGGGGTTCATGTCTGTGATTCATCAGTCTTACACAACA
Organism: Ailuropoda melanoleuca; assembly: GCF_002007445.2. NCBI lineage: Eukaryota > Metazoa > Chordata > Mammalia > Carnivora > Ursidae > Ailuropoda > Ailuropoda melanoleuca. Next base: position 16,992,809 of record NC_048235.1, on the reverse strand, counting down.
CCCAGCGCTGGCCACAACACATACCCTCCCTGATATCCATCACCTAGCCACCCCCCCACCCCACTCCCCTCCTCTCCAGCAGCCCTCAGTTTGTTTCCTCAGATTAAGAGTCTCTTCAGGGTTGTCTCCTTCTCTGGTTTCCTCTTGCTTCATTATTTCCTCTACTTATATGTGAGGTTTTTTTTTTCCTTGTTCTTGGTTACTTTTTTAAATTTAGACATTTAGCTTATTGATGTTATAGTAGCATTATAATAGTAATCAGTGCAAAGAATAATTAATTTGGTATTTTTTAATTTCTAGAACTTTTTTTCTTTCACCAATGAGATTCAATTTGCATTTTGGATAAAATTCTTGTTGTGGTTTGTGTTGTTATATTTTTGGTACTTAATTATATTTTTACTTAATTTCATTTTTGTCAGAATATATTTCCTGTATGAAATGAATTATTTGATATTACCAATATGTGAATTATATGACCTCCTTCTTGTTTTTGCTTTTTAATATGTACATGAAGGCCTGTGTGTTCTCCAATTTTGGGATGCAGTGCTTCATATGTTCCCACAGATATTCCTGAAAAAGTCCATTTCTATACTGAGAATTTTTTTTTTCTGTAGTTGGCCTGCAGTTACTATAAACTATGTATTAAAATATCCCCTTTTGGTTGTGATTTTTTTTTTTCATTTTGAAGTTATGCCATTAAGTGCATGCAATTTCAGAATTACTATATATTCCTGGTGATCTGAATTTTTACTAATAATTAATGACCCTCCTATTTCTAATAATTCTAGAGTCTACATTGTATGGTATAAATCCAGCTATCCCTTTATCATCATTATTTGGTTAGATTTATTCACATGTTGATTGCTTTCTTGACTAGCTTTTTATTTTTTTTGCCATATTTCATACTAGCTCATTTTTTCTTCTTCCTGAAATCTGTCATTTATAAGATCCTCTTCTAAATGTTTTGGGCTTATATTAATATGTTTTTAATTTGAAAAATAGTTCAGATAAGGCGTATGATATTCACCTGTTATTTCTTTTTTAAGCAACTGAAGATATGATGCTGCTATTTTAACAGTTCCACTTTTATTGTTGAGAAACAAGCTGTGCTTATATGTCATCCTGTGTTAGTAAACTGCTTTCCTTTGATTTATTATAGGGAATTTCCCTAGTGTTTTGTGTTTGACAACCTCACTATAATGCATCTGAGCACTGATTTCTTTCTATTTATCTCATTTGGTGTTTAGTCTTCCTGGATCCAACAGTTAGCGGATTTTCCCCCCAGCTTTGTAACATTCCAAGCCAATACCTCTTCAAAATGCATCCTCTGATTTATATTAGATTTTTTTCTTTTTTTGTTATGACTTTTTGTGCTTCATCCGTATTTTTACATAATTTTTCTATGCTCCATCCTGTTGTTTCTTTCAGAAGTTTATCTTCTCCCTCACTCATTCGTTTTTAGCTATGCTTAAACTACTGCCTGATTAGTCGATAGAATTTCTTTTGTCAATAATTATATTATCCTACTTTAGAAGTTTTTAAGTTATTTCCTGTTAGTTTCTAATATACACAGGCAGTTTCATAGTTTCTTATCTGATTATTGTACTTTGATTACCCACTTATGTTTCCTTAAGCATTCTAAAAATATTTTATATCTTGACTCATTTCATTCCAATGTCCAGTCTTGCAGTGTGTTTTTTTCCTTCCTTTTCTCACTTATGTTGATTTGTTTGTACATACGCCACACAATTTTTTTCAAAGTCATGTTTATGAAGCATAGTTTGAAATGTATTACCGTAGTCTAGAGTATTTGCTTTTTTGTGTTACAGGCACTATGCTTTGCGTTACTCACCCAGAACAGATTTAAATTTAATTCTCAACTTACTTGGTTTTTTTTGGTAGAGGTGAATTATGAATCCTAGCCCAAACCCACTTGAGAGCCAGAATTTCTTATAAAGTATAAGGGAGGCTTTATTTTCCCCTGTGTCCAAGGGAATGCCTTTATTTCTGTACCACCTTTCTTTGAGAGGTCAGTCTCTCTAACTGCACCTAAGTCATTCCAATGAGAGTGGCTTTGGGGTGACCCCTAACTTGCTATGGGAGTTCTGCATTTGGTGCGTTTTGTAAGCCTCAGCCTTTGTCTCCTGCTGGACTTGAGACTTTAAAGAATCAATTATATGGATAATACTGATAGAGATAAAAATCTGTATCTTTTTTTTTTTTCCTGTATCACAAGTGGTGCTGGAATGATTTACAGTGAAGAAAGATGACTCCTCTCTCTTATATGTTATTTAGAGTGTAACGCCTCAGAAGCCCTCACAACTTCTGCAGGGATAATATTTCAGAATCAGGAGAAATTATTTACATGATTGATTGCTGGCACTTCTAGGGTGTAGAATTTTGTATATTATAAAAAAGATGACAAGTTACAGGAAATTAAAAGATATAAAGCTCGCCATCTTAGATTGCTAAAAAATCATCAACTAATATGAGACAGAAGACATTTTTAATTTATTAGGCTTAATATTTAGCATTTGAAAATATGTGTTCACTTTATTATAATTCATTTTTCATGAACATACATTACCTTTCTTCTAAAGCTGAACTTCTTATGAATTGAGAAGAATAAGAGAGGAAAACTTCATTAAGTTTGGGCCATCAATAAATTTGACACTTAACAAGGCATTCTATCTTGGTGTTGTTACAGTAGAATTATGTCCTTTTAATTTGAATCCTGCTCATTTCTTCTTCTGAAAACCTGGTCAGCCTTTAGCAATTGCTTGCCTGATGGGTGTGCAGAGTACTTGAGCAGCGTGAGAGGCCCCACCATGTCACCATCAGACATTATTTTGGCATTAAACTTTGCCCTTATCTTATTCTATTTTGAGATACTTACTCCTAAGAGGAAGACACTAGCAACATCTACATATGAATTTACAAATTCTCTGTCTCTTTTTTTCTTTAAAGATTTTATTTGTTTATTATTTGAGAGAAAGAGAGAAAGCGGGGTGGGGGGAGGAGCAGAGGGAGAGGGGCAAGCAGACTCTGTGCTGAGCACAGAGCCCAATGTGGGGCTCGGTCCTACAACCCTGAGATCATGACCTGAGCCCGGATCTAGAGTGGGATGCTTAACTGACTGAGTCACCCAGGCGCCTCTCTGTCTCTTTATAGGGGAAAACACAACAGGAGGCAAGAAAAGTCCATCAAAAGAGAATGGTGACTAACAATACCGAAAAATTATGGGAAGCTGAAAGTCGTAAGTAATCAAGGATTGCTGATGTGAATTCCTACTTTCTTCATTTAGAGTGGGGGTTTTTTTGAGAAAAATTTGTTAGTGTCAATCAGTTTTGTTGAGTTTTCTCAAATCTAAGATCCATATTAACTATTTAGAAAATGAATGAAACCAGCTATACCAGTTTTTAAATGATTACTGAGAAGTTTGGGATTCTTATTTTAAAAAATCCACATTGTGCAGGGGTTTCTGAGGAATATATATAAGTTGAAGAGAGGGGGAGAAATCCTCCATCTTTAAGGACAATCTCCATGTGGCAAAGTCGACCTTATAAAATGGTATACAATGGGTGTTTTAAAAAATGATTTTTATTTAGAAAGCAATGAGCAAGATGAACAAAACAAATAGAAAACCTAGTGAGTTTCTAGAAGCTAAACCTAGTAAGCTTCAAAATTTTAAAGTGCGTCCACCTTTAGTGCTGAAATTACTGGGAAGAGTCTCGGATGCTTAGTTCTTTGAAGTGACCTTTCCCTCCATGTACAAGATTTTGTTTTGTTTTGTTCTGTTTGTATTGTTTTTCCTCTTATTTGTACTCTCAGCCTCCAGCCTGGAGTCAACTTCCCATGAACAAGTGTTCCCTTTGTTCTTACAGCAAAGACACAATAAGTATGATCTATTTAACTTTTAAAATTTTTGTTTCTTATATGGCAGTTAACATTTTATATTACCATGGATTGTTGGTTTTTAAGAACAATATAATTGATACTTTATATAGCAGTTATCTTGTATAGAACAGGATTACTGTGCTTTTACTGCTATATTTAATTGTTTATTTTAGGGAAAAAACAGTTTACATGTTTATCAATAACTTAACTTTGCATAGCATTTATTGTTTATAAATCACTTTACATTCATTACTCATCTAATCTTTAAACCAAACCTGTAAGTTAAGAAGGATAAATACTGGATTTCTAAAATATTGTACTGAAAGACTACTCATTCAATTTTTTTATTTTACAGGTAAGGAAATTTTTGATGATAGGCTCATAAGCAGAGTTAGTTTGTGGACATATTAGCATAATTTTAGGTTTTAATGGGGGTGCCTTGAAGACGTAAAAGATTTATCAAGAACAAAGTTAGTATAGCACAGAGCAGACAAGTGCATAAAGCCAAGACTTCCATGTTTAATATCCTATATTCTTTTCCACATGGGATCTTCTGTCTTTTTTTGTGTGTATGTGGTTTTGGGTAGTTTTTTGCTTGTTTGTTTTAAATTTCTGACAACTTTTTGATATATTTGATTAATCTGGCCTCTCCGTAATAAGCTATGATTTATTTCCTCAACTTGATGTGCTTTTAAATTTCATTTGCCAAGTAAAAACTACTTGTTGACCTCAATCTTGGTTTGAGCATTTTTATAGGAGGTGGGGTTAGAAACATTTGTACTGAAAACCCCAAATCCTGACCTTTAGCTTGAACTGACTTTCTTAAGTGCACAGGAAATTTCTTAGAAAATTTATTTCCAAATGAGCCAAATTATTTTCACAGAGAGGGTACAATCAAAACTGTGCATGGTGAATTTAAAATAAAGTAACCCTTATTTTATATTTCTAATTTTTTAAATAATAAGTTTGCCATTAAATATCTTCAGAACCATTTATTTATTCTATAAAAATAATCTGATAATAAACCAAAGTGAACAGGCCTAACTTTTATAGTTTCAGATATCAACGCCTCAATTTTAATCAAGTAAAAACCCGGTTCATATTATGATTTGTGTTCATATTCTTACCCTATGAGTGGCTTTGTGGAAAAAAAAAAAGTCATTTAATTTTTTAAAAATATGTTACTTTACATATATGGAGAAGTATCACATGTAATTCAGACTACAAATATAAATAAAAATAATAAAGAAAGAACAGGACCAAAAAAAAAAGGTAAATCACAAAAGAACTGGAGTAAATAATTTGAGTTGGCTGAGCAAACTCAAGTAAATTTGTTAAAAAGTAACTTCATGAATGAGGCCCCAAGGGAGTGCACAGCTGGATTCCGTGGTGCCAAGATGTTTCTACTCTTCGACCTTTGGAAAAGGCGTGGTTAGCATAGAAAAGTGTTCACAGGACTTCTGTGTTTGTTTGGTTGTATTCAGTAGCAAAACAAAACAAAGAGGGGAAATAATTTTTATTAAGGGCTGGGCTGTTCCTTTATAACCATAAATGCATCTGAACTTCATAACTAAATATAGACATGATAATCCACATAGATCAGTACATTGAGTGTCACTGGTTGGCAGAAAGCCAGCTCTGCAACATGGGTTAGCGCACAGGAATTGTATTAAGGAATGCTCTTAGCGTTGTAATTATATCGAAGAGACAAGAGCGCATGGGCAGGCGGAGGAGTTAAGCAGTAGCATAGCCTCAGTTGACATCAGGACACTCCCATAGCTGGAAGGGCCATTCAGAGGTGTCCTGAGTTAACATAAAGGGTTTGGGTCCTTTCGTCATTGCACTGACCGGTCATTGGATGTTGGCCACCCTTGCGAGAAGCGATACTACTTTGAGCAGGTAAAAAGTCTGTTTACAGCTAAAGGTTGTTCTTGTTGAGAGCTGACAGCTGAAATCTCTCAATTGGCAACCTTCTCAGGAGTTAAGGAATTTAATCCTCTAGCTTTAAAAGGAATCGAGTTCTTACAAAACATTATCCCGTGCATTGCTAGGATTCACTTGCTTCATATAGAGTTTATAATGTATACCTTCAGGATTCTTCTGGATTTCTTTTCCTGGGAGAAACAGATGAGAGGAAGGTTAATGGAACAAAAAACATCCTGTGTTGCTATTGCTGTTTACAGGGCTGTGACTGATACTCATTATCTCCCTTCTCCACTGTTCATTCTAAATTCTTCACCTCTGTTGGTCTGGGCATCTTATCTGGTGAGGTCACCCAGATCTTCATCCCCGAGAAGTCTAAATTTTTGGTTCTTACGGCTTTCTCAGGCTGTAGCACCTACATTTGTCCATTTACCATCAAAATTGGACAAATGAGTCTTAAGGATGCCCAAGTGGATCACATGGATGCTAAAGGTACCCACAGTGTGCAATAGTAACCGTACCCCTTCATGATGATGAGGACCAATTACCCCCCTGACCTCACCCCAGGAAGATGATTCTTCTTGTTCTTTCAGCAAGCAGAGTCTCAACTTCCTAATTTCCAGCTGCAGCTTGATATCATTGCTGTGACCTTCTCTGTGACAGCGTTTCCTCTTTGGGAATCAGGACTTCTAAAATCCAGAGCTCGGAGTTGCAGAGGAAAAAAGCACAAGATCACTAAATGGGTTACTGGGGGTATTGGCATATGAGGCTACTTCTGTGTCTAGATTCCAAGACTTAAGTGTTTTACTTGGTGGAGGACACAGCACCATACCATGGTCACTAATTTGAGGAGTATCTTTAGCCTGGAGGAGGACGCCTCTCATGCATTAGCTGCACCTCCGTTGTGCTGTTCTATCGCTCTGTTAGGCCAGCTGCTTCTGAATAGTGCACTATGTGTTAGGAGCCATACGTCCATCCCTTGACTTTCCTGTTACCAAGTGGGTCCTTTGGTCTGATGTCATATGGGTTCGTGATTGTTAGAATCAAGAATTCTTCAAGCCCTTGCATAATGATGCTGGCTGAAGTCCTGCTGGCAGGGAAAGTGAAGCCATGTTCAGAGTATGACAATCCCCGTGAGTCTAAATTGCTGTCTCAGAGTAAAGAGACGCGCTGTAGTCAGTGCCAAGTATCTGGTTCTTCTGCTTGAGGGATGGCTGTCGGAAGCCTAGTACTTAACCTCTTGCTGGCACCCTGGACATTCATCAGCAGCGGTAGGTAAGTTGGGCTTGACGAGCAGAAGCCCCTTCTGTCAGGTCCATATGTACCCTCCATTACTGTCACCTGGGCTTCCTAATCATGTGCTTCTGTGTCAGCACTAGGGTGGCTAAGGCAGGCTGGCACGTATCATTTGTCCCGGTGATTCTGTCTATGTATTTTAGTAATGCTCCCTTACTGGATGTTCTCTGATGGGTGTTAACACACAATAACAATAATATTCAAACTTGTGTCCACGTAGGTCCGTGAACCCACTTTTCCCAAGTATTCCATCTTGTTCCTGGTCAGATGTCTTAGCTTCTCAGCACTGCACATGTTTTACTATATATTCTAAATAAAGGACCCTTCTTCTGCACAAGACTAATAATTGATACACCACGCAAAACTCTCCTAAGAGGATTTCTCCTCCACACTGTCTTTCAAGACTGTTCACAACCAGGGCTATCCTGAGCTAACACATCTGCAAACCAAGTTTTCGCTTCTTCCTTTGCTAGCAGGTGTATAATATTCTCCTTAAGATGCCATGGCGTTCCTCCAAAATCTTGGGAGTATATTGTGATTTTCCCATTGACTCTTGCCAGAAATGCCACACAGCATCCTTTCCCACTACTGTTCGATCTAATAACTCAGTCATCTGACCCAGGAGATACTTGTACCTTAGCCTGGACTGTCCATGGTCTGGACTCTACCCAATCTTGACAGCATTTAATCACCCCATATGTAGGTCATATTATTACTCCCTGGTATGAAATATCTGAGTTTCAGATCCAAAGGGACCTACCAGACATTTCGGTTCTTTCTTCTGTGGTGGTTTGTCTCTGGAGAAGGGTGTGGACTTGGACAAGCCAGCTCTCTTCAGGTGAAAAGAAATCCAGGAAAAGGCTTGCAGTGGAGATCAGTTGGTGGACAACCTTTGTGCTGCTGGTTAAAAATACTGCAGTCCTAAAATAGAGATCTGGGTAGCAGAGCATAGAATTCCTGACACCGAGGACAAGGGAAAAGTAAGCTGCTCTGCCCACAGTGCCAGACACGGGTTGGGATTATGGTTTTGCTTTGCTGCACAGCCACTAGATGAGTCAGCTCTCATTTCAAACAGACCTTGTTGAACTTGCCATCAGTGCACGTATGTTTCTGTTGTTTGTATATTTATTTAGTGCTTTTCATAAATAAGCATAACATTTTAGCCATTAGAAATCATATGCATAAATAAAATTAATTTTGCATATGAATCTCTAGGTAAGACCTACTTATTTTATTTTTCTGAATGGGCACGTTCATGTCCTTTGCACATATTCAGTGGATTCATTTTAACCAGTAAAATGAACAAGGTTAAATCTGGTAAACATTACTCTGCCTGATTTGGGCATTTCAGAAGTGAATTATAGCGAAGGATAATAGTGCTTGTGGAAGCACAGACAAGCAAATACAGTGATCTCCCAGGGCAGACATTTTAAATCATTTAACTTTTTGAAATATAGGTAATGAAATGGTGATTTACCTCATTTTTTTTTTCTGAGAGAGATAATGATTTCCCTGTAGGAGCTCATAACGTGGCAAATGTCTGAAGAAAATGGCGTAATGGAAAGTGAATGCATTATAGTGCTTCTTTGTCTCATTTCTGAAAAAAAATAACATTGTGACAAATTACACTCATTTCACAGTTTCACAGTTTATCCAGACATTCTGGCAAGGAATAGAATAATTATTTCCATCAATGCCAAATGTCTTCTGAAGACAGATAGAAGTCAATTCACCTTAATTTTATATTTTATTACAAAACCCTTACAAAAAGGGAAAGATTAAATTCATATAAGACATATCCTCATAATTTGGTCCTCGTGAGTAATTAAAAATGAAAAATGGGATTTGGAGTAAGACTTTTGATGCTTCTGTCAGCCAGTGTGTTTCTGTCAAGCAACGAGGGACCAGATTTGACATGCACATAATTTTATTGTCAATTTGGTTTGCCATTTACAATGCAGTATAGAATGGATTTTTAAAAACATATTCTACTAAGAAGAATTGGCTTGCATAATGAAATAATTCTTTATGTATGTCAGTCAAATGACCACTTAATCCATGAATCATTTTATATAGCAAACCATATGAAGAAAATAAAATAATTTGAACACCTGAAGCAGAAAGAAAAAAAGTTCAAATCCTTTCACATTCATAAACAAGATATCATTCTTCTTCCCTTCTGATGAAGTTGACCTTTTTTTTTCACCAACAGGAACAATACTTAGCCTATTGTCTTTATTATTATTGTTGTTGTTTGCATGTTGTGCTGGCGGTTCATCACTCTGCTTTCTAGATTTCAGGGAGTAGTTGTAGTGGTCCCTGAAGGTGCTTTCTTCAGGTGAAAGGAGGAGGACAGTATTTGACAACAATAATTACACAGACAGATAGCCTCACGAAAGTATAAATAGGATCTTCAGAGCTGCCACAGATAAGAGTTGGAAAAATACTTCTTAGAATCAAAAATGAGCAAAAATTAATACATAGAGTCGGTAGTTATTTTAAGATGAAATTAAGAAACATGTATTACATATATTTCAACTTAATTCTACTATTTCAAAATTGCCAATTATTTGTAGTCTTTTTACTGTCTTCATGACAAGAAAGAAAAAAAAAATCCAACCAGTCATTTAGCTGTCCAAACTTAATAATTCATGAAGCACTATTTTAATGACATTTTAAGCTATCTGAAAAGAACCTTTATTTAATTTAACTAGGTCATTATATTAAAATAAAACAATCACCCAGAGTTCTACAATTTAGTAGGAAGAATGTAGGTGTCAATGCAAGACCTACCTTGTTGGAATACAATTTCTCTGCACATTCCCCATTAATTGATTCCTTGGATATCACAAAATAATCTTGAATTCTAGTTTGTGTAACTTGATGGACCTCGACCATGTTATTAGTGAGTATTACACATTAATCGCTATTGACCATCCATTAAATACAAGTATGAAAAAAGCTTTTATTTATTTTTTTAAAGATTTTTTTTTTTAATTTGACAGAGATAGAGACAGCCAGCAAGAGAGGGAACACAAGCAGGGGGAGTGGGAGAGGAAGAAGCAGGCTCCCAGCAGAGGAGCCTGATGTGGGGCTCGATCCCATAACGCTGGGATCACGCCCTGAGCCGAAGGCAGACGCTTAACGGCTGCGCCACTCAGGCGCCCCGAAAAAAGCTTTTATTTTTAACAAATAATTCAATTGAACATTTTTTTCTCAGTTTATTCAGAGATATTACTATAAGTGAAGCTTTCTTACATTGTGATCAAAAAGTTATTTGCATTATTTCATTTTTCTCATTTACAATCATGTCACATTAAAAGGACTTCCAGTAGAGTGGGTAGGCTATTCACATATTTCCAATGAACTCCAAATTTTTGTGCTAGTAAAAGATTTTGCATATTTAACCTTCCCACTGATAAATGGCTACCAAATGTCCTTTGGAAAGTCTACAGAGGAAAAAGTTAATTTATTTGTCTCCTAGTTTCAGGACAGGGAGAGAGAAGCCAAACTAACCTCTGAGAAGTGTTCTCTAGATTGTCCACTGCATACCTCTCCCCAAGTGCCTCATGGGAGTTTTGCTTTTCCTAATCTAAGCTAGGAGTACAACAAAATAAAGCATCACTGTCACATTGCTGGGAAGACCAGCAGGATCACTGCAGCAGTAGAAAGTAGACAATTAAGGAAGGATACAGTGCTTCAAGAGATGGTTCCTTGCATTTGAAACTCAGAAATGAAGTCATTAATTTCAGTGATATTGACAGAGGAAATGAAATAAAAGATAATGAGGTAGGGGGCACGCCTGGATGGCTCAGTCAGTTAAGTGTCTGCCTTTGGCTCAGGTCATGATCCCAGAGTCCTGAGATTGAGGCCCGTATTGGGCTCTCTGCTCAGTGTGGGGTCTGCTTCTCCCTCTGTCCCTCACCCCACTTGTGCTCAATCTCTCTCGCTCTCTCAAATAAATAAATCTTTAAAAAATAATGATAAACCAGAAATCATATGAAAATGTTTACTACAATTTTTTATTGACAATGCCATGTTTGAGTGGAGGAAGGTAGCATCTGAAAGAGTGAGTCAATTATGGATTCTGCTTGGACTACTTTTCAGATTATTCTGAGCATCTATTTTAGCTATCCCAAAATTTATTAAACCAATTTATTATTATCTCTCATAGTTTTCTGGGTTGATTGGGTAGTTCTGCGTAGCTCCCGTTTGAGGTCTTTTATAGGTATGCAGACAGATGGTGGTCAGGGCTAGTCATATCAAGCCTGGACAATATCCAAGAAGACTCAGTCACATTACTAGTAGTGGAGCTGGCTATCATCTCAGAACTCACATGGGGTTGTCAGTGAGAGTGCCTACAGATGGCCTCTCCATATGGCTCAGGCTTCTTCTCACAGCACGGAGAATGTGTTCCAAGAGGGAATTTCCCAACAGTGAGCATTCCAAGAGGCCTAGGGAGAAGATACAAGGATTTGGCTTCTTATGATCTATCTTCAGAAATCACACAACATCATCCTGTTGGTCAACGTAGTTGTAGGGTCCAAAAAGATTTAAGGCAGTAAAGAAATAGACTTCATCTTTTGGTGAGTTAGTGGCAAGGTCAAAGAACATGTTGGATGGCAGATATTCTTGTACCAGTCATTTGAAAATATAATCTGACACAGTTCTAAATTATGCATCATGCTAATTACAAATCAGTTGTAATATATTGAGACCGAAGTTGAATACAACTTGGTAAGAAGTGGTAGCTTGGCAAAATAGGAGCACTCTTGTTGAAAAGTTATCAATTGTAATTATCGTAATTACCGGTAATGGAGATTTCTGTGAACCGTTCAACCCTCATGCATGCATTACATAACGGTTTCCACTGTATTCTGACAACCTGAAAGACCAAAACTTCTTGGAATTCATTCAAAATTATGTTACCATTACATGCTAAAATTCCTCTTGCTAATAATGTTGAGAAAATTCTACTCCTTGCATTGAAATTATAACTTCCTCTTAAGGAACACTCTTTTTATCACCTTTAAAAACTCACGTTTTCCTATCCGGGCCTTACTTATCTCTAATATTGTTAAAGTCAGTTCAGTTTATCCTGCAGTGTTGGTGAATCCAAATACAGACTTACTCTTCTATGTTTAGGGAAGTTGGGCAAAGGAGGAGTAGACACATACATAATGGTTATTTAGCTCCCAGCTTAATGTTACCCTCCCTGAGCTACTTTTTTCCTCTCAAGATGACCCCTACCCATGCCAGCAATATCTTTATTGCTATGTTTTAAAATATTAACTACTCCCATAGGGAAGAAGAGTCACAATAAAATGGTCAAGACTTAATGAAGTATAATTATGCTGAAAAATGGTGGTTCTCTACCTCAGACTTTGTGCATATCATCCTACCCTATTCCATAGAGGTGAGTAACCAAAGTATCAAAAGTTTACTGTTATATTAAAGTTTCCACTATCTATTGCTTTCTCTGATTCTGGCAATCCCATTCTTAATTTACATTGGCAATCCTGTGCTTAATTTAAATCCAAAAATATATTCAAAATTAGATTCATGTCAGAGACAGTAAAGTGATTATTTTATAAAATAATTCAACTATGTCTTCCCAAGTAAGCAAAAATGTATATCAATTTCAGTTACAAGAACACAATCTATTCTGTGTCAGTTAAAATATTTACAGTTCCAAATACTGAAAAACCATCTTAGACTGTTTGAAAATAGTAATAAGAATTCATAGCTCATGTGACCCAATAGTCCAGGTGAAGCTGAAATGATATGTCTGCGACTTGGGTTCTCTTATCTCTAATGACTTCTACTGTATTTGCTCCATTATCAGCAGTCTTCCTCCTTGTGATTTGAGACTTATTAGAATGCATAGGAAGCACAGAAAAAATTTAACAACAGCTAAAGTTAGGGTTGTTAGATAAAATACAGGATATCCACCTAAACATCAATTTGAAATAAATAACAAATAATTTTTGGTGTTAAATATGACTCAAATATTATACAGGACATGCTTATTTCAAAAATATTTATTTTATATAAAATTCAAATTTAACAGCACATCCTATATTCTTATTTGCCAAATCTGGCAACCTTAGCTGAAGCAGACATTTCAAATCAGTCTTTTTTTTTTTTTTTTTAATAATGGTGCTGAAACAGTTGATAAACTATGTAAGAAGAACTGTAACTTTTAATCTTATTCCATGTACCAAAATAAATTCCACATGGATTAGCAAATTAAATGTAACAAATAAAACTATAGTTAGAAGAATATATATGGGGAAATATATCTGATCTTGTGCCAGGAAGAGCTTTATAGGAACAAATCTATAAGAAATAAAATACTTTATAAAAATGTAAAAACTTCAACTATTGGAAAACAAAAATCAAACCACACAGTATAAGAAAAATAATTGTATCATGAGACATGTAAAAGGTTTAACATTTTATTAATAAATAAATTTGCAAAGAAAGAAATGGGTGAATATACTGATAGAAAAATAGGAAAGGGTTCCTGTATTACTTCAGAGAAACAGAACCAATAGGATAGTATATACTTCCTGTGGATGTCATACATATATATATATATGTACGTACACGCACGCACACAAATACGTGTATGTACGCACGCGCGCACACAAATACATGCATGTACGCACGCACTCGCACACAAACACATGTGTGTACGCGCGCACACACACAAATACATGTATGTACGCACGGGCGTGCACACAAATACATGTACGTACACACGTGTGCGCACACAAATACATGTATGTACACACGCGAGCACACACCAATACATGTACGTGCACACATGCGCACGCACACAAATACATGTACGTACACGCATGCACACACAAATACATGCACGTACACATGCGCACACACAAATACATGCATGTACACACGCGCACGCACACAAATACATGTACGTGCACACACGCGCACGCACACAAATACATGTATGTACATGCACGCACGCACAAATACATGCACGTACACATGCGCATGCACACAAATACATGTACGTACATGCACGCACACACACAAATACATGTACATACACGCACGCACACACACATGCATGTACATGCACACACAAATACATGTATGTACACACGCACGCACACAAATACATGTATGTACACACATGCACGCACACAAATACATGTATGTACACACGCGCACACAAATGCATGCATGTACACACACACGCGCACAAATACATGCATGTATGCACACAAATACATGTACGTACACACACGCACACACACAAATACATGTATACGTAATAGGAGTTCTATAGATGTGTACATATATGTGATAGTTGTATGTATAGACACAGATCATAGAAAAAATATACATATACTTTTTAAGATTTTATATATTTATTTGTCAGAGAGCGAGAGAGCACAGGCAGGGAGAGTGGGAGGCAGAGGCAGAAGCAGGCTGCCCGCTGAGTAAGGAGCCGGATGTGGGACTCGATCCCACCACCCTGGGATCATGTCCTGAACTGAAGGTAGACGTTTAACCGACTGAGCCACCTAGGCGTCCCTAAAGTGTATATATTCTTATGTATATATCATTCTTTTATATATCATAATATATGAGAAAGAGTGAGATTTAAAGGAATTGGCCTATGCAATTGTGGGAGCTAGCAAGTCTAAAATTTGTAGAGTGTGCAGGCTGGAAATTCAGGGAAGAGTTGGTATTGGTTATTTAGTCCAGGATCTACGGACTAGAAACTCAGTGTTTCTATGTTGCAGTCTTGAGGCAGAATTGATCCTTCTTTAGGAAATATCAGTCTTTTCTCTTAAGGGTTTCAACTGATTGTATGAGGCCCACCCACAATATGTAGGGTAATTGGCTTTACTAAGTCTACTCATTTAAATGTTAATTACATCTGAAAAATAACTTCACAACAACACCTAGATTAGTGTTTCACCAAGCAACTGGGCACCACAGCCTGGCCTAGTTAATACATAAAATGAAGCACCATAAATTTTAAAAAAAGAAATATAATCTGTAAAAATTATATGATTCAAAATATATAATTAAGTTACATTTAATTTAAAATATTTTAAATAAATAGACTCCATAACAAAATAAAATATATATAATTTATAGAAATTAATATATGATTAAAATATATAATTACACTATAATATATAACTTAAAATATGCAACTTTTAAAAAGAAATATAAACTCAATAAGCAAGAAATTATTCAACCACACTAGTGATAAAATAGAGAAATTAAAACAAAGACTCAGCATAACAAGCTATCCTCTTACATTAGTGTAGGTCTGTAGTGTCATATCTGTTTTCTTCAGACTCAGAGGCAGGTTTGAAAGGTGTCTCTCATTCTTTAATTAGAAATATATCAATATTAAGTTTTTTATATTGGACTTGTTAAATTTCTACAATGTATGATTAAGTTTTAATTTTTATACATAATTTATAAGTGTATATTATTTATATATATTTTAAAGATTTCATTTATTATTTGTTTGACAGAGAGAGAAAGCACAAGCAGGGGGATCAGCGGAGGGAGAGGGAGAAGCAGGCTCCCCTCTGAGCAGACGCTCAACCGACTGAACTACCCAGGCGCCCCTGTCTTTATATTATTATAAATAGTTTCTGCCTGAGGATTTAAGACACTTAGTTTATTGGAATTTAATTTCAGGAATTACTGAATCATAATATACATTTGCCTTACTTAAACAGATCTCATTTATCAATATGTAGATTATGATAAAGATAGGTAAATAGATAAATTGAGTAAGACAGGAATGAGCTATCTGATAAGTAATGCTTACTTTTAAATAGCACACTTCCCTGGTTGTTAAAAAATAATTTATTTGGAATTTGTTTTGGAATTAGTAAGCTATATTTTAGTAAATATTGCATTAAAAAGAATAATCAGTAGGAGTTTCCTTAGGGAGAACTTTGGTGGGAAATGGAAAGGGGGACAAAAAACTTTTGGGGGGAATATATATGGGAGTGGAGAATAAGAAAGTTTCACAGTCTCACAAAGTTGTTTTGTCTAAAAAAACTTAAAATAAGTTATATTTATTCTGTAGTCACCAGGCTGTATTTTCTATAAATGCTATAAATTTAATGAGTGCCCCTAAGGACTTCTCAGAGTCACTTTTGACAACAGCTTGTGTTATATAGCATAAAGGCAGGCAGCAGCAGGGACAATATTATACCAAAAATTAAATGTCAGTGAACACTAGCATTACAACATCAAAGCTATAAGCCAAATAAGATTGATGTTTTGCACACTAAGAATGTATATTTGCTTCTTACTTGTGTTGTTAATACTTATCTTCAGTGCATCCAAGGATAAAGTATTCTCCAGGGAGAGTTCAGTATGTTTGGTTTTAATGTTCAATAAACCTTATTTATTTAAAATTCTGGGCTCTACATGCCTTGGTTCCCCCAAGGCTTTATTATTTAGCCTTTATGTTGTTTCATTATAATCCAAGGACAGGTGTTTCTAAAGTAAGGAAGTTCCGTCAAGATTATAGATACCTGAGTATAAATTATACACACAGATACATCAAGGCAAGTTAGCTGCAAAAACCTCATGGCCAAATATCTTCAGTTGGTCCAAAGAGTCTAAAGAATAATTTAAAAGAAGGAAGGGAGGAAGGTGGGAGAGAGAGAGAGGAAGGAAGGATGGAAGGAAGGAGGGAGGAATGAAGGAGGGAGAGAAGAAGGGGGGAAGGAAAGAGGAAGGAAGGGAATACTTTGTGTGCTTGTTGCTGTGTAATAATTGCTGTCTAGACATTTGTACTTTTCATACTTTTTCTCTGTGTTCTGCACTATCTTGCGAATTACATAGCAATAATGTACCTTACTAATAAAGGAAAAAGTTTTGAATAGACAAGTGATTTTCTCAAGGTCAACTAGGATGTGTGAAAGAACTGAAATTTCATCGAGATAAAGAAGAAAAATAATGAAAAAGATGGAAGGAATTTTAAGGGTAATAAAAATAACAATAGGCTCCTAGTTCCCTTGCCTCTATATCCATGTAGTGAATATATAAATGGATGTATCAACCATAACATGAGAGAAGAGGGATCCAGTCAGTGGTCTTTAATCATGGCTCCATATCATGACACTGTGGAGATTTTTTAAGAAACACAGATGCTTGTGGCTTCATCACATTCACCGAACCCAAGTCTCTGAGAGTCAGGAATGGACACGCACATTTTAAGACAGATAAATATTACACTAATATATTATGATTGATATGTATGCCCCACATTGAAAAACACTGAATTCATGATTCCTGAGGCCCTAGGTTTTCTCTAAAATGTATCTGAAATCTTGATATTCCCAGACCTCGCCACCTAATTTAGGCAGATTTCCTAGAAGAGCCTGAGGTGGTGTTTAAGTATATTAACCTGTGTGAGGCATACGAGGCTAGGTGCAGGTCACGAGGAAAAAACTGAAAAGAGTTTGACATTTCTGTTTTACTCACAGTTCCCTTGTGGGGAGGGGGGCACAGCTGCTGGCTGGCTCCTGGGTGGGGGGGCACCAGGGTTGGTCCTGAGACAGAGGGAGAGAAGGGGATCTAGGCAAGAGTGTTTATCGTAGTTTCTGTAGGAAGAGAAGGGCAACACAGGGCAAAAGGGCTTCCAAGTGGCTGGTTTGTATAACTGTGTAATTTCACCTGGGTCTGGGACCTAGGGGCAGCAATCCCCAGTTGTCTGGTACCTGGCCCTGGGGATGTTAGGGTGGTAGCATCCTGTGGCTGGGAATAGGAGATCCTGATGGAGGAGGTGGTTGGGGTGTGGGTTTAATCAGCCACTCAAGAAGGGGAACTGGCTGGCCTCTAGCTAGGACCTCAAAACTGTGTGAAGACAGCATTAAAAAACAGACAACCCCCCACCCACACACAAAACCTTATTCTTATACACGTGAGTGGAAATCTCTGAGAAAGGGTATGAGAGACATAGGGTAAGTCAAAGAATAAGAGCTAAGCAAGGATGCAGTCTCAGCTTACACCTGACTCTATCTTGAAACCCCTAAGAAACTGAAGCAAGAGGGCTGGCCTTTCATCCCCCAGGGCAATCAGTTACTGGTCAAGGCTGTCTCAGGACGTGGGTGTGTGGGTGAGATGGATCTCTTTGGGATAGTGACAGTTGTCTGCAGAAGATCAGCCAGCACTCACCGCAGATGTGAGTAAAGAGTTTAGACCCGATAGCATCCACCGTCTGACCTGACTCTTATAAAATTGCATTATGACGACTCCCTAATCCCAAGTTGCGATATTCATAGGAAGGAGAGTATTTGAGATTCTATCTCCCTGCCTTCTCCTCTATGTTAAAAAGGCCCAGAAGCACTTATCCATTCCAAAGAAATGAATGGCAGGAACTTGAGACGTAATTGTTCTCAATTACAAAGTTCTCATCAGTCTTCTGAATAACACCTTTTAAGGAGTAGCTTAGCCAACTCATTGAAGTCACTTCCAAATCCCCTCCCCCCACCTTCAGTACTTGTATCTTAGAGTCATTGTGACTCTTTCCAACCACAGAGCCTTTCTGAGTATTTCCTACATACTTTTAAAATATTTTGACTGCACATTCCTATGAACATTTGATAATGCATGTAGATACCTACCTCCTTCACAGATAACACCTCTCACTAATAAGGCTTTTGGGCTCTCTCTCTCTCTTTCCCTCTTTCTCTCCCCCTTTGTTTCACTCTTTGCACATATACTCTTACTCTCTCCCTCAGGAAAATTGGGTGGGTGTTCAAACTATATTTTTGAAATTTATTTTGGTTTTTTAGCATTTTTTATTAGCCATCATTAGTTTTTGATGTAGTGTTCAAAATTTAAATGAACAATTGGAGGCAGTCAGATTTTTTCCCAAAAACCCAGGGGCACTGTAAAATGTTAATTGCCAGCCCACATCCAGAGATAAAAATTAATGGTTTCCTTTTAAATGATAGTCCTTCAGTCTCTAAAGTAGATGATAGACAGATGATAAGCAGATCAATCCCCTCTAATGGGCATTGCATTATATCCGAGTATCCACAGGCTACATAGTGGTAAAATAGTGAGGCTGTTTCCCTTCACAATTACATTGTAAAAAAGCATTTGTAACAGTAATGCCACCATTATCCAAAACATTCCTATAATTCATCTTTTAGAAATGCTTTTAGACTTAATTTATAAGGACATGCAAAAAATCAATCTCACTAATATGTAAACATAAATATTATTTCTTTTAATTATTAAGGAGGGCATAAAATGTAAATAAAAAGACATCTTATTATCTCCTCCACTATTAAATTTCCTTGGTGCACAGTGTATATCATCACTGGATGATGTTAATTACAAATGAGTTTCTACACTTAATAAAATCTTAAATTATATAAAGCAAAAACAATCAAAACTTGCCATTAAAATAACAAATGTGTCAAACTCTCCTTGTGAGATATATCTCACATGAAGAAATAAATCAAACAGAGAAATATTAGTGTAGCACAGAAAAATTGAAATTGGAATTTACAAACATGATCTACTTGGTAGCTATCAGTTCTAATACCAAAAGATGAGAATGTGTTTTTTCTTTCTGAAAACATGAAACATTTACAAAAAATGACAATCCAAGTCACTACAAAAGCGTCAACACATTTAATAGAATTGCTGTAACACAGATCCCATTCTCTGATCTAAGTGAATTACAGCATTAGAAATCAGAAATGATATTAAGAATCCACAATTAACAAAATAACTATAATTATATATTTTTAGAAACTAAAAAAGTACTCAAATTGATGGCATAAGGAAAATGTCAAACTTGAAATTGTAAGAAATAGTAACTGAAGTATAATGTAAAATCCTATATAACAAAGTGTGTAGGTGTAGTCAAAGCTTAACTTAGGAGGTAAATTTAATTTTTTTTAATTAAGGAGGTTAAATATTCAATTAGGATATTAGGAAAAGCTTTGTAGAGTAAATCCAAGAATACCAAAAGAAAGATATTGTAGAAATAAGACAAAGTTTAAAAAGGAAAAAGACGTAAACTTTGGATCTTTAGAATTGCTGATAAAATAGACAAACTTGTAGAAAGACTGAGCAAGAAAACAGGGAAGAAAACAACAATTTATATAAGAATATAATTCTATAAACAATAGATATTTTTCAACTATAAGAAAATATGAATGCAAGTGCCAATAAACTTGAAAGCTTCTGTTAGCAAGAAATTTTCTAGAAAACATTAATTTCTCTAATTGAGTAAGAATAGAAAGCCTAAAAAAGGGGGTAAAAATACTTTTAAAATTAGTTAATGATTAAAATCTTATCTGATCAAAAACTGTATCATTGAACTTTACCTCAATTTAAAGAAACCATAATCCCTATATCTGAAGTATAAGGGGTAGAAAAACATTGAAGATACAAACTTAAATTATAAGGCTAAAAGAACCTCTCTATTAAAACCAGGAAAAGACAATTTAAGATAAACTTAAATTTTAGGTAAGTCTCATTTTAGAGCTAAATTAATAAAATCACACTTAAAGTACTAGAAAATATAATTCAAGAATGCATTAAAAATACAATGTGATCAAGTAGATTATATCTCAAGAACATAAGAATGATTCGACATTAGAAAAAAAAATATCAAAGAAATACTCCACATTAAAAAAAATGTAAATGAGGGGAAAAAGCTTCCAATATTTCAAAAGATGAAAAATACACTTAGCTAACTCAGAAACAAAGGAAATTTCTTTAGAAGTTTTCTTATTTAATTCAAAAAAGACTATCTCTTCAACATTGGTCAAGAGGTACTCGCCTATGTAATAAAGTGAGGGCAAAAAAAATCATAATTGGAAGGGAGAGAACACTTTTTTTGCAGGTAATACGATTATCTGTACACACAATCGAATGAAATGTTCTATATGGAAAAATCAAATAATCAAATAATTCTATACAAAATAATAAAGTAAGAATAATCAAATCAAATAGGCAAACTATTAGAAATTACAGAATATACTGGTAGGTAGACAATCAATATATCTAGGAACTAGTAACATTTCTATAAACCACTAGAATCTAATTAGAAAATATATTGGAAGAGCACCCTATTCATCATAAAAGCCGATATAATATGCCAAGGAATAAATCTAACACAAACTGGCAATGTCTTTATGGAAATATTCCAAAACACATTTGAAGGCAATGAATAAGACCTGAATAAGGGTGCAGATAATACTACATTAAAGAACATAAGGACTAAGATGGTAAATATATCAGTCTCCCCAATGTAATATAAAATTACATCAAGTTGATCTTAAAATGATATTGATGGTAGGTGATATTGAGGTTGGCTCAGTCGGTTAAGCATCCAACTTTTGGTTTTGGCTCAGGTCAGTCATGGTCTCAGGGTCATGGGATCCAGCCCCAAGTCAGGCTCTGCACTGAGCATGGAGTCTGCTTAAGATTCTCTCTCTCTCTCCCTCTGCCCCTCCCCCCACTGCCCTCTCTTAAAAAAAAAAAAAAAAAGACATTAAAATGCAATGGCGTTCCGGGATCAAGTCCCACGTCAGGCTCCTCGGCTGGGAGCCTGCTTCTTCCTCTCCCTCTCCCCTGCTGTGTTCCCTCTCTCGCTGGCTGTCTCTCTGTCACATAAATAAATAAATAAATAAATAAATAAATAAATAAATAAACTCTTTTAAAAAAAATGCAATGGTAATTATTTCAGGGTGGTATTGGCATAAGGATAAGCAAATGACCACTGGAACAGAAAGAACATTTATGGAAACATGACAAAATAGAGATGGCATTGAAAGTTGAGGAAGAAATTACCTTTCATATTTAATTACAAAGAGAAAAAGAAAATCAAACCAGATTATCATACCCTAAAAGTCCAAGCAATTCCAGGTAGATGGAAGATCCAAATGTGATATGTGACATGACAAAAATTTTAGAAGAAAATATGAGACAATATCTTTGTGATCCTGGATTAAAAATGGATGCTTTTAAAAAGATACAGAAGCTAAAAATCATGAGTAAAATTTTAAAGTGAATATTTTTATTATAAAAAAGGAAAGAAGATACCATGCTAAAGTTAGAACAAGGCCATTCCTCAGAAAAAAGTAGGTATTTGCAACTTTTACAAATAGCAAGCAATAATATCCAGATTAAAAATCTATAAAGGCATAAATCTGTAATAACATTTTACTTCACACCCAATGGGTTGACAAATATTTGTAATAACAAGCAATATCAACAATATTGAGAAATAGAAACAGTCAAACTGTTCATGACAACATAAATTGATATCAAACTTTCTGAGACTAATTTAGTAATTTCTAGTAAAGTGAAGTTGTTTATAACCTATAACCCAGTAGTTATCCAACAATTATATTTCCAGATTTATTCCTTAGAGGAGATCTAAATCTTTCGAGAAGAATACTTATGGTAACATTGTACATATTGCTGAAAATTAACAGTATCTTAATATATGTAAGAGGAGAATGGTAAATTATGGATGGAATGTGGATAAATTTTAAAAACAAATTTGAACAACAAAAAAACAAAGTTAAACAAAAAACACATACAGATAGTATTTACATGGACATTAACCAAGTGGAAAATTTTCTATTTTGTTTATGGATAGAAACAAAAAAATTAAAATATAAGAATATTCATGGGGAAGATGAATAAATAACCTCAAGTTAGTGATTACTTATGAGGAAGAAGAAACAGTCATACCACTCCCTTTTGTTATATGGCAATCATATAAAATCATATAGAATTAAAATATATGTACTCTTATTCATTTATAGAAAGAATAAAATCATATCTACTTCAGTATAAAATGACTTAAGTTTTCTGCTACCAGTGAAGCTGGTTTCAACATCTGATGGACGGTGAAGATTTTGGTGGAGAGAAAAATACATCATTCTACAGAGAAAAAAAGAAGTGTCTTCTTCAAGAAGACAGAATGACGATTTCATTCTCTTCATGATTCCATAAGCATTTCACAATTTATCTGGGTTCCACTTATTGGAGAATTCAAAGACATGTATTTAGAACATAATAGCAAAATAAAAATCATTGTAAAAGTTACATAGAGCTTTTTTGAAGAAATTTATACATTATATTCAGACACAGATATTGATCTAGATACACATACATTCTGTATAGTCACTTTTCTGGTAAGTCCACAGGATTTTTGTCTAGTATCATTTTCCACCTCCAAAATTAACGCTAATATGCTTTCCCATACTTTCTTTTTTTAAAATTTTTATTTATTTATGTGAGAGAGTGAGCACGCGAGCACAAGCAGGGGTTGGTGCAAAGGGAGAGGGAGAAGCAGGCTCCCTGACAAGCCTGGAGTGTGTCATCACAGGGCTCCATCCGGGGACATTGAGATCATGACGTGAGTCAGTCAGACTTAATAGACTGAGCCACCCAGGTGCCCCTGCCTTCACATATTTTCTTTTTCTTTTTTTTAAAGATTTTATTCATTTATTTGAGAGAGAGAAAGTGAGCAAGTGAGAGAGAGAGAGCGAGCATGAGCATGGGCAGAAGGGGAAGCAGACTCCTGCTGAGCAGGGAGCCTGATGCGGGACTTGATCCCAGGACCCTGGCATCATGACCTGAGCTGAAGACCGATGCTTAACTGACTGAGCCACCCAGGTGCCCACCATATTGTCTTAATTCCGTTTTTAAACCAATCGTTTACCTACTTGTTCAAACTTCTAGGAGATGGACACAATGAATAAATTTGCCATGAATCATCACCAACTCAATTTTTACCTTGTCAGGAACAAGCACTAATAATTACTAATATTTTGCAAAGTTCAAGGAAGTATATATAGACTTTTATAAAGATCAAAAGAATTCTATTGTGAGCCACCAAAATGTAAAAGCACCCTTCAGTTGGGAAGGAAAATATTAAATTGTCCTTACTAGAGATTTTTAAAGGCCCCTATAGTAAAGCAAATGTCCACAGAATTTACAGTACAAGATTTATCAGCCAGGTTGAATTTTATTTTTAGAGAGAAAAGCATTGAATACCATTTGACATAGATATTTTGTTCTTCATGTAATCCAAATACGTTGAGGAAATATACATTTCAGGAACATTTTATATTTTATACTTTAGCAAACTACATCAAATTCTCAAACTGCAGGGAATAACCCACTGAAATCCAATACAGAACTTTAAAAAAAAAAATACAAAGTGGTTTGTAATATCCTGTTTTACAGAGTGGGAGAATCAAGGTAATTTGTTATATCAAATTTCACTTCAAATATCAATTTGTCAGAGATTTCGCCTCAAATATCAATTCCTCAGGGAAGCCTTTCCTACAGTGATCACTAGGAGTAGACTGTCTTCTCACTGTAGCATTTTTCCCACCGGCTGCTGTGCTCCATGTTGGTAGTGACAGTGAGTACATTCCCTTGCCGTTCAAGTTTCAAGCATTATTTTCCACAGAGCTTGGAATGTGCCAGACATTTTCTAAGCAATTTTCAAACATTAACTCGCTTAATCATCACAGCAATCCTGTAAAGTAAGTATGATTATCTTTTCCCTTTTACAGATGAAAAAATAGAGGCAAGAAGTTAAATAATTTGTCCCAGGTCACACATCTGCTAAGCAGCAAAGTCAGGATTTAAACCAGGCAGTGAGGTTGCCCATGCAGATGTAAGAACTGACTCTGCTGTTAGGGAAACAAACAAAAAACCAAACCCCAAAAACCAAAACAAACACTAAAACAAAACAAAATAAGAGGGAACTTGACAAAACTTATACAATGCCAGTTTTTAGACATAGGACAATGAGCACTGCAAGCCTATTATCCCTAATAAAAAGAAACCAAGGAAAGTTTTTCCAGCCGTATACCAGGCTTTTTTTTTTTTTTTTTTTTTTTTTCCAAGCTATTTCCAGACAGCAGTGCATAGAGGGTCAGTCCAAAGAGAGTCCAACAGTTCTGCTAAAATTAAAGAGGCAGTGATCAAACGTTTAGGAGTCCAAGATGGCTTAAAAGTATAGGTCCTCATATCAGGAGAAAAAAAGGAAGAGAGAGAGAGAAGCAAACGGAGAAAGAGCTCTAGTTTTCTGTATGAAAGTTTCTCAAGTTTTTTGTTGATGAGATACTGAATCCCAGTCCATATAAGCACAGGATAAAAGTCTATGAAGTTTGAAAGAGTTGCTGTGAGAGAAAGTACAATTGTCTAAAAGCTAAAACTGAACCATTGCAAAAAGTCACATAAGGCTGAGAATTATTTGATTTTTTTTATCTGCTAGATTAAATACACCTTGATATACCTGATAAACGTGAAGCATTAAATGAGGGCCCCAGAGGCATTATTTCTCAGTAGTGGGACTAAACTGGTCCTAGAGTAGAGTTCACGCTAGAGTCACACTCAAATTAAGCAAATAAGAACCAACATGTGCATGCGCGTGCGCACGCACACACACACACACCCCTATGAAATATCTGCAAGTAGCTTTTGTTCATAACTTATCCAAAACTTTTTTACAGAAACAAAAGTTAACCACTCAACAATGAAATTTTACAATGTCCAGCATCCAGGCAATAATTTTTAGTTATCCAAAGAAACAAGAAGATATGACTCTTTTTTTTTCAAAATAGTCAATAGAAAGAAATCCTGAGATACTGCAGTGAGGAATTACCAGACAAGAGTTATAAAACAGCCATGTTTCAGGATATAAGAGAAAACATAATCACAAGGATAAAGAAATAAAAGATAAGGATAAAAGATAAAGAGATGTGAAAAAAATCAGGAGACCCACATGTATAAAAAATAAAATACAGGAAATCAAATGTTTACTTTATTAAATTAATATGAAATCAGATATTACAGAAGGAAAAAGAAGTGAACATGAACTTATGGAGACTGTGCAGTATGAGGCATAGAGAGAAAAAAACTGAACAAAAATAACCAGAACCAAGTGATCTGTGGGTTAATATTACTAATACATGATAACTGAAGTTCTAAAAGAAAAAAGAGCAATGGAGTTAGAAAAATAAACTATTTGAGAAATACTATAGAAAAAATGTACAAACTAGAAAAAAATTAAGAATATTTTAAGAATATACAAACATTTACAGATTTGATAAAAGATAGAAACCCACAGATCCAAGAAGCTACAAGGAAACCTAACAAAATAAACACAAGCGAAACAACATCAAAGACTATCACAGAAGTTGCTGAAGATTCAGGTCTACAGGCAAAATCTCAAGATCAACCAGAGATAAGATGAGACATTTGGTACAGAGGAAGGAAGATAAAGACAGCAGTAACTGCCTCGTCAAACATCATGCAAGCCAGACGATGATGGAACAACATGTTTAAAGAAAGAGATCATCCTAGAATTTTTTCACAATGACGTCTAAAACAAAATGCGAAACTTAGAAATTAAGCAACATAATCCTAAATAACTACACAGTATTTGGAAATGTGTGGGATGTAGCAAATCCAAGTATGTGGTTCCAGAGACCCTGCTCTGAACCGCTGTCCATACTTCATCAGACCTATTTCTGTTGGGAGACCAGCAGGAGCCTATTTTCCTCATTCATACCTAAGGAACCTGAAGCCAGAAAGAATCTAAAAATCTGATGAAGGATCTGGTGCCAGAACTAACACAACTGAGTACTTTGATTCCATGTCTACTCACTACACTGTTTCCTCTTATTTCTGAAATCTACAGGTTCAAAGACTTAACCAAGGAGTACGTATTATACACATACATTTTAAGATACATCAGTAGCTGGTGAGGAGGGAAAGTGTTTCCTTCCAATGCAAAGGGAAACTAAGTGCCTGGAAGACTATGGGCCAGGGAGTCTTCTTTCTACTATAAATCAATTTGTATCTTTTAAATTATGCATCCTTTCATATGTACCTGTTTTTTAAAAAAAAAACCAAATGATAAGGATGCAATCAAAATAAATTGCCTCTAAGTTGCCTGTGTTTATGTCTTGAATTTTATTCTAATTTTATTATTAAAAAAAAAAGAATCTTGTACCTGGCAAATACATAAAAATGAAGATATATCATCTTGCTCTTTGACCATTCTTTATATTTACTCAGTTATTTTGTCCAGTTTATATATATTTTAAATGATAAATATAACATATTTGAAATTTTCCCCTTTTTTAGTTAGTATTATAACATGTAGGTTATCCTGATTTTACTGCTTTTTCATATATATTATTTTTAGTGGTTATATCTTATTCTTCTGTATATTTATGATAAAATTTAGTTTGCAGTTATTACAAATGTTGAATGTTTTACTTGTTCGTAATTTTGCACTTCGTTAATTGTGCAATGAAAGTCCTCAGTGCATAAAACATTAGGTGTTGTTTTCAGGTTTATATTGAGATAAATTCCTAAAATTTAATTTGAATGTAAAAAATATATGAACATTTTTAAAGACTGGAATTTATCCCTCTATCATGCACTGTATTTCCTCTATTTTGTCGATTACCTCATTATCTTCCCAGTAGAAGTTTCCATGACGTCGTCAGGGACAGTGTTTGTGTTCTTACTGCTCTATCTTTAGTGTCCAGCAGGTGGAAGTGACTGATTTTATCAATAGATTCCTCCCAAACTGTACAATTCCCCATTCTCATTTGCAGGCAGGAAATGTCTATTTGTGCTTTGACTTCTTAGGTTTACCATTTGTTTCTTTCATTCCATATTTTTTTCATTTTTAAAAGGATTTTGTTCATTTATTTGAGAGAGAGAAAAAGAAAGAGAACATAAGCAGGGGGAGGGGCAGAAGAGGAGGGAGAAGCAGGCTCCTGTGAGCAAGGAACCCCCCGTGAGGCTAGAGTCCCAGGACCCCGGGATGAACCTGGGCCAAAGGCAGCCACTTAACCGACTAAGCCACCCAGGTATCCCATAGTTTTTCATTTTTATTACAAGTTTAGTACCTTGCTAGCTTAATAGGTGGATATCATACCTTTCTTCAGTTATTTATACATTTGAACCTACCCAACATGACTCTCCATTATTTGTAGACTTTTGCTTTTCTTTCTTTCCCAAATATCTGCCCAGATATTTCCGTACTTACCTTATCCATTAGAATGGACTCATCAGATATGGAAAAGGCTAACCCTTTGACTTTCATATTTGTTGCCAACATACCCTCAATTGCTGTTATTTAACTGTTTAATTAAAAAGAAACACTATTCATTTTTATGCCAATGTAAAAACAGTACTACTCAGGAACTTATATGTCATGGTCTGAAGAAGCTGCTGAAAGAGCACATATTTTAAAGCATAACATGGTGGGGAAGCCTCTCTGTCTCCTGTAGCACAGCCTCAGTGTCCCCCTCTCATCAGACCAATTAGTTGTGGATGCTAAACTATTTTTGCATGTTGTTAATCCTCTTTTGTGCTATTTTTTTTTTTAAATAAAGGTAACAGAGATGTACTGGTTACAAATCTAAAGTAAAGTCAAATCCTTCCCTAAAATGTAATTAAATTGTGCCAAATTAGGTTTTTTTAATAAGAAAAAGTCAACAATCAAGAAAACAAAGGGTTTGACCCCATGGAAAATGTTTAAATGTGTGATGAAAGAAAAAAAAAAAAGACAAAAGGTTCCAAAAATGAAATTGCCCAGAATAGAAGGTGTGTTTCCTGACTTCCAGGGACTATTCACCATGCCGTCTATGCCGGTCATACAATGAACAGAAACAGAAGTGGTCAGGAAGGAGGGAGGGAGGGAGGGAAGGAAGGAAAGGGAAGGGGAGAGGAGAGGAGAGGAAAGAAAACACAAAATATACATGTATCTTAGCATAAGGAAAACATGCAATTCTCAAATGAAATAGAGAAGATGGAAATGAAGAAGAGAAATCCTGTAGTATGTTCGTACAAAACAAAAGAGCTCTCCCCACTAAACATGGGAAAGAGAATCAAATAAAATGCAGGCAGCCAAAAATAATACAATGAATGAAAAATGATAAGGGAAGAGTATGGGCAAAGAAAGATGCAAAATTCACTCTAGAAAAAAAATAGAACCAAGAGAGGAGGAGAAAAAAAAATTTCCCTCAAGTTTTTAAATTTGTCTTGATGAGATACAGGGGGATAGAAGTTGAGAAGAAAAAGATGTAACAACATGCTAACAAAATAACAGGGGGGGATATAGGACATCATAGTGATAGGAATTGAGGAAGAAAACTAACATCACTGCATAAATAGTGAGTAAATAAGAAAGAAGAAAACCCATGTTTAGAAAGGAAAATAGAGGAATGGTTTGAGATGATCCCACTGTAGAGGACTAGGACCAAGATCAGTGATAGAGAACAGAGAATGGTGACCAAATTAAGTTTATTATAAAACAATTAGAAAGTTGATATTAGAAAATAAATATACAGATAATTAAAATAGCATTCAGAAAAATGAATATTAAATGTGTCATTTTAGATTGATTAGGGATCATAGATTATTCAGTGAATAAGACTGGAACAGTTGACTATCCATTTGGGAGAAAAAAATAAAACTGGAATTCTACCTCATTTTTTACATTAAGTAAATTATAGATAATTCCCTTAACTGAAACAACTGAAAATATGTGATAAACATATGGTTAATTTCCTTTATTTAAAGCAATATATATCAAAATTGTAAAAATTCTAATAGAGAAATTGAAATAAGCAGTTCTGACATAAAGTAAATATTATTGTTTTAAAGATTTATTTATTTATTTATTTTAGAGACACAGAGAAAGTGGCAGTGGGGGAGGGACAGAGGGAGATGGAGAGAGAGAATCTCAAGCAGACTCCCTGCTGAGTGCAGAGTCCCATGCAGGGCTTGATGTCAGGACTCTGAGATCATGACCTGAGCTGAAACCAAGAGTTAGACACTTAACCGAATGAGCCAGCCAGGCACCCCAGTAAATAGTATTTTTGTATACCATGCTAGCACCAATGTTTGCAAGTATGAAATAACATCCGTGATCATAAATTTTGTCTGTAGGTTAATTGGTGTAACTGGAAAGCATTTAGTAGCATCTCTCAGAATTTAATATATACATTCCCACTGATCTACCAATCACACTGCTGGGAATTCACAATAAACATATCTAAATGCTAAAATGTATGTTCAGCAATGTTTATTTCAAGAGTTTTCAGTACTAAAAAGAAAACTCAAAGGAGGTCCAATTAAATTATGATACATTCATTTGACAGATCCAATCATTAGAAAGAATGAGCTGGGTTTCTGTGTCCTAATTAGAAAAAGCAGAATAATGACCCATGCCCTGCATAGAGCTTCCACTTTGCTTTTATAAGTGACCTCAGAACTACCTGGTTCTGGGAGGTCAGGGAAGTAAGGAACAGTGGTTACCAGATGAAGTCCCTGACACAGAGATGGTGTTGGTGCTGTCCTAGTGCCTGTTGTGGGGAAGCATTGCTGTCCTTGGTGTCCTGTGATGTTTGCACGATGGTTTCTACGGAAGGATAGTTCTGCAGAGTAGTTTTGAATACTCTTACTGGAAGCAGTGCCTTCAGTCTAAAGTTGCGGGTTTTTTTCCCTGTTTTTTTAGAGAGAGAGAAAGTGCCTGGGTGGAGGGTGGGGAGGGGCAGAAGGAGAGGGAGAGAGAGAATCTTAAGCAGACTCCATGCCCGCCATGGAGCTGACCGGGGGCTTGATCTCACAACCCTGAGATCAAGAATAGGTTGCTTAACTGACTGAGCCACCCAGGCGCCCCACAGTGCCTTCAATCTATTTCTCAAGTCCACCCATGGACTCTGGGAGCTATCTAAAAATCTTTAATAAATTACTCTTTGGTTTAAAACAATAAAAGTGAATTTTGTTGTTCACAACTAAGAACCTTGTCCAATACAGAAAATTACCTTGGTGATGGGAATATGGTTCATTTGGTTTTTTACTTTAAATTTTTATATATTCAAAAAATCTATAATATGTTACTTGAACATTTAGTGGGCACAAAGAAAGTAGAGCGTGAGATTGCAAAAAGTGTAGAGAAAGAAAGTTCCAGAAAGAGAATCCTGGTGAGTAGTCTGTCTTGAGAATAAAAAGATCCAAGATGCAGTCCAAATCCTTGAGATTCATATTGTTCAGACATATGGAGAAAGATATACCAGAAATAGCATATAACCTATTGTCCTTCACATAAGAATAGTTTATATGGTAGATACTTGGATTCTGAATCTTATTAGAGAGAGTTCACTTCCTGTTCTAGGAAGGTATCCGTGAACCAATTTTGCTTTTTATTAGAAAATAGACAAATCTGGGGTGCCTGGGTGGCACAGCGGTTAAGCGCCTGCCTTCGGCTCAGGGCGTGATCCTGGCGTTATGGGATCGAGCCCCACATCAGGCTCCTCCGCTATGAGCCTGCTTCTTCCTCTCCCACTCCCCCTGCTTGTGTTCCCTCTCTCGCTGGCTGTCTCTATCTCTGTCGAATAAAATAAATAAAATCTTAAAAAAAAAAAAGAAAAGAAAATAGACAAATCTAATTAAGACAAGATGAACCAAATTAACATTCCAGACATCTCCTGATTCATAATTTTATTGTTATGTGATACGGAATATTTCATGTAATCTGTTGCAAACATTAATCATCCATGTTTTTGTTCTATTAAGCATTTTATAATGTAGGTTATTTTGTTATGTAAAAGTTTCCCCAAAGCTCCATGAGATATGTGAGAATTTTATTAGTTAAACTTAATGTTTTAGGATGCAAATGAGTAGTTCTCTATTTCTATAGAAAAAAATATCTTTAGATGGGTTTTATAACATTATAATTTATATATTCTTAAAGATAGATAAATTACAAGTATTTTTAGGAGCTGGACAACACGTATTTCAGTTACCATCTGCTGCCATAGTAAGGAGTTAGCAACAATGATCCATAAATAGTTTAATCTGTAACCACAGCGTGTATTTACTGTGGTACAGCCGTTTTCATCAACTTGTATTTCAGGGGCCTTAGGCCAAAAATCATATAAATAAAAGGTTGAAAATGTTATCTAAAATCTATTATTTAGCTTCTGTATTATAGGCTTAACTAAATCAAAATGTTGATGTTGAACTTCAGGATAATGTTCCTATTAATAAAAAAAATTATAAACAGACAGCTGTCCAAAGAGACGTCAGCAAATATTGAGAGCTCAATTTATTATTTAGAGAAAAAAATGACAAGATTTAATACAGTGTAAATTTTTAGCCAAATATAAAGGATTACTCTGGGCTGGGAATATTTAGAACCTGATTTTGAGAGACACTCAGGAATTATTATATATTATTTCTTTAATTTATAGCCATTTGTTTTGACATGGGTAAAAGACATGTAAGAATATAATAGTATTTTTAAAATACATTTTTGAAGTTAAAACTCCTAAAAGAACATCAAGACATCTATTTACTTAGTAGGAGACTACACCAAATTTCAATTTATGATAACCTTAATTTTGTTTAGTTAAAAGTAAATTTGTTTCTTTGCCCGTATTTATATGACTTTGATGTATTATTTTCTTACCCCCAGTCAGTAAGGCAAATCACTGGTCCTTTCGCCAATGTCGTATTCAAGGTACTTTACATATCAGTGATTGGGTTTCCTTCTAAGTTTTTAATATTAAATAAGATAGAGCACTTGCTTCAAAATAGTTTATTTCTAGTTATTAAAAGGTTGAAGAGAATAATTTATTATTATTATTATTATTATTACTAAAAAGAGAATACACTTGGTTAAGCATCTGACTCTTGATCTCAGCTCAGGTCTTGATCTCGGAGTTATGAGTTCAAGCCCCAGTGTGGAGTCCACTTTAAAATAAATAACTAAATAACTGACTAACTAAATAAATAATAAAAAGAGCATACACTCTTGCACATACTTGTGCAATACACATATGACTAGGGTATAGGTTATACTCTATTCCTTGGGGATTCAAGGAAATGAGTGCTTAATTCTATCCGAGATTAAGGGACCGAGGATCAGAGATGATGACCTTAAAGAAATAATAATAGAGTGATATAAATTGAGGAGGAATAGAGATAAGTTGAGTGATCAAATTTAAAAGTCAGAAAAATAACTTCTAAAAAAACAGAAGGAAGGTAAATATGATTGTGACTCTGGTGATCACTTGTTGTATGCCAGATACATTCCATTTGCTTTGCACGTCTCATCTCTTGTGATTATTATCCTATGTTGCATCCGAGGGATTTGTGGTATAGAAAGTTAGGCAACTTCTTAAGGTCACAAAGTTAACAAGTGATGGGCTACATTTCAAACAGCCTCACTCCAGTGCTCCTTACCGCCTTACTATATACCGTATCCAACAACACATGCATGCATATGTACATACCTAAGGAAAAAATAGAGGCATTGATAAATTAAAGAGGTGATTGCTATGGAAAAAGTCGTAATGAAATAAAACCCACCTAATCCAGGAAATAAAGAAAAGCACAACCGTCCAACATTTAAAAAAAAAAAAAAAAAGATGAACCTAAAGCACTATTACTTGAAAGAAAACCACGCACAAAAAAGCATTTGAAAAATTTAATAGAACGGATATAAATTCATGGGCAAAATAAATCATTAAAAATAATTGAAGGGGGCGCCTGGGTGGCTCAGTCATTAAGCGTCTGCCTTCGGCTCAGGGCGTGATCCCGGCGTTATGGGATCGAGCCCCACATCCGGCTCCTCCGCTATGAGCCTGCTTCTTCCTCTCCCACTCCCCCTGCTTGTGTCCCCTCTCTTGCTGGCTGTCTCTATCTCTGTCAAATAAATAAATAAAATCTTTTAGAAAAAATAAATAAATAAATAAATAAATAAATAGTTATGTAGTAATAACTGATTTGAAACACTGTTATTTAAGCTATAGGTGTGAAGGACAAAGTTCTGACTCTCAAGTAATATATACTTTAAGGTGTATTTGAAGGAGATCATTAATACATGTATAGATAAGCAATCTAATTTTAGGTAATTAGTATTATTCAGAAGAAAAGCAAAGCAGAATAATAGACTAAGAATTTATAGCAGTGAGTCATGTAGGCTTGGAAAAGTATTTATCTAGGCTGGTCAAAGACGACTTCCCAACGAGTTTACATTACCTGTACAGAAAATAAAACCAGGTTTTTGTCTTGGTTTAAATTTAAATGGATATTTGATCTTTGGGTAACAACATCTGATAAACTAATGAATATGAATCAACAATTGAGCAGAAAAGTTGAGTGTTGAGATATAAATTCAAGTATTTTAAATATATAATTTTCATTTAAATATAAATATTTAAAACCACAGATTCAATGAACTTATATTTAACCATCATGCTAATAAGGAATATGAAAGAATTACAATACATGAAAAAAATTCCATGGGATTAAAAAATAAGATTTGAATAATGAGAAATTAATTTGCATTCCTAGATTTAAAAATTCAAAACACATAGCTGTTAATTCCTCCAAAATAGTGAATATATTTAATACCATTGAAATTCCAGTGAGTTATTTTTAATATTATAAAATGATTCTAAATTCACATGGAACAACAGTGAAATAAGAAAACATAAAATGTTGAGTAAATTTAAGGATGGAAACAAATATCCTGTATGATACCTTACAATTATGCTAGTTATGAAAGTATGTTCATGGTGTAAGAATTAGCATAAGATGCTTGGAACGGAGCAGAAAGTTTAGAGACAGACTCAAGCATGTATAGTCTCTTTAGTGTACATGTGGCATTTTACATGAATCAACAAATAAATAGTTCTGGACAAATATCTTTCTTTTTCCCAGTTAGCCAATATAATTCCAGCTGGTTTTGAAAGTTAAAAGTAAAAAGTAAAACAATAAAAGTGCTGGGAAAAAAATAGCTAAGTGAACATGTATTTGATCTTGGAATTAGAAAAGGTTTTCAAAAGGAAAAAACATAAAAATAAATACTGATGAATTTGTGAACATAGATAAGAAAATCGTAACTGAAATAATCTTAAACATACACAGTTAATTGGAAAAAAATACAGGATTTTGATAAGCACGTGAAGAAAATACTGCAAGGAAAAATCCCAAAGGATGTGAATAAACAATCACAAAGGACAATCATAAGGGGCCAATAAATGCTTTAAAAATGTTCATCTCAAAGACCATCAAAGATGTACAAATTTAAACAGTTTACCATTATTTACTTATCAAATTGGTGAAGATTTAACATGATGAACACATTCAGAGTTGCCAACATGACAGGCATTTTCATACATTGGTAATGGGAGTGTAATTTTTTTCAATCTTTATAAAGGTAATCTGGCAATTAAAATCAAGACTCTTGATATCACATGTACACACCTTATAACCCCCAATTTCTACTTTCTAGACTGTATTAGAAAGAGTCATGGTTAATGCACAGAGTCCTTTACAAAGATATTGCTACAGCCAGTTACTTAGAAATAGTTCACTTGAATGAAGTAAAGATATGCTGTATCCACTAAACATCAGGTTTTCAAAAACAAGTTT
Organism: Ailuropoda melanoleuca; assembly: GCF_002007445.2. Classification (NCBI taxonomy): domain Eukaryota; kingdom Metazoa; phylum Chordata; class Mammalia; order Carnivora; family Ursidae; genus Ailuropoda; species Ailuropoda melanoleuca. The sequence goes on along the minus strand of NC_048235.1, from coordinate 16,957,202 downwards.
GAATTTCAGAAACTGCTCGAAGTACATTATTAAGTGAATAAAACCTACAACTGCAAGTTTATCATTAAATGTGTAACTACGTACAAGCATGAAGAGGTCTGTGTGTAGCTCTTGTTGGGCTAGTTAAGGAGAATTTTATTCCTTGCTTTTTCCCACTATTTTTCTAGTACTTTATAATGACTGCAATAATTTTATAATTAGAATAATATTCTTAAGAGAATAAACCAAAACTCAGTTGGTAAGACTATGACTGGGAAAAGGGCTTCAGCATCCATGTCTATGAAATAATCTACGTCCTGAGTCTTATGGGATTATTGTGAGCAACAAGAGAGGTGTAAAATATTTGGAGAGTGAGCTAAGAGATTGAGAGAGACAGAGATTTATACATCCTTTTAGGATACTATGTTGCCACTTAAGCATTTTGTCAGTTGCTTTAAATCTCTCACTTGGTCACCATTAATGCAACACTAATTTTCGGTGATGACCTGGAAGACTTAAGAACACTTTCTGAAGCAAGCAGTTTACTCCCAGAAGTCGGCTCTCAGTAGAACTGCGGCACAACATGTTTCTCGGAGCCAGGAGAGCAAGACCACCTTTGCTTAAGGGTCAATAAGCAGGGCTTGGCAAGTCCACAGTTTGTAAGCATTAGTGGGTGTTGAAGAAGGGTCTGGTCCCTTACTGGACTCCGGAGATGCGGAAACACCAGTGTGTACGGTCAGGTCCAAGAGGCAGGGAAGTGCTTCACAGCCCCCCCTCCACAGACATCCCCCCCCACCCGCCCCAGCCCCAGGCCGCCCAGCGCAGAGCTCTGGGGCAGGGCAGAAAGCCCAAAGGAGGAGGAGTGCAGCGGTGAACAATGCGACTGATTTACCGAGGTTAGACCCAAAAGCTCCAAAGGGACCTGCAATAGCGGGCAAACTGTAGAACAGAAATTTAGGGCACTTTGGGTTATTAAGACAGTCGCAAGATGTTGCTTCTAGCATCTGGCTCCTTTCCAGCAGGCCCACGGTGTTTCTCATCACCCTGAGATGCTCGCCCTGTTGAATGTCGCCCCCCTGGAACTCCGCTGTATCCATCCGACAGGTGCGGCGATTGGTGTGTGTGCTTCACAGACCTACTAACTATAGAGCTCTCGTGAATGTTTCATGACGCTAAGTTGACAAATTAACTGGAGTAACTACGCTGCCCTGAAGGCTTCAGCAGAAAACAAGGCTGGGAATCATGGTATGTCCCTTATGTTGCAGTGAGCAATGTATTTGTTTCTGTGCTTTTCTGCTCAGGCCTAGTTTCGTTTCGTTTCCTTTTTCTTTTTTTTTTTTTTCTTTTCTTTTCTTTTCCTTTCTTTTCTTTTCTTTTCTTTTCTTTTCTTCCTTCCTCCCCCCCTCCTTTCTTTCCTTCTTTCTTCTTTCCTCCTTTCTTTTTTCCTTCCTCCCCCCCTCCTTCCTTCCTTCCTTTCCTCCTTTCTTCCTTCCTCCCTCCTTCCTCTTTCTTTCTTTCTTTCTTTCTTTCTTTCTTTCTTTCTTTCTTTTCTTTCTTTCTTTCTTTCTTTCTTTCTTTCTTTCTTTCTTTTTTCCTTCCTTCCGTCTGTCTGTCTTTCTTTCTCCCTTTCTTTCTTCCTTCCTTCCTTCCTCCCCCCTTTCTTTCCTTCTTTCTTCTTTCCTCCTTTCTTTTTTCCTTCCTCCCTCCCTCCTTCCTTCCTTCTTTCCTTCCTTCCTTTCCTCCTTTCTTTCTTCCTTCCTCCCTCCCTCCTCTCTCTCTCTCTCTTTCTTTCTTTCTTTCTTTTCTTTTCTTCTTCCTTCCTTCCTTCCTCCTTCCTTCCTTCCTCCCTTCCTTTAGAGGGAGAGAGAGAATCCGAAGCAGGCTCCATGCTGGATCCCACAAAGCCCAGGTCGAAAATCAAGAGTCTGATGCCCAACTGACTGAGCCCCAGGTGCCCTGAGGTCTAGTTTCTTTTTAAGTAAAATGTTCATAACAAAAGATCACCGCATGATAACTGGGAGTGAAGTATAAGACCTAACTGTAAGAAAAACCCAGTAAGAAAAAAAAATTAAGAAATTATTATATTCATCAAATTCTCTGTGTTTTTTTTTTTTTAAATTAATGGGCGACATAATTAAACACTCAATTTTTCTTAGAGCTTCTGCTCATTCCTTTTTTTTTTATTTTTGGTTTATTCAACTAGTACATATGTTTCCTTATTGAGTCTCTAACTTCTAGACATCATTCAATGAAAGCAATATAAGAATGAATGATATGTAATCTCTAGCCACAAAGAAATTGAGGGAACAAATGTACTAACAAGTGATGTCATCATGAAATAAATGCTCATAAAAATATGTTGAAAATGCTACACTCATTTTAAGATATAATGAAATGTACAAAGGTAATAATATGCTATTTGTTTTATAAAAATTGCTACAGTGTATTAGATAATGTGCCATTCCAGGTAGTTACCTGCTGCTTTACAAAGTACAGAAGGGACAGTGTGGCATGAGATAATGAACATGAGCTTAAATCTGAAGGATTTAATTCATACAGTACCTCAATGAACTTTAATTCCTCTGAGTTGTGGGTTTTGTGTTTTTTAAATGGGCATAACTTTACTTATTACACAGGTTTTTTCTGAGATTTTTAAAAGAAAATAAAAGAGCTGTATATACCTTAAGAATGCATACGTTTTTACACTTAATTTAATGGTAACTGTCTCCAGAGAGTCCAAAAGGATTAATATGAATTTTAAATTATTGGATGCAATACATTTTAATAATCTGAAAGCATATATCAAATCAGTAATTTTCATTTCTTTTTGAAAAATGGTTTGATTTGTTATAGTCTTGTAATCCTGATTTGATAGGGGAGCATGCCAAGTACTTGCTGTGGCCACAATGATTCCTACTTCTGCAGCTGCTTCTGCTATGGCTGCTGTTGCTACTATTACCATCATGTGAACCAACAGAAGTTCACATATGGGGCATCTGGGTGGCTTAGTCGGTGAAGCGTCCAACTCTTGGTTTTGGCTCAGGTCATGATCTCAGGGTCATGAGATCAGGCCCAGGTTGGGCTCTGTGCTCAGCATTGAGTCTCTTTGGGATTCTCTCCCTCTTCTACCCCTCCCCCCTCCACCCGCACTTGTGCTCTCTATTTCTCAAAAAAAAAAAAAGTTCACAAATTTTCAGATGCTCTATTTTCAACTGCTGGCAATCAGCTCTACAGAGGAGTACCAGAAAATTTTGTTACAAAAAAGTCAAACTCATTCAGTTACTGCAGTAACATAGAACATCACTTTGATATAGTCTTTGCAATCTCAGAAAAGGAAAGTCAGCAGAAGATATTTAAATTGTTTTAAGGTCTGGGATATGTGATTTTTAAGGTGATTCTTCAAACACTTGAAACTCATTGGAATTGGGCAAAATTATGATATAAGAGCTTTAGACTACTGGGCACAGTAAAGGGAAGATCTTGAAGGGAGTCTTGAACAGCCATTCGTCTTGATAAGCAAGCTATTTTGGTCAGTGCAATTTATCTCTCAAGTGCAAGTAGTTCTTGGAACAAGTAATTAAGTTAATTTTGTTTGTTTTCAGTAAATTTTAACACAGGGCAAGGAAGTATGTTGGTTTCATATTCACAGCATGTGCTTGAGGGAACATTCCAGAATTTGGCTACCAATTTTGGATTTTGATAACCAGAAGATAAGAAAAAGTGTAGAGACAGTAAATGCAATAGGAATCAAAATGTTGCTAGCAACATCCCCCTAATCAAGTTTATGTATGCATATGTATGTAATATGATCTTTTCAAATTATACATATTTGCAAGGTATGAATGTTACATATTAATAGAAGTTAATGGTTTGAAAAGGCTTTATAATGATACATATTAGATATTTTCCCATATCAGAAAAAAAAACATATTTTTGAGAGAGAACACCTGCATGTGGAGGGGTGGCAGGGGCAGAGGGCGAGGGAGAGAGAGAACCTTAAGCTGGCTCCTCGCTCATTGCGGAATCTGACTTGGGGCTGGATCTCATTACCCTCATCACCTTAAGCCAGAATCAAGAGCCAGCCACCTAACCGAATGAGCCCCCCAGAAGCCCCTCCATATCAGAAATTTAATTTCAAAGGGATATGTTACCTAGTCCAGATTTCAAACATGAAGTCACATGAAGAGATGAGGCTTCATAAAATAGAGTTGTAAGCCTGTATCTTTGTTTCCTAAGTGTCTTTTGAGTTATGACTTAGGAAAACAAAGTTTGGGTATTATTATCTATTTACTGTTTATCCCTATGCAGCACAGAAGCCATCAGAAAAACAAAACAAAGGGGCACCTGGGTGGCACAGCAGTTAAGCGTCTGTCTTCGGCTCAGGGCGTGAGCCCGGCATTATGGGATCGAGCCCCACATCAGGCTCCTCCGCTATGAGCCTGCTTCTTCCTCTCCCACCCCCTGCTTGTGTTCCCCTCTCTCGCTGGCTGTCTCTATCTCTGTCAAATAAATAAATAAAATCTTTAAAAAAAAAAAAAAGAAAAACAAAACTAAAACAAAACTCTGAGGAATAAGTAACAATATTTCTTTCTAAATAACTACATGCCATTTCTTTACCCCTGTCATTTCTCTGTCTTTTTCTCGTTGCTCATTTTTTGTTTCCTGTTGCCCTACTTGTTTCTAAGGAGGTATGATTGACATACAGAAAAGCTGTACGTGTTCGATGTATACATCTTGCTGAGTTCAAACATAGTATGCACCTGTGAAACTGTCACCATAAACAGTACCATAAACCACCATTTTAAATATAACTTTTTGAGAACAAACATTGTCACATCATTAATGAAACTTGTTTGAAAGAACTATTTTGTTTGGAAGCTTCAAAATGTCATTTTAAAGACATGGAGCTTGGAATTCGTTAAGTCTGGTTTTAACTCCTGGATCTGACATTTACCACTTGAGTGATTCTGGATAATTTACTTAAGCTACTGAAGCCTCTTTTTATCCTAAAGTGGAAATAATGGCACTTCTATGGGGCTGGTGTGGGGATTAAATGAAGTAATGAAAGCAAGTGCTTAAACTCTAGGAAATGTTATAGGTTGAATTGAATCCCCACAAAAATGTACAAGCGGAAGTTCTAATCCCCTCAAAATGTGACTTTATTTTGCAATAGGGTCATTGCAGATGTAATAGTTAAGATGCGGTCATCAGGGTGGGCCTTAGTCCAATAGGACTGCTCTCCTAATAAATGCGGAAATGTGTGCATAGAGACATTGACACACAGAGAATGCAAAGATGAAGGCATGTGAAGATCTGAGCGATGCTTTGGCAAGTCAAGGAATGCCAGATTGCCAGGAAACCACTAGAAGCTAGAAAAGGGACATGAAACAAATTCTCTCTCACAGCCCTGAGAAGGGAACAATGTATATACCTTGAACTCAAACTTCCAGCCTCCAGCCCTGTGAGACAAGTTTCTGTTTAAGGCACCTAGTTTGTGGTACTTTGTTACCACAGCCCTAGCAAGCTACACAGTGAACTCTAGCAAACCTTCACCTCTGTACTAGTTTTACTATGATCACCGGACTAACCAAACCTTTCAGTTTCATAAAATATTTTAGAAAATTATTAAATATTCATAAAATCAAGGTGAATAATTTATTATTAATAAACATGGTTGCTCCATGTTTCAACATTCTTATTATGTCACGTATGTTTTATTACTAGATAGGAAGAGAGGTCCCCAGCATCCGATTTATGTAAAACACCAAAGCCTTATTATTATGTTCTGTTAGAAACTGAAATGATATCCTGTATTTTAAAAACAACTCATTAATTGAAATGAATACTTATAATCAAAGTTGATTGAATTTCTTTCATAAATGTCTTCTGAAACATAGATTTAAATATAAGTATTTTTAAGCAATTACTGAGTAATTTCAACACTCTTTTTGGAAAAGGGTAATCAAAAAAAAAAAAAGTTCATTCTATTTCTTTTGCTAACCTTGAGGCTATGAAAGGAAACTCACATTTAAATTGCAACTTTGCGAAAACTGGAGACCTCAGGGCTAGAGAAAGATCCCGAAAATACATTTAGAAAAATGCAAGTACTTATTGGCTATGCCAGCTGGGAAGGTTTCTTAATTGAATGGCATTAGGCTGTTTGGAAAGCAGCGGGAACATACTGTCAGATGTATAAAAGTCAACATCTCTCCAAGAGGGAAGATAAGAAAGGAACTGTTTATTTATTATATATTTTCCTATAAGATGCTTTAAAGTAGCTGTAATATACCATTTATATGACCCGAATGCAACTAAATTGATCATTTTCGAGAGGACTTCTCATTGAAAATGACTTCTAAGAGTGAAATCAAGACGGCACCTGTGAAAGGAGTAAAGAAAACCTCGTTTAAAATGGAGTCGGGGGGCACCTGGGTGGCGCAGTCGTTGGGCGTCTGCCTTCGGCTCAGGGCGTGATCCTGGCGTTCTGGGATCGAGTCCCATATCGGGCTCCTCCTCTGGGAGCCTGCTTCTTCCTCTCCCACTCCCCCTGCTTGTGTTCCCTCTCTCGCTGGCTGTCTCTGTGTCACATAAATAATATATAAAAAATCTTTAAAACAAAAACAAAAAAAAACAAACAAACAAACAAAAAATGGAGTCGGGAAGCCCTGAAGGGGGAGCTCTTGTGCTCGCACCGCTCCTTGGCGTTTGCATAATCAGCAGAAGAAAATTATTTTGATAGGGGAAGATATTTTCCACAAAGGAATTTTGTCTCCTTTTAAGAAAAAGAACAGCAACAACATACTAACCACCTCTTGCAGCCAGTGAGAATCTCCCACAACCTTGAATTCTCACTCTTCAATGAAATTTTGTTCAGAGCAACTCTTTCCTCCTAAAACCTAATAAAAGCCGACCTTCCCCATGTTTCTGCAGACTTGCCTATGGTTCACCCATGTTTTTTCCCTAAATTGCAATTCCTCAGTTAACTCATTTTACTAGTAAAATAATTGGCCATATTATTTTTGAGGTTGACAGTACAGGAGCATCTTCTGTCATTACTACCGAGCAGCATGGAGAGAAACGCATGGCCCAGTTCCCTCCGGTTTCAGCCCCTAGCCTTCATTTGAGTCAGTGATACAATCAGAACAGGCATTCATCAGGACTTTTCATTGCTTTGGGGAATATCAGAAATGGCAGTAAGATAAACCCTCTGTGATATTTTTATGTATAATAAGAAATACGTACTTAGTCTTTGTCCCCATTTCTGGCACAGAACTCTTGGGATTTCCTAAGTGATGACAGTGATGATGGTGTTCTGTTATGTTATGTGAATGAGGTGACTTGGAATACCCCAACATCACCTAAGGTTGGGGGCTGTCAGGAGAACCAACCATGTGATTAGAGGGTTGAAACTTTCAACTTCTGGGGAAAGTAGAGGGGGCTGGACGTTGAATTAATTGCCAATGGCCAGAGCTTTAATCAAACATGCTTATCTAACGAAGCCTCCATAAAAATCCAAAAGAACAGGGTTCAGAGAGCTTCCAGGTTGGTGAATACAAGGAGTGGCTATGGGTGTGGCAGGCCCGGAGAAAGCATGGTCGTTCGGCACCATTTCCCCATACCATGCCCCGTGCATTTCTTCCATCTGGCTGTTCTGGACTTATATCCTTTTATAATAATCTGGCACTTAAGTAAAATAGTTTCCTGATTCTGTAAGCCACTCTAGCAAATTAATTGAACCAAAGGAAAGACTGTGGGAAATCTCTGATTTATAGCCAGGTTGGTCCGAAAGCACAGGTGATGGCCTGGGATTGTGACTAGAGTCTGGGGGCATGGGCAGACTTGCAGGGTCGAACCCTTAACCTGTGGAACTTGATGCTGTTTCTGGTAGATAGTTCCAGAATTGAGTTGAATTCCCAGACACCCTACTGGTGTCCAAGAAGTGCTTGGTGGTGTGTGAGGACGCCCCCCACCCCCAACATAAACATTAGAATTGGGTCCAGGAGCTCAAAAAGACCTTCTTTCCTTTGAAACATAAATACAAGAGCAAAAGAGACCCAAAAGTCATTCATTCATTTACAAATAAGTACTAGCACCTGGTCAATGAAAGGCACGTAGCTGGAGTACAGAGTCATGAAGACAGCAGATAAAGTGTCTGCCTTTATAAGATGCATTATCTACTGTGTGAGACAAATAGTAACAAGTTATATAAACTGCAAATTCTGACTTCTATGAAGGAAACAAAGCAGGTACTTTAATAGAGGATATGAGGGGCCTGAAGGAAGGGGAAGGGTAGTTCTCATTCTTGGTCAACACCCTCCCGAGTGTGACTGAGGTTGGGACCTGATAGATGAAGAGAGGCAAGATTTGCAAACGGCAGGTGAAGAGCATTCTGAATTCTAATATCACGTGAAGAAGCCTAAGGTGGAAACAACTCGCTATATATTCTGGGAACTGGGCAAGAGGTTGAGGCTAGAGGTATAACAGGGAGGTGATCACACAGGGCATGGCAGGTCATAAAGAGAAGTCCTGATTTTAAGTTTAAAGAAGTGGAATAGTATTGGAAGTTTTATCGCAGGAAGATTTTCAAGACTAGTTGGTGTTTTCTTGTTGGTTTTTTTGTTTTATTTCTTGCTTTTTAATTTTGGTTCCTGTTTGGAGATTAAAAGAAGGCTTGATCCAGTGAACCGGTGAGTGGACCTCCTCAAATAAGTTTTCACCTTACAAGCATCTGTTCTTTACTTTTTAATGTGTTTTAGCGTGATTTTAGTGTGTTTCAAACACAAGGTGTTTCCAGTAAATCTGTTCTGGCCATCTTTCTGATACTTAAAGAATTTAAGCTATTCCATTTGCTAAGGGGTCACAGTGCTTAGAGCAAACACACAGTTTTCTTTTCTTCTCATTTGAACTCCCGTTTCTCACCAGAGTTAAAAAACTGAACTCAGGCACGTCTGGGTGGCTCAGTTAGTTAAATGGCTGACTCTTGATTTTGGCTCGGGCCATGAGCTCAAGGTTCTGGGATGGAGCACTGCTTTGGGCTCCGTGCTCAGCTAGGAGTCTGCTTTAAGATTCTGTCTCCTCCTCTGCCCCTCCCCCTGCTTGAGTGCATGCTGTCTCTCAAATGAATAAATAAACCTTTAAAAAAAACTGAACTCCTATAAAAGTGAAATTGTGATAATTACCAACTTCGGTCCTGATCATTTATAACAGCCTGTTAAAATTGTTAATTGTGTTTTTACATATCTATTTTTATTTTATTTACATGCATTGGAAGTGTGTAAAAACAAGCCTTTTAGGCAAATTTCATTAGAAAACAAATTTAACAAAATATACTTTGTAGAACTTCTGTTCTTTAAATTGTGAATAAATGCCCAGTAGTCAAGTACCTATTGTTTCTGATCACATATAGAAAATTCATATGTTTCTCGCATTATAATCTAAAATGCAGATTAAAACTTTGGAAAATTAACCCAAATAAATGGACTTAATGAAATCAAAACTACTGACAAAGTCCTATTTTCCTTTGTTTAACTCAGATTAGTGCCAATCTGGCTGCTTATGGCCACCTGAAAATCATTGCTCTTAATACAATTCCAATGTCCTTTGAAAAAGTGTATTTTCACCCATTATATACAGGTTAGTACTATCATCAACAATGCGGTATTTTTTAAATCACGTTATCAATATATGATGTCTGCTTCATGCAACAAAAAACTTAATGCTTCCAGCCTTCTCCATTTTTGGCACTCATGGAAAATAACACAATTTGTTCAGCTTTCTGTGATATGTAACTGAAACTGGTCATACCTGTCTCTAGCCTCACAATGCCTTACTTGGGCCCCCCAAGGGCTGAGGTATTCCGAATCCCCTCACTCCTAAATCACAGCATAATAGTACAAATGTATGAGAAGTTCTGTACTGATAATTTCCTAGACTTACTTCAACACGGAATCCTTTTTTAATCCTTTAAATACTCATACATATAACAGGAACTGATGTCCCCAGGAAGACTGTTGGCAAATACGCGTGTAAGGATCATGGGAAGGAGCTCATGAGCCTGACCCAGCAGCTTCTCTCAAAGCACATGTGATCATGGGTGACCTCTTTGTTTTTGCTTGGATTCAAACAGACTCTGGCCATTATGTATAAGGGATTTATGCAAAATGATGTGGTAAATTTAAAATTCAAGATGACTATTATGATGGCCTACTTCGTTGAGAATGTAGGGAAAAATGACGATGATGTTTTATGGTTTGTGTTCTCACATTGATTTTTGCGATGCCCTACCTGGCTTCTCAAATTATTACCTTCGCCTAGTGTTTACGATATCTTTTTTTTTCTTTCCATTTTTTTAAACTACTTAATCATCTACAGAATCACTCCTGTGATTCTTTATAGGTATTTTAGATGAAAAGTCAGCTTCTGTGTTGACTGTTACTTGGCAAATGTCTTCCCTTCTCTTCAGTTCACGAATTAGGAGTTGTTAGGGCACCGGTGAGCTTATAGTAATGACATTTGATCTTCATCAAATCTTTACTACAAATCCACTTGATTTCAAAGCAGCACAGGATTTCTTTCGGATTCTGGGTCTGGCATTGACTACATGTGTGGTGAATAAGGATATCTTAGAATTACTGTGACAATTACATGGAATAATATATATTAGGGGATTTATTTAGCACAATGCCTGGCTATTTGTAATCATTCAACAAAGTATAACAGAAAAATTAGAAGGTCCTATGTGTCTACTCTGGTTGTCATAGTATTTCAAAGATTAAAAACCACAGTCCTTTTGATGGCAAGGTAGAAAATGGATTAAAGGAGAGGAAAAGAGTCTGAAAGAGTCTTGGACAGGAGATGATTAAGTTATAACTGGAGATACGTTTCAGTTATGGAGGTATGTTTGTGTTAAGTTGTGGAGATATGTCTGTGGAACTGGAAGGTAGAATTTACAAGACAGTGTGAATGACTGAATGGTAGGAGGTAAAGAAATGGACCACAAAAGATCCCAGAGTCTGTCTAGTGTGACTTAATGGCTGGTGCGGCCCCTTCTGTGGGCAGCTGAAAATACCAGCTTTAATAAAGTTATATTAAATTGGTGACACAATAGGTAAGTTTTCATGGCAGGATCTATGATGCTTTCATTATTCACAACCTTTCTTCAGAAGACCCAAAGTTACTAAAAAGCAGACATCTATGTATATCTGTCATTTTTTGGCCTTCATTCAAGTCCATTGTCCTACAAACTATAACATCTTTTAGGTACCTGTCTTTTTTGTTTTGTTCATATTTACATATTAATTTACTCATAATAATTGGTAATGTAAAGTGATCATATGAAGCTTGTGATGATGGTCTCTGTTTGGAAGGTTAGAAAAATAACCTGTGGTTTAATGGAGAGTAGGAGGAAGAACAAGGGAAGAGAAGAGAGGCATTTATTGACTCTTCTATAAATCCCTGAAACAGTTGTCTACTTTTTAAGTAAAAAAAAAAAAATTCTACAATCTTTCAGTTTAAAAACCAAATACTGAAGAAAAGAGGAATTTTAACTAGAGCACTTTTTAATGAAAGCTTATGTATATAGCTATGCTGTATGAGTTGAAGACATATAGGTCAAGAGCAATTGGATTTCCATAAATATGTTTGCTTCTTATTGCTTCCAGATGATTTAAATAGATTTTCTTCTTTGAAGTTATTTTTTATATGACCAAGTAACCGATAAGATTCACATTTTGGGTTCTGTTACAGAAATTCACAAAGAAATATTTTGAAATAACTTCTGTTCCTTCTATGAGTGCTAAGTCCATATTTTGCCTCTGTCATTCTCCATCTGTTCCCTGTTTCTGTCTCTCCCTCTCTTTGGAAATGTTTGGCCGAAGTTAACATACAACAAATACAAAGAAAATGCAGCTCCTTTGATAAAGGGATGTCCAGATCATGCACATAATTCCATTTCTCTTTAATACCTACCCTTGTAACAATTTTCCACTTACAGGGGCAACTTCATTCCTTTGGGATGCATCCTAGTAAGACAGACTATATTGCTGCTTGGAAGTCCACCAGCTAATCTTAAGAGATAATATAAAGTGAGTGCTTTGTGTCCTCCATTCCATGCAATATTGTGAGAACATGTTTTTTGCTTTTCTTTTTTTTTTTTTTTCATTCAGAGGTGTTTTTTCTGAGAATCCACCCCACCATGGAAAGTTTAAGAAAGAGATTTATTAGATGTATTAAGTGGATTGCAGAATCCTTAGGAGGACTGAAAATACAGGCATCAGACTTTGTTTTGGGAACTTCCCCAACTTGCCACAGATTGGTGTCTCCACAAGACCTGCTCCTCCTTCCACTCTGAGAAGCCACCCGCTGACTTGAGAAGCTGCTGTTTTTGTTGCCAGCTCTACCGTTACACTGTCTCTGACAAAATTTGTCCCCCCAAAATGTGTGATCTTCAGTCTACCTCTTTTCCCATATGGCTCAGTTCTAAGTTCAAGTCCCCCAAGATGTTGTCTTGCAGTACAAGAAGGCCCACTGGAATGTGGTTAGGACTGATGACAAATGAACAACTTCTCCATATTTGCTACACCTTTATTAACCCTGTATTCCTTACAGCCATCATAAGATATCAATAATAGTGGCATCCCCGTTTTATACAAGGACAGTGGGGCAAGACAAGTTCACGGCCTTGTTCAGGGTTACCCAGCTAAAAAGAAGCAGAACCAGATTTTGAACCCTAGACATATTGGCTCCTGAGTCTTCTCTCTGGCCATCTTACTTTGCGGCCTCTCCAGGAGCTGACTTCATCTTGTGCCTTGTGGGAAATGACTGCAGTATTTAACGAGGGGGTCTTATGTTTTGAAAGCTATTTCTAGGTTATTTTTCAATGCCTTTTGGCTATAACAACAGAAAGCATATAATGAAGTAGAAATAGACAAGGAGACTGGAAATCTGGATTTTCTTGGTAGTTCTCTTCTGACCATGATTTGGGTTAGGTTAAATCAAATTTTTTGGCCTTAGCATTCTTCTTTAGGTAGTTGAGACACATCAGCATATTCCAAAGTGTTTTCTGTGGAATACTGCTTCTGAAGGTGCTCCTCAGAAAAGGGTCCTAAGATCACATATGGGTACAAAATGCCATACATGTAATATGTTCTTACAGAGTCACAACGTATGTAGCTTTCTTAAAGGCTCATAGGACAGCCAAAAGGAAAAAGAAAAAGTTTAACTTTGATTCAATACATCAAATAGTTTTTCAAAACTATCTTTTTTTTAATCAAATATCTCAAAAATACTGAGATAGAGGTTCACTGAAAATACCTTGAAGAGGTAAATGTGATCATTTTCCCCAGGTACTCAACAGAATTACAGTAGGCAATAGTAAAGACTCTTGACTGTAAGAAACATGATTCTAGTGTAACTAGCTTAAATAGACAAGAAAATTCAGTAGATTCCATGAGTTTTGGATGAAAATAAAAGGAAGGGATACAACAGAGCCTCAGGAATGAAATAAACCCAGGCAGTAGAGTAAAAACTAGGTCCTGTCTTCATCTCCTATCTGATTCTTCTATGTGCCGAGGCATCGCAGTATCTTCTTTCTTAGACCAGATAGCTGAAAAGCATGGTTGTAACTAACTTCAAGTTTACATGTTCTTGTTCAGTCTTCAGGCAGACCCTCCATAAAATTTTTCTTGGCCCCAGTGTAACATTTTTGTGGAGTGATCTAATATGCCCAGCTTAAGTCAAGGTCCCCATCCCTGAGCATAATGCCTTCAACCAGATAAACAAGATCATCTTATAAAAACGTAACAGCTCCATGTAAATGGAGAAGGGAAAAGCAAGGTGATTCCCAGAAATGGGGAAGTGAATGGGGCACCAAACAGGAGAGCTATAAATATTTGGTCAATACATGGTTTTATTGACTGAATAGTCATACTTTAATCATTGGAAGGGTCTGTTAAGCAAATTCTGATCCAAATTCAAATCTGGGTCTGAGGATTTTTGTATTTACAATGAATTCTAAATATGCAGTCTTGGAAGAGACTGTTAACAAGAGAAATAATGACTGGTTTGTCCCAAAGTCTGATTGTATAGCTTCTCTGATCTAAAACCACAGTGAATGGAATAGAATATTTGGGAAGTACTTAACTCTAAAGATAAGCAATTCATTCCCCACATCCTTATTTAAGTCCTTGGAACTATTGCTCTAAAATTTTAAGTTGATTTTCTAGGCAATAGACAAAAACAAATGGGTGTTTCGGAGGCCAGTCAACCGCTGTAGCTCTAGTCTATTTCTGTCTTACCAGCATCTTAGCCGTCACTGAGGAGAACAAGGTTCAACTCCTTCTTAAGCACAGGAATTCAATTGTTAAGCCAGTACATGTACTGAAGTGAATTTTGTATCAAGAATGCATTGTTTCGGGGCGCCTGGGTGGCACAGCGGTTAAGCGTCTGCCTTCAGCTCAGGGTGTGATCCCGGCGTTACGGGATCGAGCCCCACATCAGGCTCTTCCGCTATGGGCCTGCTTCTTCCTCTCCCACTCCCCCTGCTTGTGTTCCCTCTCTCGCTGGCTGTCTCTATCTCTGTCGAATAAATAAAAATCTTTAAAAAAAAAAAAGAATGCATTGTTTCCACATTCATATTATGTGTACTTTCTCTAGGAAGGGAAACAAGTTTGTCTAAGGCTCAACTTGATAATATTCCATTAAGTGAATTTAACTTCAGATAATAGCTAAATTTGTCATACTATACATGCATCATGCTTCTAGGAAAGAAAATAGCCATTCTAGAATATTTAAGACCACGGATCTTGATCTGTCAGCTTTCTTGCAAATCTGATGATTTAGTGTAACACCAGTGTCCTGTGAATATATGAGATTTCCTAGAGGACAAATACTGTCGAGCACATGTGTTATGGATATTATCAAGGATTGTTTATTTTTTAGCTTCTATAACTCTTCTTAACCCACACCTGAAGCATGGATCCCTCCTCCACTCAGCTTTACCCCACCTTACATGGCTCAAATTAGCATGGCAATTAAAAAGCCTCGAGAACAGGTGATTTAGGGCCACGTAAAACTGATTGACAATCCAGCTTCTGATCTGAAGCTAAGTGGAAGGAGCTGTACTTTCACTTTGCTCCTGAGATGAAACCTTCATTTTAAATGATCGTTTTCATAATCATCATAACACTAATGCATTTTTCCTATTTGCTGGATTCTGTGTGTGTGTTTATGTATTTTCTATATATATTTGATAATCATCATAATCAACTAGGGAGGTATTTTTATTATTCCTATTTCAACAACCAGGAAACTGAGTTATGATACAACCAAGTAATTTGGCCAAGGTGAGATAGACAAAAGTAACAGGGATAGGACTTGAACTTAAGAATGACACCAAATTCCAGATCAGGGAATTAAAGAAGATGATAACACTTAAACAGCTTTCATTAAATATTAATTTTTAAAAACATTTTTACTATGCATTCTATCTTCTTTCCTGGGCGTTCTGTGCTTTGTTTCTGGCCCAATAGATTTCCTAGAAATCTAACCCATTGTAAGGCATGTTGCTGTCTTGTTTTTGCTAGCTTGACCTTGTTCTAAGGCATAAACTACATCTCTCAGAGCCACATCACAGTTCCTAGAATCAAATACCTAAGTAAGTTCTTATGTGCTGTTGTGGAAGGTCCAGACCCCTGACCTGATGACTGGTTTTCCCCCTATGCTTAGTTTACTCATGAAGACATCACTGTTTATTCCTACTTGGAGTTCCAGAAGGGCAAATGCCTACAGGTGTTCCCTCATGTATGATAGGGTTACGCCCTAATAAACCCACTGTAAGTTGAAAATACTATAAACTGAAAATGCCCTTAATACACCTACTGAACATCTTAGCTTAGTGCAGCCAACTTAAATGTGCTCAGAATGCTTACAGTATCCTCCAGCTGAGAAGAGTCCTGTAATTCAAACCCTATTTTATCATAATGTGTTGAATGTCTCCTGTAACTTTTTGAATGCTGAACGTGAGAAACAGGATGGTTGTTAGTGTATCGGTTGTTTCCCCTCAGGGTCGTGTGGCCGACATTGAGCTGCCCTGTTCAGCATCCTGAGAGCGTATCACCAGCCCAGGAAAAGGTCCAAATTCAAAACTCAAACTATGGTTTCTGCTTAATGTGTGCCACTTTCACACCATCAAGTCAAAACACCCTAGGTTGGGGCACGTCTGTATTTTCTTTATTGCCAGATTCCCTGGATACTTCCTTTGGTGACCTTCTCTGTGATTCTGACTCCTAATAGAGCAAACTTGCACTTTATCACCTAGACTTTGATACTTGAGAGTGAAAGGTGTGTTAATAACTGACAGTTATGCTGCACTACAGACCTATACTGGCTCTGTTCTAGGAAGACGGGGTGCATGGTGACTCTCCATTTGCACACCCTACAGAGTCTAGGTCCTACCTGCTGAGTATTTGACTGGGATTTCTGTGGTTAATAATTACTTAAAATTGTATAACCCTACAATACCTGCATTTAGTGACTTATGTAAGACCTATAAAACATTATGCTAAGTCCTTTATATGTAAATGACTTACCCTCACATAAAGTATCAGAGTGCTGTAATTGTGCCTACTTTTTTATATATGAGATAGTATTGCTTAGAGCTTAATTCTTTGGCATCAAGTGGCATGCCTAAAGTTTGTGATGTCAAAGTTTTACAGATTTTGACAAATTTGAGAATATTTCAGGTGTTTATTTTTTGGAGACCTGTTTATCCCCATCTAGTGACATGAATAAGCAAGCAATTGTACAACTTCCTTGGGTAGACAAAAGAGTACGGAGCCCCCAAAGTGTGCAGTAAACGTCATGTGGCAGATACTATCTCAAGGAAAGAGGATTCAGTAAACAACTTACCAAAGACCACAAGGAACAGGACAAACCACATGATCAGAGCCAGAAAAAATTATGCTGGTTGCACCACAGGTGAGGGTCCACCGGGAATACCTGGAGCTTAGGGAAGAAGGAACAGCTGTTGACAAAGGAAACACAGCCCACTAACCACAGAGAAAACAATAAGAAAGGCAGCAGGGACCGGGGAGGAAACAAACAAACAACCAAAATAATTGTCTTGGTTGAGAATAGAAATATTACCCAGAGCAAGGGCATGTTCCTTGGTAATGGCTAAATCACACTGTTTCTGCTCGTCCTTCTAAGCCAGGGCCCAGAGCTCATCCCACGAAACCTGCCACATCGCTTCCTTGTCTGGTTTCAAAAGCCTTCCTTTTCCACTACTCAGGGGTTTCCACAGACCAGCATATGAAGTATAGATATTTACATGTAATTTCTTTTTTCTCCTAACACACACGTTCATTTCTAAACAGATTTATAAAGAGAAATGTTTTTAAAATACCCTGATTATATTGCCAATCGATATTAGTGTGATTCATCTCCAGGCCATTTTATTACTCATATTTGAGAAGTATCCTGACCATTTTATGGGCATGAGACTTATTTTTGCCATCACAAAATGTATGCAGAGGGATTTTCTACAGATACTTAACTAAACTTGACTCTTAGGACACGTCATAGTAAAGTACACGCTTAAATCAGAGCATTAATATCCCATGCCATCATTTCCAAATCAGTATGTAGTGATAAATTTAATGTGAAGATACAGTGTTAGGAATAACATATATTGTCATATGGGACAATTTTCAAATGGCAAGAAATACATAGTCTCTTTCTTT
This sequence comes from Ailuropoda melanoleuca, assembly GCF_002007445.2. NCBI lineage: Eukaryota > Metazoa > Chordata > Mammalia > Carnivora > Ursidae > Ailuropoda > Ailuropoda melanoleuca. Next base: position 16,939,485 of record NC_048235.1, on the reverse strand, counting down.
GAAAGACATTAGATTTAATCCAGTACTTTCAAGGTACTTTTCAGCATTTTGTTTTATATCCACATATGTCATTCAGCAATTTCTTATCCATATATGCCATATTTCACTTACAGGGTCCCTATAAACATAGTTTAAGAATGAAGTCCAAATAATTCCTATTTCTGGAAGGAAATTGTATGAACATGTAGCCTTATATAATTTATGAAGGATGTTTTACTAGATAAATGTACATAACCCATAAGAAATAGATATTATTTCAATTATTACCCAAAACAAACATGCTCACTAGAGAGCAGAGACCATATCTTTAATTAGCTTTCTACTTTATATATACAGCATTGGGAGTAAATAGTACCAATGAAACCATTTGCATTCTGCAGAAAATGTTGAATATTTTATTATTGCCACTTATGACTCAGACAATAGATACCAGAGTATCTAACAATATCTTCCCTCAAATCCCAAATGGGTTACTGTCCTCGGTTACATTGGCTGACTCTGAAGATGAGAAATGTAAAAGAAAAAAGAATCTGCCCATAATTATATAATAACTAAACATAGTTTTGTTTCAATGCATGTACAATGTTTCCATGACCATCTTTTAAGTCCATAAATATTGTATGTTATCTATAAACAACCTATGTTGGTTTGCCATCTTAAAACTATGTCAAAATATTTTATTTCCCAAAAAGATCGTAATTCCTGAAGGGAAAGCCCTGCCTTCTACTCATTTCAGTATACCCCCTTTAATACCTAGCACAGTCTTAAAAAAAAAAAAATAGAAGAAAATAGATATGGATAATTGTAACATTTTATTCATTTACTTAACAAATACTCATTGAGCACTGACCATATGCCCAAGTCCTGGTTCAGGTGCTAGGGATGCAGTGCGCTAGGGGTGATGGTCTCGTGGCTTTTATGACTGATCAGTTCATTCACTCATTCAAAGATATTATCGAACACTGATTAGCTACCAGGAACTATGCTATCCCTGGGGAATATGAGTGAAAATTTAGTCCATTTCCTACATCAAGGAGCTTTTACTGTAGTTGGAGAAATAACTAGACCATTATACTTTGGTGCTATAATAGGAGTAAATACAGGGATTTAGGAAATACATGTGATAGGCCCCCAATCCATATTTGGGCAGAAAGAGCAATAAAAAAAAATGCTTCTTGGAAAGCGTGAAACTTAAGGAGACATAGAAAGTTCTGGGTTGCTTTGCAGGTGGGGACATTGGAGAGGGTGGATGTGGGAGCTGGCAGGAGAGGGTCAGTCCAAGGAGAACACTGAGACATGGCATGACCCATCACTACAAATTAAAGTAGTTCAAGATGGCTGGAGAACCATGTAAATACAAAGCAAACCAGCTGGACATGAGATCATGAAGACTTTTATACACCTGTGAAACAGTACAGTCTTTATCTAGAGGGCAATTGGGAACCATTATGATCAATGCAGACTGAATTTTAATAAACTGCAGTCTGAGGCTTAAATAAAAATGTAACTTTTCTTTAATTCTGTAAATATTTTTTGAATAAGACACTGTTTAAGGCAGTACTCTAGACCTGAAGAGAACAGAATAATTATCCTAATATTGTTCTTGGGAACTTTGCAGTTTATTAGAGGGCATGTGCTACGTATAAGTACATAAAGGATGGAATACAATCAAAGCCCCAAAAACGAGACAACTTCTAAAGGACAGGAAGAAGTCCTATTATTTTTGATGAAAAGAGGAAACTTCAGGGTTGTAATTGAATAGGAACTTGAAGGATGGGTTTTATTTCAACAAAGAGGATTAGAGTAGAGGAACTGTCATCAACAATGGCAGTAATGTGGAAAATTGCACAGTAAAGGTCATGAATCAGCCAGAAGTCAAGCGTTGGCTTGAGTGGATTAAAGTGTGTGGAGGTTGGTTAGCCTTGGGGTTTTGTTTTTGTCTGTATTCTGTCAAGATGGTTCTGCCCTCAGACCTTCTCATAGTTGACTGCCTGTTGTTATTCAAATCTTAGTTCGAATATCTGCTCCAGAGACAGGTTCTCGCTGGTTACGGGTCTACAGTGGAAACTTTTCTTTCATTTATGTTCTATTATGCCATCCTGTTTTATGTATTTCTGTTAGCTTTTTTTTTAAATCATTGATCTCTCTTGTTAAAATATAAGTGGGATGAAAGTAGGAGCCTTATACATATTTTACTAGTATAAACTGAACATGTGTGATAGGCCCACCATACTTATTTTTGAATGAATTAAGCAAATGGCTAAGTTGGTAAAAGCAGAAAATATTTTGAGACCATGGCAGAGAAAACTTGCATGCCAGGCAGATAGGATTGCTAAAGCAATGCCCATGGAGGTGACCGGCTGGGGGAATGGCCTGATTGGAGTTCTGTTTCTGGATACTTGGAAACCATAAAGACGTTAGATTCAGACTGGAAAAACTGGAAGCAAAGGAAACATCCAGAAGCTACTGTACTAGCTATGGCAAAAGAGAGCAAGCATCAGAGTGAGGATTGTGGCTGCACAATGAGAGAGGAGACCAGAGTCAGATACAAGGGCGAGATTTGGTAGCTGATTCAACATGCAGAGCAAGGAAGAGTTAAAGAGGACTTTCAACTTTCTGGGGGTGAATAAATGTGAGCACAGTGATTTCAGGGCTATTTTGAATTTACAGCACTGACAGGAGATCCAGAAGGTGATACCCTTTTGGAGAATCAGCTGTTGAGTTCAAGAGAGAAATAGAGCTGCACACCCACATCTGACAACTGATAATGGAAGTGAGTCCAGGCTTTCAGCCCATGGCCATCCTGCCAGGACCAGAGCCTCTCAAGAGTGGCCAAAGATTCAGCAAAATGCATGAGTTTATTGCACTCATTACTCTCTTCACTATGTCTTTTTTTTTTTTTCAACTGATGGAAGGATTTAAGCTTCTTAAACTAAGATGCACAGGGTGATCTCCCATTCTATGCCTCCTTGCCCCAGCAGGTCACTATTTCCTAATGCACAGTCATTCTCAACCAGGTATATCCCTGTAGCTTCTCTTCCGTCTCTCCTTGATGCTGAGGTCGTCTGGTTCAGTTACATTTTCATGAGACTTTAGTATGACTTCTTGGTGGGGGCATTCATTCTGTTCTCCCTATTCTTTCCGTCTGTGCTTTCCTCTCTACTCAGCTTTCTTTACCCAGAAATGTGTTATTTTTTTGCTCTGTTCAAACCAGATATTGGATCTACCTACAAAAAAAAAAAGTGGTCTTGCACAATTTTGAAGAAGAAGGTTGGTGTGAGACACTGATATACCCTTAATGATATTGGTGGTCTGCAGTGTCAAGGACTGAAGAGTCATGGGGCAGAGCTGTCTTAATATAGCAGGTGGGGCATAGTCTCATTGTCGTTCAATAACGTTAAAATAATTCCTGCCGCCTTTTACTGACTTTGAGTAGGATGATATTTCTGTGAGACTGAAGCGAAAACCTAGTAAGGCCATAATCAGAAGTCAGAAATAGGTGAGTTTATAAATTAGAGTATGGAAAGAGAACAGGAGCCAGCACAGCGTTAGTAAAACAAAATAGAATAGTGTTGGTGAATAATGATAATGCTGATAGCTAGTATTTATTATCCTTCACCACGGACCTGGTATAGATCTAACTAGTTTATTAAGATTTAATAGTGTCCGATTATTTTAATGTCCATTGGATAGTGGAGGATTCAAGATTAGAAAGGTTAAGTAACTTGTTTAAAGTCACACAGCTAGTATATAGATATGAGTGTTGGCTGTTGGACTTCACATTCCCAAGCCTTTAGTCAGTACGCTAAAGCAGAGGCACACACATGCACATGCACACATACACACGCACACACACACGCACACACACACCCGCGCGCACACACACCCACACACACACCCCCCCACACACACCCGCGCACACGCACACACCCGCGCGCGCACACACCCACACAGACATACCCGCGCACATGCACACACACACCCGCACACACGCACACCCGCACATGCACACATACACACGCGCACACACACGCACACACACCCGCACACGCATGCACACGCACACACACACACGCACGCACACACACACGCAAGTTTCGCGAAGAAAATGACAGGAAAGTGTTTCAAATCCTGCACATAGTCCATGAAAATAACAGGGAAAAGGGCCACTAGGTCTGGTAATTAAAATGTCATTATTAATCTTTGAGAGAGCAATAGATTTTTTTAATAATATTTTTTATTATGTTAGTCACCATACAGTACATCCCTAGTTTTTTATGTAAAGCTCCATGGTTTTTGATGTAAAGTTCCATGAGAGAGCAATATTTTTTAAAGAGGGGATGGTAGAGATCAGATTGCGTCCTATAAAAAAACTTTTTTTTTTCTATTAATGGGAGCTTTTAGGAAAGCTAAAGCAAATCGTGAATCACATATTCAATTCAAATTCTCAATTGAGTTTTCAATCTTTGTTCATATATGCAATATACAAATAAATACACATTAATAAAGTTGTAGTTGATGAAAATCAGAGTACTTTAATCTTAATGAAAAAGGAGAGAGGTGATTATCATGGGCTGGCTAATTTAAGCTGCATGCAAAAGGGACAGTGTTCTGTATAGAACACAGTTTAAAAAGAATAACAAGCATTTCTTTAAAAAACAAAAGCTAACACTGTGTGGAGGGCCCGCCATCTATCTTAATTTCTGAGGTCAGAAGCTAAATTCAATTGTAATTCAAGATTTGGCAATAGAATGACCTTATAGGTGAGCTGCTCCAGTCTCTCACATAACCTTGTATGTTTCTTAGTTTAGATGTTAACACGTTAAGTAATAAAACCTTGTCTTTTTTGTTAGACTTTTGTTACAATAATTATTTCTCAAAAAATAAATTCACATTTGTTTTGGATGGGAACTTTTAAAAAGCAATATCTGTTTTTTATTCCAGTTTTAGTTTATGGCACATAGAATAAGTTTAAATGTCATTGGACATATATTTACATAAGGTTCAACCGTATTTCTTTGGGGAAATGTGAAAGATTGGTTGGGTCTTAAATTTGCACAAGATGCTGGTTCCCCAAGACAACAGTAATGGCAGATAAATTGGGTTTTCTACTCTGGAACTCCCCATAGGCTCCTGGTATAATGCAGAGTGGAATGGCTGACTTGGAGAATTTTCTTGCTAAAGCGCTTCTATCTACACTTAGTTACTTGTAGAAAACTCTGCCATGAATTATGGAATATAGAAACTTAAAGAATATCCTAACATGTAACCACATTTTGAAAATGTAGCAATATATAAATATAGAAAGAGCATGTTTTATACAGAAACTAGTCATTGAGGGGCACCTGGGTGGCACAGCGGTTAAGCATCTGCCTTCGGCTCAGGGCGTGATCCCAGAGTCCTGGGATCGAGCCCCACATCAGGCTCCTCCGCTAGGAGCCTGCTTCTTCCTCTCCCACTCCCCCTGCTTGTGTTCCCTCTCTCGCTGGCTATCTCTCTGTGTCAAATAAATAAATAAAATCTTAAAAAAAAAAAAAAGTAGTCATTGAAAACAAAAATGTGCAGTGGTTTAAATATGGACATAGAATATTTCCAACAAAAATTACCTTTTGGTGGCAATAAGTTATTATTTAACTTGATGGAACCTGTAAGAGCCAATATACGTACCTTTAAAACTATCGAGGACTCAGGGGCACCTGTGTGGCTTAGTGAAGTGTCTGCCTTTGACTCAGGTCTTGATCCCAGGGTCTGGTTGGGGCTCTCTGTTTTGCGGGGAGCCTGCTTCTTCCTCCCCCTCTGCCTGCAGATCCCCCTGCTTGTGCCCTCTCTCCGTCTCTGTCAAATAAATCTTTAAAAGAAAGAAAAACAAAAGAGCGCCTTCTAGGACTCAGTGGAACCAGACGTAGAACAATAAGTAATGACCATTCACTGCTTTGTTAGTGGTCGGCAGGTGGAAAGAGACAAGTACAAGTGACTTCAAACAAGTGCTGGCTTACTACATTCTGAGACATTGTAATCTAATAAATAGGTAATGGAACTTTACATTTTATTTAGTTGTGGCTCAATGCCACATTCTTGAAGCTTATCAGTTCTCTGACTAGGCAGCGAGCATGGACAATTGAAAGTATCATTTTAATGATTATTGTAAAATAATCAGTTTTTTATTTCTACCTTTCATTTCGGCAGAAAATCTCAGTGGACTTCAAGAACATGTTCGTGTTCAGTTCCTATTTGTTGACTCGTGAGTAGGTCACTGAGCTCAGTGCTACACGATCAGCCTCAAATGAGAGCCGCCGCTTTCCTTTAGTTGCATTTACAAAAAAGGAAAACACATTCATGATAATGGCAGCATTATTGGATTCTCCCCTGAGTGTAGCTTTTGAAAGTTATCATTCTATTTATTTTTTCAAGCATTTAACTCCTTTTGCTGTTCCTTCCTCCCCCTTTCCTCTACAATATATATATGCTCGCATAAATGTAGTCTGTAGTTTATCTACTAAAAGCAGATGGCTTCCTCTTTATACCAATTAACCACAGATTCACAAACAGAATATTTATTGTTCAGTGGGGTCATGCTGGAAAGTCATTTTATCGTTGACATGCATCAAATTCTGTACTTCAGTTTTTCTCTTTAAGATGTTTTTATTTCAAAATTTTGAATAATGTCCGAGGTTTTATCATAAGACTCCAGTTGTCTCAATTGAGCCTGAATCTCGCCATGATCTCCCGTAAGTACCGAAAGCTTACCTTTAACAGTCAGTCCAGCCACAGTATCTCAGTTTGTACCAGAAGAGTCAACAGAACTCAGTCCGTCTTTTCTGTCTTCCATAGTCTAGGCCTAATGTTGGTGTATAGAACAACTGCATTTTTTTTAACATCCATGCACGCTAAACAACGAAATTCTTGTTAAACCTATGAGGTACTTGCCAATTGTTCTATCTCTCTGCTTTTGATACCCTGGTTCTGCTTAAACTACTATCCTCCCAAAAATTCTGTGTGATTCTTTTCCAGAACGCTATTGCAATTTGTGTTTGTTGTAGCTTAGGTGAAATTAACTTTGAAAGACTCATCCCATAAATGTCCTTTTCTAAATACTCTGGTCTATATCACAGACATTGGAAGAGACATGTAGTCAGGCCAAAGGGAACTGTCACTTGGATAAACACATCTAAAACATTTCTTTATTTAGACACATTTGTGGTTTTGTTCAGCATATAAATGTGACTTATGACTATGGGCTCAGAATATATATCACATTTGAAATTTGAAAGTACTTACGAACCCATAGTCGTCTTCATCCAATATCCATGTCACAGCCAAGGAAGCTTAGCACAGTCGTTCTGAAGTTTGCTGTCACCATTTGCAGATCAAGTGACTGCATGAAGGTAGGTTTTAATTCTGAATATCAGATCTGTAGGTCCGAATGAAATTCTGTAGTACCTGAACAATACTGACCGTTTACATAGCCTCATGACGTTGCTAAATATGCCGATTAAAGAAAGGAGGGCACAGAGTTATCCTCTGGTATTTCCAGGGTCTGGAAGCCCCTCTTGGTCACTTTTTTGTGTTAAGCGCCTGAGATTATTATTAAAATATGTTCTTATGTGAGAAGGAGAAAGAAGACATAAAAGAATAAGGGCACAGATTTTTTTAATGGAGAAAGTAGTGGTAGTAAACCTCAAATAAAAGCTATTACACAGGGAAAAAGCATAATGGAGTAATAAAGGGAGAGAGAGAAGAGGAAAAGGGAGCCAGGACATCGGGTCTGACTAAAGATGGGGTGGAGCTGGAAAGAAATGGACAAAGATCTTTCCAAATGATGAGGGACATTCAACCTCTCATGGAATTATCCAAATCCATGATCCAAATTTTATAATTCTTCCCAACCCTGAAGACACAATTTAATCCTTTTAAATGGTGTTATTTTAAATAGAGGAAAACCAATTTAGAAGGTTCTTTTTTGAAATCAATGTGTTTCCTTTACATCAGTGTGTTTTTTTGATAATGCATGGACCATTGTCTCATCATCTTTTATTACTGTTTGTCCTTTCTAAGATCCAATAGTGTAAATATCTCAATGTAATCATTAAAATAAGCATCAGTGCAAAGATTGAAATAATCTATACAGAAATAAGAGACTAAAGAATTAGTCTCAGCAATATATTTTTTAAAACAGGCCAATTCAGGACTCCACAGGCAAAGTTACTGTGCCATCTTTGCTTAAGTAAAAGTAGGTGGAGACTATGACAGATAAAAATACACTAAATAAAAAGATATCCTGTGAAGGTAAATTGAACAAATCAGTCAAAAGTATATTTCTAAAGGTATACTCTAATATCAAATGTCTGAAAGGGGTTGAGATCTAATTATCATTTTTAGGGAATCCGGAGGACAGAGGAACATGTTAAAAACATGCAGACTGAAATTACAGAAGATTCAATGTCTTCAGTAAATAAATTGCAGGAGGGTCTTGAGAGGAGAGAGAGAAGTAAGGGGGTGGAGGAGAGGAGACAGAAAGAGAGACCTATAAAGAGACTTAAGAATAATTACACTGTGTGGATTTTAGTTTGATTCTAATTCCAAAGGACAAACTGAACATTGTATGTGGAAGGATGTATATAAAGTAAAATATCTATGAAATAATTATTAGAAATCTGAACACTGAGTACATGCTTATTTACAAAGGAATCATTTTTAATGCCTTTTCAGTGTGAAAGTGGTTTTGTGTGTGTGTGTGTGTGTTTTTAAGTTTTCATCTTTTTTAGAGGTAGGCAATAAATAAGCCAGATTTTCCATGAGTTGTAACTATTAAAAGATGGGTAAAAGGTAGATGGGATTTCATTATACTATTCTGCTTACTTTTGTATTTGTTTGAAATTTTCCAGAATCCCAAAGTCAAAATATATATGCCAGTTTTAGAGTATATGAAACACTTACTATGAAAATGCAGCCTATTTTATTTTTTGGAGGGAAGGGAGAATCACGTCTTTATTCTCTAATTCCTTCTTTAAAGCTTTTATGTTCAGTTAGCAAACAGTGTTATATTAGTTTCAGTGTAGGGTATAGTGACTCAACAATTCCATATATCAGCTGGTGCCAATCACACAAGTGCCCTCCTTAATCCTCTTCACCTACCACAACCATCACCCACCCACCATCCCTCTAGTAACCATCAGTTTGTTCTCTATAGTTGAGAGTCTATTTCTTGGTTTGCCTTTCTCTTTCTCTCTCTCTCTTTTTTTTCCCTTTACTCATTTTTTTTTTCTTAAATTCAACATATGAGTGTGGTATTTGTCTTTCTCTAATTTCGCTTAACATTGAATTCTCTAACTCCATCATATACTTGCAAATGGGAAGATTTCATTATTTTTTATGGCCAAATAACATCCTATTGCATATGCATATACAACATTTTCTATATCAGTTGATGGACACTTGGGCTGCTTCCATATCCTGTATTATAAATAATACTGCTACGAACATTGGGTTGCATGTATCCCTTTGAATTAGGGTTCTTGTATTCTTTCAGTAAATACCTAGTAGTGTGATTGCTGGATCATAGGGTAGTTCTATTTTTAACTTTTAGAGGAACCTCCACGCTGTTTTCCACAGTGGTTGCTCCACTCTGAATTCCTACCAACTGTGTACGAGGCTTCCTTTTTCTCCACATCCTCACCAACACCTGTTGTTTCTTGTATTTTTGATTTTAGCCCTTCTGACAGGTGTGAGGTGATGCCTCATTGTAGTTTTGATTTGCATTTCCCTGACAATAAGTGATAATGATAATGTTTTCATGTGTCTGTTGGCCATCTGTATGTTGTCTTTGGAGAAATGTCTGTTCGTGTCTTCTGCCCATGAAAATGCAGCCTACTTTAGAATTACCATTTTCCTAAGGACAATCCCTTTATTAAAGAAAAAACAATGATTTGAGAATTCACAAATGCTCTCCTCTCAGTTCTTCTTCATCTTTGACAAATAATCTTTATAACAAGGTATTTTTTGAACAAAGATATACACATTACATGGAGATACATACATTACAGAACAGTCTCTAACCATGAAAAATTACCTTGGAAAAGAAAAAAAAGATAGAAAACTTTAATGATGTTGAACTCCCCCCAGGGAGATAAGAGTCTTTCATGGTTATGTCAAGAGAATAATCACATTGTACAATGTCTTTAATATCAAATATGATAATTATAAAATACCTCAAATTTTTAAGCAAACACATTAAATGCATTTAATGTATTCTAACTTAATTTCTTGGTCCTCAATTTTATATTTTCCATTCTTTGTTTGAATTTCTTTGTGTCCAAATCTGGGAAAACTTGCAGTGTAATGCTCATGAACTTCAGAAGACCTGATTCTTGATGAAGCAGGTTATAATACAATAAAAATCATGTCCCATTTATATCTTTCTGTACTTAGCCGTGTTGTTCATTTTCATAACCTTCCTAAGGCTTAGATAGTTATTTTTGTATTGTATGTATTGGAAAAGCAAAACAAGGACAAAAATGTGCCCAGGAAAATGAATGTGCACATTCATGTCCTCACCTGGCAACATTTTGAGGATAATATAGAGCTTTTAAAGAAGATCTGAGAAATGTGCTTCAAGTATAAAATGATAATAACAATCTTGGTACAGAAACTTCATTTGCTTTGTCTTTTAGTCATGAAAAATCCCTTTATCTATAAATATGTATTTAGTTACCAAGTTGATCATAGACAGAGATTAGTAAAGAATGCAGATTCTGACAAAGCTTTAATAGAATTATTTTTGCATTATCTTTTCAGAACAATTCCTGGATAATATTGATAGAATGCTACTTAATCTTATCAGAGTTTGGCATTTGTAATTTGCAATGCAATGGCATACTCTCTAATCTATAAGTTAAATATAATACTTAATGTACCACCCCAATTTGAGGGCACCAAAGGGAATAATTAGGTTGGAACTGCGTAGAATGCTTGTCCCCGGAGGCTTGGATAAGAGGACCAGATTGGCTCTGGATGAGAGAGAAATGATAATACTTTCAAGTAACAACATTGTTGTTTGATGCGTTGTTAACTGATGAAGAGAGGTACAGTAGAATTCCAGAACATTCTTAGTTATATACTTAGAAAATAGTTTCTTCTCCTTGAGTATTTATTGTCTGACAGTTTCTGTGCTATCTTCTATAAGCAAGAAAGACCTATTTGCATGTCACTAATTCTCTTAACCTGTGCCTTTATGGGTTTTTGCATTTTACATATTGCTTAAGAACGTTTTGCCTATTTCATAGTATCATAAGTATTTTCCCATGTTTTCTTTTATACATTTTGCTTCTAAAATACTTAGCTCTTTAAACTTTAGGTGGGAGGGGCTCATTTTCAAAGTAGCAAAATAAGATTACTTGGAGAGATACGATAAAATGAAGGAGATGACATTTTATGAAATTCTATCTGGAGCCCAGTATTTTCAGATTTGTCTCTCTATGAAAGCACTCTTATTGATGATTGGAGCTTACTAGGACAGCACCATGCTCTGGAGAAGGAAACTAAAAATTGCTTGGGAGCTGAATTTTGGGTAAGGGGGCACAATATGCTGCAGTAGTAGCAGATGTCCCCACAAGATGGCGTTCATGGTTTAGTAGTTTGTTTTAATTAGTATATTCAAAATCTACACTGTTGACACTACTAAACATAAAACAGATAATGAAAGTTGCATATGTGAGTATGATTTAATTTTCTATAGTGTTACAAAATCTAGTGTGTGTTACATACCTTTTTTTCACCTCTGTGACATTGAAACATTAAATTACGATATTTAGGGAGTAAATTATGCAGACGGTATGTACTCCTGCAGTCTCTTCTTGGTTGCATACTGTTCAGCAGGTATTACCAGCCCAGTCAGAGAAATGGAATGAATGGGAAGTGGGTCAATGATTCTCATCTTCAATGTGGAAAGGGAGAGAAGATGGGCAAGATCACCTAGCAATCAGAATACGAATCAAAGCAAACCTAGACAAGATCCAAGCCCTTCGAGTAATAGGTGGTAGAGCTCACTCCCAAGCTTTGTTTTTTAGCTCTGATTATTAATGAATAAGACTTGGAGGACAAAACTAGGACAAAACTCTTCTTAGATCCTTTGGAATCATCACTGGTTTATTCCAAGTTGCCCTATATTCTACTTCTGACTGATGAGATTGACTCAGATATAAAAGTAACCTGTGCCTGCCAGCTGACGTGAATCATCGGATGGGGTTGGTGGCAAAGGAAATTAATCAGGAGCTGTATTATATCTGACTACAGTTGATTGGAATCCCCAATAAAAGATAAATATGGATCTACATCATGTTCTATTGAGATAAATTAAGGTGAAAACCATGAAATTTGTCTCTGAATTTGACAAAATTTGGATATTCTTATTATTTTTTAAACTGTTTTAATTTTTCTTTCCCGTAAAAAAAAAATGGGACTATATTAAATGGCAGCTATTCATAAAGTTTGAAATTCTCTAGTCTGTATGTAAAATAACATTTTAAGAAATTTTATATTAGAGCATAGCTCCCAATGAGTACTGTTTCAGAAGTTATTGACAGTTGATGTTAATAATTTCCATCAAATTTACTCATACTTCTAATATCTAAAAAAAAGATTGATTTTTCAATAAATATATCTAATGTATATGCATATGAAAATGCAATCTATACAGCACATTAAAACTGTGAAAATGCATTTGCTAGGTTTGAAGTTCCTGAAGAGATCAAGAAATGCATTGATTTTTCCCTCTTTTACTCTTATTATCTGGCAAAGCCTGGATTTAATACATTTACAAGATACTTCACGATATTTTCTCTAACCAAATCTCAAGTTTAGAAATTGCTAAATTTTAATTAACAAATCTCTTATCCTATGCTCATAAATTCTACACAGAGAATCTTACATACTGAACAAAGCATACATCTCTTACACTAAAATTTAAGGTCACTTCTAAATCTTTCATTCTAAAACAGCATTCTACTGGTTGTTCTCTTTTCAGTTTGTTTTTTTGATGGAGCTCTGGCTTATTGACGGGATTTTAGCCTTACCAGAGCTGAATACTACTAACCTTTGTATCCTATTTATTTTGTATGTTTGCCTATTTTCTGTTTGTTTAAGGCTTCTCTGGAGTCTCCTTATATTAGTTTTTTTAATATATAGACATGCACATGCTAATAAGGTTCTGACCAAAGCCAAGGGCAATATAATAAATAGATCACTGGCTTTTAATTAAAACTAGGTATAGATATGTATAAAATTAAATTGCTTTTGTATAAATGCCCTAAATAAAATTCTTCTCCCATAAATAGTCCTCTGTCCCACCAAGTCCAGAAACATGCAAAGCATATCATCATTCCCCTAGAATATGCATTAAACTTCCCTTTTACTAACCCTCAGATCTTTGGCTGTAGTACTTTTTCATGTTCTCTATATTCCCTTAATGTCTTTAAAATTAGTCTCCTGTTTTCCTGGTCTCACTATTCCTGCCTTAATCAAGTCTTTCAACATCCCTTTTTAAATTTTTACAGGCATTGTTCATTGTTGACTACCAGGTTTTTATTCATAATCTAGGCCAGATGAACTCCATTTTCCATACATATTTAAGAGTATGTTTTCCAAAATAGAAATATCATATTGCATCAAAATTATTTAGTAGAACCCCACTTGTTTTTGCTGTAACCTCCAAATGTTTTAGCATGGAGTAAAGTTAATTCAATCATTTTAGATCTTAATCCATCAACATTCATGTGTCCTATGAGAGAGAAATGTCTTCAGTGCTTTGACTATCCTATATCCCCAAAATTTTACACATACTATTGCCCTATTTTTCACTGCCTTATCCTCTGTCAGACGGATAAACTAAATTAGGGTTTGCTATACATCACTTATGCTTATATTAAGTTAGCAATTACTTTATATGAGTAACACCAACATTCTTCTTTATTTACTTAACACTTTTCTTGGAATATGTTCACTCTTTTAAATTTAGTCTTATTATAAACAAAACACACTGAAACTAATGATTTAAAATAAAATAGAAACTTCTTCTGGTCATGTCAGAGAAACTGGTAGGTACTAGAATTTAAATAAAAACTTGAAATTTAAAAAAATAGCTCCTATAAATATACCCAAAGACTTACAAAGATGTAAGTATGGATTAAAGAAATGAAAGATAATGTAATGGATTAATGAAGTGGAATTTTTAGAGTTTAAAAATATAATACTTGAAATAAAAAATTAATTGAATGGGTCTAACAGCAGATTAGACTCTATAGGAAGAAAAGGTCAGGTAACTGAAGGATATAAGAATAGAAACTATTCAAATTGTAGCACAGGGAGAAAAAAGGTAATAACAACCATGTACAAAATCTCAGTGAACTGTGGGAAGATATCAAGAGTTTCCATATTTCATGTGACTGAAGTCCTAGAAGGAGAAGAAAGAGCAGGAGTAGGGCAGAAAGAAATACTTCAAGAAATAATGCCAGGGTTTGTTTGTTTGGTTTTTTTCCCAAATGTGACAAAAACTCTAAATGCAAGATCCAAAAATATTAAATCAAAGGAAATGAGTATGAAGCAAACCACACCTAAGCACACCATAATCAAAACTGATGAAAAGAGGTGTTTAAAAAAATGATAAAATGAATAAGGAAAGAAAAGATACCCTTTCTATAGGGAAAAAAAAAATAAGCAAATTGCAGACGCTTGATCAGAAATAATGAAATTCTGAAGTCAATAGAATGAGATCTTCAAGGTACTGAGAGAAAAATCAAAATTGTTAACTTAGATTTCTCTATCCAGTAAACTATACTTCAAAAATGAAGAGAAGTAAAAATTTTCTGAGGGCACATGATAACAGGGAATTTGTCTCTAATGGATTTATACAATATGAAGTGTTAATGATATCTCTTCAAGCTGAAAAGAAATGAAAAAGAAAAGAGTTGGAACAGAAAGAGCATAGAAAATGTATTTATAAATATAATTTCAGAAGTCCATTTCCTTATTTTTGAAGATTATTTAAAAGCTAAGTGACTGTTGAAAGCAAATATAATAACAATATATTTAGTTTCTGGGGCACCTGGGTGGCACAGCGGTTAAGCGTCTGCCTTTGGCTCAGGGCGTGATCCCGGCGTTATGGGATCGAGCCCCACGTCAGGCTCTTCTGCTGTGAGCCTGCTTCTTCCTCTCCCACTCCCCCTGCTTGTGTTCCCTTTCTCCCTGGCTGTCTCTATCTCTGTCGAATGAATAAATAAATAAAATCTTTAAAAAAAAAACAACAATATATTTAGTTTCTGACATAGATAAGTTAGAAGTATAACAAAGCTAAACACAGAAGATGAAATGGAATTATAGTATTCGTACATCTCTTACATTTATATGCAAAATAGTGTAGATAATATGCAAAAATTAGGGGCACCTGAGTGGCTCAGTCAGTTAAGCATCTGCCTTTGGCTCAGGTCATGATCCCAGGATCCTGGGATCGAGTCCCACATCCGGCTCCCTGCTCAGCAAGAATCTTGCTTCTCCCTCTGCCTTGCACTCACCCTGCTTGTGCACACGCTGTTGCTCTCTCTCTCTTAAATAAATAAAATCTTTTTTAAAAGTATGCAAAAATTATTTGGAAGTATACTGTGTAACTTAAAAATGCATACAATAAACTCTAGAACAACCACTAGAAAATGAAAATAGGATAAACCGGTTATGGAGATAAAATGGAATCCTAAAATATTTTCAATTGCCAAAAAAGTAGAAAAAAACAGTAGATGGGAAAAAATAGAAAACAAAATAGCAAAATAAGGCAAAATGTAACCTAAGTGGAAATTATCTAAATAATCCAATTTAAAATTAGATACTGTCAGACTAGATATAAAATAAGACCAGTTAAAGGTATCTAAAAGAAATAGTATTTCAATATAAAGATAGTGATAATTAAAAAGTAAAAGGATTAAAGTTATATCATGAAATATTGATCAAATATAGCCATACTAGCTATGTTAATATCAAAGTAGACTTCATCAAAAGCAATGTTACCAGCAATAGCCATATAAAATGGTATTTATACTGCTCAGACTTGCTTAGATTTTTGAAACATAAACACATATCTTTTAAAAATTTGAAAGAATTTTTGACCATATTTATACATGTTTTGTCTCATTCTCTTTCCATTTGGGAATCCAGTTATACATATGTTAGACTTTTTGTCCCATAGGATTCTGAGTTTGTCTTTTTCATTCTCAAGTTTTTCTATTTTCTACAGATCTAGTAATATCTCTTTTTTTTTTTTTTAAAGATTTTTTTTTTTTATTCGACAGAGATAGAGACAGCCAGCGAGAGAGGGAACACAAACAGGGGGAGTGGGAGAGAAAGAAGCAGGCTCATAGCAGAGGAGCCTGACGTGGGGCTCGATCCCATAACGCCGGGATCACGCCCTGAGCCGAAGGCAGACACTTTAACCGCTGAGCCACCCAGGTGCCCCCTAGTAATATCTCTTAAACCATGTTCATATTTACTGATACACTCCTTTGTTATCTCCATTTTGATCTTGACTTCATCCAGAAAAAATTTAATTTCAAGTGTCCTATTTTTCAGTGCTAAAATTTTCCATATGCTTCTCTTTAAATTTTTTGTTTCGCTCCTGAGATTTTCTATAATTTTCATTGTGAGCATATTTTCTTTTATGTCTTTTATGTGTTTTTTTTTTTTAATCATGGACATTGTGAATAATATATTGCAGAGAATCTGGATTCTGCTATATCCACAAAAGAATCTTGAAGTTTTGCTTTAGGAAGCAACCAACTTGTGTAGAATCAAATGGCAAACTTTATTGCTTAGAAAGGAGTTTAAATCTCTGTTCATTAATTTTTCACTGCTGTCAGTTTGTCTTTCAATTCTATGATGTAAGAGTCAGCCAAAGATTGAAAAGATTTCTAAGTAGAGTATGTAGCCCCTTGTCAGGGTCTTTTCCTGCTGGGACTTGCTCCTTCCTTTCCAGAGCTGGTCCAGGTCCTTACAATCACATTATGACGTAGTCATTATCTTCCCGTTTTACAGAGCAACAAACTGAAGCATGGAGTAATTAAGTCATTTGCCTGTATCAACACAAGTAAAACAACAGGTTTTTAATTTAGGTTTTTGTGATTTCACAAGGCCCCCAGGCTTCTAACCACCATATTGTATGGTTTAATGTATCTGAACACTAGATAAATATTTTTAATTCTAGGATTAGAAATTTCCCATAAATTTTTTGAGAAAATATATTTTATCAGTATGAGAAATTCCAAAATTCAGGAAAAATATCAACAATTTCAAAATTAACTTCTACTTGAGGGCAGATTGACTTTCTCCATTTTATAAGATAATAATTATCTGAAATAGTGAAATGAACATGACAGAGGCCTAAGAAAGCATTATATTAATTATAAAAATCATAAAACTATATAATCTTCTGTAAAAAGACCAATGCTTAATGAAAAGATCTTGAGTTTTAAGATCATTTACTAAGCATGCAGGGCATTGAATAACACATAAAATCCTTAATTTTTTGAGGTAAATATAAAGATTTAATAAAATAACATAAGGACCAAATGTCAAGGAAATTGGTCTCAAAAAATATTTTCCAAGTCATAGATGAAATTTTCCACCAAACTGCTTCCTTCCTGCAATTTATATAAGGGAGAGAAATCTTGAATTAATCACCGATTCCTTCCTCAATACCACTTCTGGAGCAATTTTGATCCATTCCTCTTGTATCTGTCTCTGGAGACTAAGTGATAGACAGTAGTTTCCTGAACAATTGCCAAGTGATGGAACAAATCTGGGGTGAAAAGAAGGTCAGAGAAGAGAAGAATGAAAGTTGAAATGCAGTCAATGCTTTGTGGAAAACACTGCCATGATTAGAACTCATTGAGTACAAAAACAGCTTTGAGAATAAAAATACAAAGACTAAAAGCACAAAGAATTGTTTTTAAATAGAAAAAGGAAGAAAACAATACAGTGTTAACAGGGAAAGAGTGTATTTTGGGGGAGGAGGTAGATTAATTTATATAACTAATTAAAAAATAAGGTTTTTGCCTTCCATGTGTGGTTTTCCTGTTTTGGTTCTTAGATATCTATTGACCTGTAATATATTTGAAAATCACAATAAATCATTACTGTTCTCTTTACCTTCGTGTTAATATAACTTTCCTCCTCTTAAAAGCTCCTACTATATCTTTTCAAAAACACAAGTTGAAAAATGTGTCATTATGTACAATAGCCTTAGGGAGATTAATGTAAAATATCATCTTTTTAATTTTTTACTCATTTAAAACCATGTATTGAGTGTCTCTATGGCCTAACACTGGTATAGTTGTGTGGAATAGATTGACACACTATATCTTATTGGCAAAAAAGTTTGCTCCTGTTGTTCTCTACAAGTATTTTAACATTCTTGAACAATTTTACATTATCTGGTATAATCACTCTATTACACTCTAGACATACATATATTTTCCCCCAAAATTTGAAAAGATAATATATTTGTATAAAATCCTTGTATGGTTATCCCTCAAAGTCATGAGTTAGGCAAATAGTCATATTTCCTCCCATGATTTTCCTAATATCAAAACAATTTTTTTACATGCAGGGATGCCTGGGTGGCTCAGTTGGTTAAACGTTTGTCTTTGGCTCAGGTCATCATCCCAGGGTCCAGGTATCTTTCCTAAGTATAATGGAATAAACCTAGAAATCAACAATAAAATGAGTGTGAGAAATATCATGAATAGATGAAAATGAAACACACTCTTGAACAAACACTGGGCCAAAGAAGACCTCAAATGGAAATTAAAGCATATCTTGTGACAAACTGAAATGAAAACATAGCTTATCAAAACTTATGGGTTACAACAAAAGGACTAACTTTTATAGGACTAACTCCCTACATTAAAAAGGAAGACAGATTTCAAATTACAACCTAACTTTACACTTCAAGGAACTAGAAAATAAACCAAAGAGTAAGCGTAAAGTTAGCAAAAGGAAGGAAATACTGAAGATTAAAGTAGAAATAAACAAAATAGGTAAAACTAATGGGAAAAGTTGTCAAAAAGAAAGTTGGGTTTTTGGAAAGATAAACAAAATCAACAAACACTTGACTAACCAAATATTTTTTTAAATGAGAGAGCTCAAATATGTAAAAATCAGAAATGAAAGAGGAGACATTGAAAATCATGCTACAGAAATTTTTAAAAATATTCGAGACTATTGTGAATAATTATACATCAGTAAATTGGAAAGTCTAGAAGAAATGGATAAACTCCTAGAAAACACAAACCCCCAAAAATGAATCACAAAGAAATAGCCTGAAGAGACCAATAACAAATAAGGAGATTGAATCAGTAATTAATTTCCAACAGGGGCACCTAGGTGGCTCAGCTGGTTAAGTGTCTGCCTTGGGCTCACGTCATCATCCCAGGGTCCTGGGATCTAGCCCCATGTCAGTCTCTCTGCTCAGCGGGGAGCCTGCTTCTCCGGTCCCTCTGCTTTGCTCTCTGTGTCAAATAAATAAAATCTTAAAAACAAAACCAAAAAAATCCCCACTTTGCAACAAAGAAAATCCTAGTACCAGATAGCTTCACAGATTAATTATATTAAGTATTTAAAGAATTAATGCCAATCCTTGTTAAACTTTTCCCAAAAATATAAGACACTGAGGCCAGTATCATGTTGATATCAAAGATAGACAAAGATATCACAAGAAAATTATCAGCCAATATGCTTAATGACCATGGATGCAAAAATTCTCAACTCTGTATTAACAAACCTAATTCTACAGCATATTAAAAGAATTATACTTCATGATAAAGTGAGATTTGTTCCTGGGATAAGAAGATGGTTTAACATATGCAAGTCAAGCAATGTGCTACACCACGGTAACAGAATGTAGGATAAAAATCACATGATCATCTTGATAGATGCAGAAAAAACATGAAAAAAATTAAACACCATTTCAGGATAAAAACTCTGGGAAAAAAATTCAGCCTGAAAGACACTTAACTAAACATAATAAGTGTCATATATGAAAAACCTACAGCCAACATCATACTGAATTATGAAAAACGGAACACTTTTCCTCTGAGAAGCAGGGATGCCTACTCCAACCACATCTGTTCAAAAAGTGCTGGAAATCCTAAACAGCAATTAAATACGGAAAATGAATAAAAGACATCCAAATCAGACAGGAAGAAGTAAAATAATCTGTTTAAAAAATGCATGATTTGACATGTACACAACCCTAAAAATTCCACAGAAATGCTATTATTTTTCTAAAATTTTTTTATTAGTACTAATAAATCTGTTAGGTCATATAATACAAAATCAATATAGAAACATCAGTTGTGTTACTATATGCTAACAATGAACTATGTGAAAAGAAAATTTTTAGCATATAGCTTGAAAATTTTTTATAATAGCATCAAAAACAAATACTTATAAATAAACTTAACCAAAAAAGTGAATTACCTGTACACTGACAACTGTAAAACAGTGACGAAAGAAATAAAAGCAGGCACAAATAAATGAATTGACATGCCATGTCATGGATTAGAAAAATTAATATTGTTAAAATGAACCAATTACTCAAATCAGTCTTCAGATTTTGTGCAACCTCTATCCAAAACCAGTGGAATATTTTACAAAAATTAAAAAAAGTTGAAAATTCATATGGAAGCACAAAATACCCAGATTATTCAAAACAATTTTGAGAAAGAAGAACAAAGAGTCATCTTGCTTCCTAATTTCAATATATATTACAAAGCTAAGTAATCCAAGCAGTTGGATACTGGAATTAAAAAAACAAACAAACAAAACCCAACATCTAGACTAATGGAACAAAATAGAGCCCAGAAATAAACGCACACACATATGGCCTATTGATCTTTGATTAGAGTGCTGAGAATACACAATGAGAAAACGATGGTCTTCAGTAAATGGTGTTGAGAAAGCTGGGTGTTCACATGCAAGAGAATGTAACTGAACCGCCTCTTACACCACATGCAAACGTTGAAATGGATTTAAAGACTCAGGTGTAAGATCACAAACTGTAAAACTTCTAGAAGAAAACAAAAGGGAAAATCGTTGGCAATTATTTCTCGCATGTAACACCAAAGGCATAGGTAACAAAAGAAAAAATATGCAAGTGTGACTGCATCAAACTAAAAAGTATCTGTAAAGCAAAAAAAAAAAAAAAAAAAAAAAAAAAAAAAAAAAAAGAAAGAAAGAAAAGAAAAAAAAATTGAAAAGGTGATATATGGAATGGGAAAAAATATCCACAAAGCATATATCTGTTAGAAGATTAATATCCAAAATATATAGGAAACTCTTAACAAGTAAACTATTAAAGGGAACTATAAAAAGAAAACTATTAAAAGGGTTAATAACCCAATTTAAAAAGGGGCAAAGGCACTGAATAGATTTTTTTCTGAAAAGGCATACAATGGCCACAGATATATGAAAAAGTTCTCAGCATCACTAATAATTAGGAAAATGAAAATCCAAACCACAATGAGATATCACTTGTTAAGACAGCTATTAAAAAAGAAAAGAACGGTAACAAATGCTATGGACTAAATATTTGTATCCCCCTAAATTTGTATGTTGCAATCTAATCCCCAGTAGATGGTGTTTGATGGTGGAGCCTTTGGAAGATGATTGGGTCATGAATGTAGAGCTCTCCTGAATGGAAATTGTGGGGTGGGGGGAAGATCCCAGAAAACTCCCCTGGTCTTTCCACCTATAAGTATACAGCAAGAAAACAGCAGTCTCTGAGCCAGGAAGCAGGCACTTACCAAGTCTGCGTCAGCCAGCACCTTGATCACCTTTCAGGACCATGAGGAATCAATGTTTATTGTTTACAGCCCTCAGTCTATGGTGTTTTTGTTACAGCTGCCCAACCTATTAGACAATGAGTGATGGCAAGGTTTTGGAGACAAGGGACCATTTATATACTTCATAAGAATCTATATTGGTGCAGCCACTGTGGAAATTCAGGAAATTAAAGTTGAAGTGCCACATGATGCAGAAATTCCACTTCTGGGTCTACACCCAAAGGAATTGAGAAAAGGATCTCAAAGTGATAATCTGCATTTTCGTTTTTATTGCAGCATTAGTCACAATAGGCAATAAACGTTGAAACAAGCTCAATGGATGCAAGAGTAAAGAAAATGTGGTATTCACATAAAACGGAATATTATTCATTCTTTAAAAAGAAGGAAATTCTGACATTTGTGACAACATGAATTAACTTAGAGTAAATTATGTTAAGTGAAATACGCCAGTAACGGAAGGACAGATAGTACATGATACCACTTATATGACAAATCTAAAATAGTCAGACTCATGAAGGGGAGTAGAAGGATGGTTGCCAGGGGCTGGGGGAGCAGAAAACAGGGAGATGTTACTCAAGGGGTATTAAGTTTTAGCTATGCATTATGAGTAAGTTGGAGAGATCTATTGTCCAGCATTGTGCCTGTAGTTAACACTATCACATACTTAAAAGTTGCCTAAGAGAGTAGGTGGTACTTATGTTAAGTGCTCTTAAACACCAAAAAAAAAAAAAAAAAAAAAAAAAAAAAAAAAAAAAAAAAAAAAAAAAAAAAAAAAAGAAAAAAAAAGAAAAAAAAAGAAAGAAAAGAAAAAAGAAAGAGGATAGGAGAAAACTTTTGGTGATGATGGATACGTTTATGGCATACATGAATATATATAGCTTTTTGTACTGTCAATCATACTTTAATAAAGTGGTTTAAAATTTTCCTTGTCCCTAGGGACACCTGGGTGGCTCAGCCGGTTAAGCATCTGCCTTCAGCTCAGGTCCTGGGATTGAGTCCTGTGGCAGGCTCCCTGTTCTGTGCGGAGTCTGCTTCTCCCTCTCCCTCTGCCCCCTCCTTGGTTGTGTGCGTGCACACACTCTCTCTCTCTCTCTCTCTCAAATCTTTTTAAAAAACAATTCCCTTGTCCAGAACGTGAACCATGAAATTGTGATAACTTCCATGTGTCTCAAATACAAACCTCAAAAACCTTACGGTGCTTTCAAAAAGTATTACAGAATGGTTCCAAAGTTGATCCACAGGAGCAAACAGGCAAGAATAACTAGAAATTTATTTGTAAAAAATAAAGCTATGGAGGAGACATGAGTCCAGATGATAAAAGATACCATAAAGACCCCGTATGAAGAGACTACTCAGAATGAAACAAACAATGAGCAAAACAGAACACTGAACCCTGCAATAGAGCAACTATGTAACAGTGATGCATCCTGAAATTAAGAAGCCGTACAAATCAATGGGGTACTGATGCATTATTCATCCATTATGTTTGGGAAATGGCTAATTGAAAATTTTCTAAGGGATTCTTTACTCCACAAAATAGCATTATTGACCTACTTTTTTATGTAGAAAATACCATTATTGAACATGAATAAAACTTACATGAATTAACTCCTATAAAACATAATGAAAATTTAATACTTATCTAGTGATAGATAGAACAGCTGCATTCCTAAATAACTATCAGAAATAAAGACAGAAATACAATAAATAGATATTTACTAGAATAGGTAACGGGGTGATTTTGTTATGAAAACAATTAAAAAGTAATTTCCATTTATGATTATGAAAAATAGTCATTAATACTTACAGAACATAATTGTCCTGATAGCTAACCTATGCACTCCTAGTTATATTTGTTAGAACATCATAATTTATCTCAGTAATCACACATTAGTGTCAAATCCAGTCTTACAAATGGGCCTCATAAAGCAAGGTGCTTTCTATTGGAGCATTTTAATTAGAAATATGATGGACTACCTCTCCTTATCCCTTGGTAGATATAATAGAACTGCAGTATGTTAGGCTCCTTTTTTTACATCTCTAGAGAATTTTAATATGCATTTTTGAAAAAGTTTCTCAGTTATTGAAGTTTAAAGCATGACAGTTGAAAGCGATGTATTTGTCAAGTGTCTTATCTCCATGAGGAGTGAAATTTTAGTTAATTGGAGCATATTTTGCTCCCCCCCCCCAATATGAGAAACAGTGGGTAACTCACTTAAAATAGCAGCTTTTGTTGTTACTTGAAATTATTAGTCTAGATAAGCAGCAGATATCATCATACGGCTAAGGTAATTACAGGTTGTATTCAATTTTAACTTGTCTCTAATAACAGCCTTGTGTTACATGGGTCAATGTTGAAATGTATAAAAGATTTTTCTCTCTGCTTTCAAAACTGCCAAATGCACACACACAAATACAAAAAAATGATAGAAATTTATATTCCTTTCTTTGTTTTCTTCCTCTTTTTTTCTGGTAAATATTGAGAGCACAGAGTATGTTGTATCTGTAGAGAACATCTCAGGAAACTGGTAATAATAGAATTCCTTAGAATTAACTTTCTATTTACAGGGAAAGAGTGTGGATTCATTTGTTTCAGGAAGATTTTTTCAATTGAAATTTTAGATTATAATCTTGATGGTTTCCTGCTTGAAAAGTTAATGAGTTTGATGGATTGGGAATAATAGTGATTTTGTCCTAAAAGTGAAATAATAGATTTTCCATGTTTAGATGGAACTTGGTTTTGGCAGAGGGGTTAAGTGAGTATAGCACTGATTTAAAGAAAAGCAAAGAAAGAAGCTAACACATTAGCCTTCTGTATTTGCCCCAAGCCTTTTTCCCCATTACTAAAATGAAATGGAATAAGAACTCAAAACACACGGTCTGTGAGTTTGGATGGACTTGCTCTATTACCCAAATTAGTTCTCTTTATTTCCTTTGGTTTCATATTTTAGATTAGCTTTAAGGGACACTGGAAAGTCCTGCCGGCTTGTTTTAATGTATCCTATCGCAATTGAATAACTTGGCTCATATTCTCGAACAGCAGGGGATCTCCTATTAGAGACCTGGTGAGCTAGCGAAAGATTTCCCTGGCGTAAGAGAATAAGAGAACATTCTTAAAACTGACTGAGAGTTTTGGCTTGCTGTGACTTAGACCCACCCGACGGTAGTTTGTAGGGTCTAGAGACCATCAAGGTTTAGTAATCCAAACCACTGTATCCCCTCCAATGAGGAGAATTTAGATTCTGGGCTTAGAATATGTCAGGAATGTTATTGCACTAAGCAGGCTACAAAGATGGTAGTTAATATCCTTCTGCTTCTTGCCCACCCATACCAAACTGTTAAACTCAGCTTTTACGTTTTATTCAATAAAAAGCTAGTAGTACTTTCTGATTAAATGAAATTCATGGTCATAACAGATGGGGATACTTAATGTGTGTATAATTGTAATTTGCTTGATGAATTAGTAAGAGAAACTAAGTTTACTGTTACCTGAATCTCAGCACTTCCAAATCTAGCTTTTTAATCTCAATTTGTCCCAAGATAACTCTCTTCTAATATTGGAAATGTCAGCCCTCGACATCTCTCTTTCTCATCCTAACACTAAGTCCTATATATTCTTTCCTGCTAATATATTCTAGGTAAAATATTTTAAAATACAGCAATATCCCATTAAAATGGAAAAATCTATGTAAATGAAAAAGGAAAGGTGGAGTTTTAGGATAACCGAGTATAGTATGAAACAAAATTTTGTTAATTTGTTAAGGTTTATATTTTTTTCAAAATGGGAAACTCTTGTAAGCCAAAGTGATAGCCAGAATTTCACCAGCCACATGGTACAACAGGGCACAAAGAAATCTGACTGGATTGATAAGGTCCTGTATCACTGGTGTGGTCAGACCTGTGTATTAGCTGAGTATCATCCTAACTTATGAATGATATAGTATACCATACTTTCAGATGAGGTGTTTGTCTCGATTTTGTTATTTTAAGCAGGCTACTAAGGGTCAACATCTCCCCTACTACGGTTAATTACAGTTATTTTAATTGAATCATTTCTTCTCCCACAGTCCTGTATTAGGGATATGCTGTGTGATAAAAGCAAATGGATGGGACTTTCCTGAAGTCTTACAGTAAAGCGGGTATACGAATGCACGTTAATCTGTTAGAGACTGTGTATAAGAGAGATGTGCTAAGGGTGTCGTGCTCCATAAGGAAGCATTCCAAGGGAGGGTTGGTCTTCCAGTGAATACTTGCAATACTTGCTACTACCTATTTCTCTAGAGCATAAATAGAGGTAAAGCATCTGAGGTTTAGTGATTCCAAGAGTAAAAGAATAAGAATAATAACTGTGAACATTTAAAAATTCCATTATTGGCTGCATGAGAAGAAATGCAAAGTATAATGCAGGACAGCCCTATGAAATCCTTTTGAACAAGTGGAGTATTAATAAATAATAACAGTAAAGAAAATAGCTAAGAACTTGTTTATAAATACTTTCTATTGCTAGACTTTTTTCTGTTTCTCTTGATTCATAAAATTTATATTTGTCCTTTATAACATTTGTTGGATTGAGAGTGAGCAATGTTCAAAAAAGAAAAGAGGCCTATCTGTGTAACTTTAAGCTGAAATGATCAAGTGATTTTTTTTTTCCAAAGAAATGTGAGTCACTGTTCAAGTGGCTAAGAATGCTGAAATAATAAACATCTTGCATTATTTCATTTAGAGGAAATTTGGTGCACTCCGAGAAATATGTCATCATCAAACAAATGCCTTTCTTATTGCTAGCAGGAAGAACACAGATGGCTTGTCTGCTCATTTTGGTATTTATTAAAATAAATTTACTAAAGAGCAGGTAGGTGACTCATTATTTTCAAGATACATTCAGTGTTGCAGAAATATACTGAAATGTCTTTCGGAAAGGCTGTCCAGGACCCATATGCCATTGTCATCTATTATGAAGATGTTGGAAAGAGAAATTATTTTCCAAGTAATTCTAATCAGTATGGTTTAAATATTTTGACACTTTCAAATGGCACCAAGGTGAGAAGTACTAGGAAAAGTTTAAGGAATGAGTCACCTTACCATTCACTTTTTTTATTGGAAAAAAACAAAACAAAACACGGGAGTATTTACCTTACAATTTTCATAGCCACAATTCTTTTAAAATGGAGTCACAGGCTGAAAGAGGATTGCCTTCAGTTTTTATGAAGACACCAACTCTGTGGAGAAAAAAAAAATACTTACCATGACTTTCTGGCTTGTCAGTGTTTCAGTCTGGCTGTGACTAATTACCTTGGTTAAAAAAAAATGCTTCTTTATTTCTCTCATATTTTACTTGTATCTTTCTCTCAATATTATATGATCATATCTTTTTTTTTTAAGATTTTATTTATTTATTTGACAGAGATAGAGACAGCCAGCGAGAGAGGGAACACAAGCAGGGGGAGTGGGAGAGGAAGAAGCAGGCTCATAGCGGAGGAGCCTGATGTGGGGCTTGATCCCATAACGCCGGGATCACGCCCTGAGCCGAAGGCAGACGCTTAACCGCCACCCAGGTGCCCTGATCATATCTTTGATTTAAAAATAAATGCTAGTTTTGAAAATTAATGTCCAGGGAAAAGTACAAGCTGATTTCTTCAGAGTTTTAACCCATAAAGTTATCCATTTCTATCCTGGGAAAGATGCAGCAATAGTTGATAAAGATGCACTGTTGAAAATAAGAATAGTTGAATAATGAATCACAAATATACTCGGTTTGAATTTTTTAGATAATTGTGTTTATTCCCCATTCCCCTGAAATGAATGTACATAGTCAAAAACAGATTTTACATTTATGCTCATGAGATTTGAAATGCAGTAGTCACTAAGAAAAAAAATAGTTCAGTTGCATATGAGAGAGGATTTGTAATGCAAATAACTGTGTATAATTATCTGCCTGGAATGGCCAGCAATCACTGTACCGACAGATGAAAGATGACTCCAAACTCTGCTGTAAAAGAGAGGGGAAGGCAAGAGGCTCAGCGCTCACAGGCGAAGACCCTTTGCTCTTCTTTGCTCCCACTTTATTGGTCCTTCAAGATAAGCACAATTCTTATCACTGTTCCTGGAGCGCATGATGTGTGACGAGGGGTCTTACTGAACCTGGGAGGATCTGGAACTGGTGTTCTGCCCGTTCTGCTACACGTAGCCTAAGGGACAACGCTAAGTTTCTTAGATCACAGGACAACTGTTCCTGCTGGGAAAGTTTCGGGAAGACAACTCCCCATAGCATTCCAACGGCAGAGTGGTCACGTAGGCCTTGGCATTCCAAAGGCCTGTGCCCTTCTCCTAAACCTTCCCTGCCCTCAGCGGCCTCCCTGTTCCATTTTAGCAACCCAGGTATTGCGGCTGATTTCATGCTCTGCATTAACCCCAACAATTATCATTGGTTTAGTAATTTTTTTTTGAGCCAAGGATTATATTTAGTCATTTGCATATTAATAATTAAATCTGATTCTGTGTAAATTCAATTTCTTCTTGTCTGCGAAATAGAACAATCATTCTTAACAGTCTGAATATATGCATTTATTCTCTTTAATACATTTATTGAGCAATAGCACAATTTTGAAAGAATTATGGCGATTCTGATTATTTTTTAAAAATCTTACAGAACTTGCTCACCTCCCTCAAGGTTTTCACTTCTGAGATTGGTGCTTTTCCCTTTTAGTAATAGTACCAAATGTATATTTGATGAATGGCTCATAGTATCTTTCCCATGGTGGTAACATGGCTTTTGATGATTGAATGTATATTTAAGAACATCTGTTCTGAGGTGGAAGTTACACATTCCTGAGCAGTTTTAATCCATTGTTAATTCAGAAACTCCCTACATAGGCTCTAAGTTTAGCAATGCATGGTCATGAAAGAAGATTTAATGTAACTTTGGTACCTGTCTGCTCTGGCAGCTCCGAATGTATGCTCTGTAATATAGCAGTATTAAAACCATTGTATTATAAAATGTGAAATATCCATTAGAGGTGAAAATATAGGCTTATTTAATATACCTTTTCTAAATTTAAATTAAAAATGTAAGGCCTTTCTCTGGAAGACGAATGAAATGTAAGGGTGGTTTTCTCTTTTTTTCTCCCCCACTCATTTTTTAATTTTTATTTAAAAGTTATTTTTTCTTTTTATTTATTTACATTCCAATATAACTAATGTAAATTATATTACTTTCAGATGTACAATATAGTTATTCAATAATTCTGTGTTACTCAGTGCTTATCATAATAAGTGTACTCCTAATACCCTTTACCTGTTTCACCCATCCCCCCACCCACCTACTCTTTGCTAACAACCAATTCTCTAGTTAAGAGTCTGGGTTTTTTTTTTCTTTGCTTGTCCGTTTTGTTTCTTAAATTCCTTATATGAGTGAAATCATGTGGTATTTGTCTTTCTCTGACTTATTTTACTTAGCATTATGCTCTCTATTTTTACCCCATTGTTACAAATGGCAAGATTTCATTCTTTTGTATGGCTGAGTAGTATTCCATTATATCTATACCACCTCTTTTTTATCCATTTATCTGTCTGTGGACACGGGCTGCTTCTGTATTTTGGCTCTTGTAAATAATACTGCAATAAACATTGGGGTGCATATATGTTTTTGAATTAGTTTTCATATTCTTTGGGTAAATACCCAGTAGTGGAATTACTGCACCTTATGGTAATTCTATTTTTAATTTTTTGGGAAATCTCCATAGTGTTTCCCACAATGGCTACACTAGTTTGCATTCCCATCAGCAGGTAAGGGTTCCTTTTTCTCCATATCCTCACCAACACTTGTTACTTGTGTTTTTGGTGATCCCATTCTTACAGGTACAAGGTGATGTATCATTGTGGTTTTGATTTGCATTTCCCTGGTGATAAGTGATGTTGAGCATCTTTTCATGTGTCTGTTGGCCATCTGGATGTCTTCTTTGGAGAGATATCTGTTCATGTCTTCCCACTTTTAATAGGATTATTTGGGAATTTTGTTGTTAAGTTGTATAAATTCTTTACGATTTTGGATATTAACCCATTTTCAGATATATCATTTGCAAATACCTTCTCCCAGTCAGTAGGTTCTCTTTTTGTTTTGTTGATTGTTTCCTTTGCTGGCATAAACTTTTTATTTTGGTGTAGTTCCAATAATTTATCTTTGCTTTTATTTCTTTTGCCTTAGGAGACATACTAGAAAAAATTTTGCTACAGCTGGTAACAGAGAAATTACTGATTCTGCTCTCTTCTAGGATTTTTATGGTTTCAGATCTCATGTTTAATCCAATTTGAGTTTACTTCTGTGTATGGTATGAGAAAGTGATCTAATTTCATTTTTTTTTTTTAATGAAGTTGTCCTGTTTTCCCAACACCATTTGTTCAAGAGATTGTTTTTTTCCCATTGTGCATTCTTGGCCTCCTTTGTTGAAGATTGATTAGACCGTATAATCTTAGGATTATTTTTGAGTTCTGTATTCTGTTTCATTGATCTGTGTGTCTATTTTGTGCCAGTACTTTATTGTTTTGATCATGACAACTTTGTAGTATATCCTGAAATCTGGGATTGTGATACTTCCGGTTTTGTTCTTTTTCAAGATTGCTTTGGTTATTCAGGGTCTTTCATGGTTCCATACAAATTTTAGGATCATTTGTTGTTGTCCTGTGAAAAATGCTATTGGTATATTGATAGGGATTACATTAAATGTATGTATTGCTTTTGGTAGTATGGACATTTTAACACTATTTGTTCTTCCAATGTATAATCACATGGAATAACTTTCCACTTCTTTGTGTCCTCTTCAGTTGCTTTCATCAGCATTTATAGTTTTCAGAGTACATGT
This sequence comes from Ailuropoda melanoleuca, assembly GCF_002007445.2. Classification (NCBI taxonomy): domain Eukaryota; kingdom Metazoa; phylum Chordata; class Mammalia; order Carnivora; family Ursidae; genus Ailuropoda; species Ailuropoda melanoleuca. The sequence goes on along the minus strand of NC_048235.1, from coordinate 16,908,749 downwards.
TTTTCACCTCCTTGGTTAAGTTTATTCCTGGGTATTTTATTATTTTGGATACAATTTTAAATGGGATTGAGTTCCTATTTTCTGCTACCTCATAGAAATGTAACTGATTTCTGCATATTGATATTGATATATATGACTTTGTATACTGTGACTTTACTGACTTCATTTATCAGTTCTAGTAGTTTTTTGGTGGCATCTTTAAATTTTTCTATATGTAGTATCATGTTATCGCAAAAAGTGAAAATTTTACTTTTACCAATTTAGATGCCTTTATTTCTTTTCTTTATTTCTTTTTCTTGTCTGATTGCTGTGGCTAGGACTTCCCACACTATGTTGAATAAAAGTGGTTAGAGTGGAGGATATCCTTGTCTTGTTCCTCATCTTAGGGGAAACTTTCAGTTTTTCACCATTGATGATTTTTCATATGTGGCCTGTTTTATACTGAGATAGTTCCCTCTAAACCTACTCTGTTGAAGATTTTTATCTGGATTTGTACGTTATCAAATGCTTTTTCTGCCTCTATTGAAATGACCATATATGATGTATCACACTGATTGATTTGTGAATATTGAACCACCTTTGCATTCCAGGAATAAATCCCACTTGATCATGGTGAATAATTTTTTTAAATGTATTGTTGGATTTGGTTTGTGACTATATTGTTGAGTTTTATATCTATGTTTATCAGAGATATTGGCTTGTAATTCTCTTTTTTTGTAGTTTCTTTATCTGGTTTTGGTATCAGGGTATTGCTGGCCTCATAGGATGAATTGGAAGATTTTCTTCCTCTTTTATTTTTTAGAATAGGTATTAACTGTTTGGTTGAATTCACTTGTGAATCCATCTGGTCCAGGACTTGTGTTTTTTGGGGAGTTTTAAAATTACTGATTCAATTTCATTGGTGGTTATCAGTAAGTTTTCTATTTCTTTCTGCTTCAGTTTTGGGAGGTTATATGTTTCTAGGAATTTATGCGTTTCTTCCAGGTTGTCCAATTTGTTGGCATATAAATTTTCATGATGTTCTCATATAATTTTTGGTATTTCTGTGGTGTTGCTTGCTTCTCCTCTTTTATTTTTTATTTTGTTTCAGTCCTCTATCCTTTTTTTTTTTAACTGAGTCTGTCTTAATGCTTCTCACTTTTGTTGATCTTATCAAAGAACCAGCTCCTTGTTTCACTGATCTGTTGTAATGTGTGTGTTTTGTTTTGTTTTGTTTTAATTTTCTACTTCTTCTCATTCTAATATGTATTATTTTCTTCTACTGGTTTTGAGTTTTGTTCTTCTTTTTCTAGCTCCTTTTAGGTGTAAGTTTTTGTGGGTTTTTTGAGATTTTTCTGCTTGAGGTAGGTCTGTATTGCTAAAGACTTCTCTCTTAGAACAGCTTTTGCTGTATCACAAGGATTTTGGATTGTTGTATTTTCATTTTCATTTCTGTTCATGTATTCTCTGATTTGCTCTTGATTTCTTGGTTGACACATCCATTGCTTAGTAGCTTGTTATTTAACCTCCATGTATTTTTCTTCTTTCCTGATTTTTTTTCTCATGGTCAAGTTCTAATTTCATAGCATTGTGGTTGGAAAAGATGCATGATATTTGTTGGCATTTGTTTTGTGACCTAATGTGATCTATTCTGGAGAATATTCCATATGCATTTAAAAATATGTAGTCTGCTGTTTTAGGATGGAATATTCTCAATATATCTGTTAGATCAATGTGGTCTAGCATGTCATTCAAAACCACTGTTTCCTGGGGTGCCTGGGTGGGTCAGTCATTAAGCATCTGCCTTTGGCTCAGAGTGTGATCCCAGAGTCCTGGGATCAAGCTCTGCATCGGGCTCCTCCGCTGGAAGCCTGCTTCCTGCTTCTTCTTATCCCCCCCCACCTGTGTTCCCTCTCTTGCTGGCTGGCTATCTCTCCACCAAATAAATAAATAAAATCTTTAAAAAAAACAAAAAACAAAAAAAAAAACCCCACCACTGTTTCCTTGCTGATCTTCTGTATGGAAGATCTATCCATTGATGTAAATGGGGTGTTAAAATCTCCTACTATTATTGTATTACTATCAATCATTTCCTTTGTTTGTTAATAGTTTATGTATTTGACTGCTCCTATGTTGAGCACATATTTACAATTGTTATAACCTTTCCTTGGATTGCTTCCTTTATGATTATGAAGTGTCCTTCTCTGTCTCTTGTTACAATCTTTGTTTAAAGTCTATGTTTTTTCAATATAAGTTTTGGTACCCCAGCTTTCTTTTTATTCCAGTTGTATGATAAATGCTTTTCTATCCCTTCACTTTCAATGTGCATGTATCTTTAGGTCTTTAATGAGTCTCTTGTAGGCAGCATATAGATGGGTCTTGGTCTTTTATCCATTCAATTACCCTGTGTTTCGATTGGAGCATTTAGTCTGTTTACATTCAAAGTAATTATTGACAGGTATGTGCTCATTGCCATTTTGTTATTTGTTTTATGGTTGTTTTTGTAGTTCCCTGTTCCCTTCTTTTCTTGGTCTCTTCTTTCATGGTTTAATTGCATTTTTTAGTAATATAGTCAGATTGCTTTCTATTTTTGCATGTCTATTACTGCTTTTTAATTTTTGATTACCATTATGGTTTATATATAACATATATACAGCAGTCTATATTACGTTGATAGCCACTTAAGTTTGCATGTATTCTAATAGCACTATATCATTACTCCCACCCCCTAAATTTTAGAAATATCATGTCATACTCTACATCCTTTTTATTTTGTGAGTTCCTTGACTAATTTTTATAGATATACTTGATTTTACTGCTTTTGTGCTTCCTACTTTTCTTACTCCTACTTACAGTCTTCCTTTTCACTCAGAGAATCCCCTTTAACATTCTTTTAAGCCTAGTTTAGTGGTGATAAATTCCTTTTACTTTGTCTGGGAAAGTCATTTTCTCTCCTTCTACTCTGAATGATAGCTTTGCTGAATAGAGTATTCTTGGTTGTAGGGTTTTTGTTTGTTTTTGTTTTTGTTTTCTTTCTGAACTTTGACTATATCTTGCCACTTTCTTCTAGCCTGTAAGGTTTCTGCTGAAAAATCTGCTCATACCCTTATGTGGTTTCCATGCATGTAACCATTTTCTTTTCTCTTGCTGCTTTTAAGGTTCTCTTTATCAGTACATTTTGCCATTTTCGTTACTATGTGTCTTGGTATGGACCACCTTGGCCTGATTTTTGGGTGGCCTTATTGTGCCTCCTGGAACTGGATTTCTGTTTCTTTCCCAAATTTGTGATGTTTTAGCTTTTATTTCTTCAAATAAATTTTCTGCCCTCTCTCTCTTTTCCTTCTGAGACCCCAATAATGCAAATGTTTTTATGTTTGATGGTATCACTGAGTTTGCTTAATCTAAACTCATTTTTTATTCCCTTATTTTCTCTTTTATTTACCTTGGTTGCTTTCCATTACTTTATCCTCTGGGTTTCTGATCCATTCTTCTGCTTCTTCTAGTCTATTTATTCCAGCTAATGTATTTGTAATTGAATTGAATTGAATTTTAATTTAAGATCCGTGTCCCTCCAGCACATATTCCGAGATTCATAAATAAATCTTCTGTTATATTCTGGGCATTTTTCAAACTGATTCTTCTGTGCTATGTCTAAATGGGGTTGTTTGTTATTCTGTCTCTTTAAGAGTGGGGACTCATTTTCCTATTGCCTTCAGCTCTCCCAGAGCAGAGCAGAATTTTAAATTTCCTCGTGTCAAGTGTCACCTGTAAAAACTCAGAGTTTTTTTTTACATCTTTCATGAAAAAACACTCAGAAACCTAAAATACAGAGGAACTTCTTCAACTTAATAAAGGATATTTATGAATTACTCACAGATAAGTTCATCCTCAGTGGCAAAAGAATGAATGCTTTCCTCCTAAGATTAGGAATAAGACAGGATGCTCTTTTTCATCACTTTTATTCAACATTGTACTGGACAATTTAGCCAGAGAAATTAGATAAGAAAAGTAAAGCCATCTAAGTTGGAAATAAGAAAGTAAAACTTATTTTATTCTCACATGATATGATCTTATAGGAAATTCTAAAGAATCTATGTAAACTATTAGCATTCATAAAGAAATTCAGAAAAATTGCAGGTTACAAGACAAACACTTAAAAATTCTATTTCTACACACTAGCAATTAAAATCCAAAAATGAAATTAAGAAAAGAATTCCATCAATAATAACATTAAAAATAATAAAACCCTGAGGGGGTGGGGACATGGGGAAAATGGGTGGGAGGGAGGGGGAGCTACAGCCTTCCAATTATGAAATGAATAAATCATGGGAATAAAGGTGCAACATAGGGAATATAGTCAATGGTATTATAATAGCATTGTATGGTGACAGATGATATGCACACTTGTAAGCCTAGCATAACATATAAACTTGTCAAATCACTATGTTGTACACCTGAAAGTAACGTAGCATTGTGTCAGCTATATTTTAATAAAAACGTAATAAAAAATAAAAACCTATAAAACTTTTAGAAAAAAAAATCTTCATGATGTATTTGGTAATAGTTTTTTTAGATATGACACTGAAAGCACAGAAACAGAAGAAAAATAGATAACTTAGATGTAAAATTAAATATGCTTGTGCCCCAAAGGATAATATCAGGAAAGTGAAAAGAGTGCACAGAATGGAAAAGAAATATTTATAGATCATATATATGATAAGTGTCTAGTGTCCAGAATTTGTAAATAACTCTTAAAACCAATTAAAAAAAAAAAAAGACAAAGAATCCAATGTTTAAATGAGCAAAGGATTTGAATAGACATCTCTCCAAAAAAACATGCAAATAGTCAATAAGCACATGAAAGATCTTCAAAGGTAGTCATTGGGGAAATACAATTCAAAAGCACAAGGAAATACCGCTGATTAAGATGGCTAAAATCAAAAATACAAATGGAAAATAACAATTGCTGCTGAGGATGTAGAGAAATAGGCATCCTCATATATTGCTGGTTGGAATATAAAGTGGCACATAAAGTGTGGAAAACAGTTTGATGTTTCTCATTAAGTTTAACATAAAATACTATATGACACAATAATTCCACTTCTAGGTATATACTCTGGAGAAGTAAAAACAGGTGTTCAAAAATTTGTACATTAATGTTTATTGTAGCATTATTCACAACAGCCAAAAACGTAAAACCTTACTAAATGCCTATCAATAAATGAATGAGTAAATAAAATGTGATTTAATTCATACAGTGGAATATTCTTCAGCATTAAAAGGAATGAATTCTAATACAACATGGATGAATCTTTAAAATAAATGGTAAGTGAAAGAAACCAGACACAAAAGGTCAAATGTAAAATTCATTTCAAGAAATATCTAGAATAAGTAAATCCAAGCAGAAAGAAGCAGATTAGTGTTGCCAGGAGCTAGGGTAAGGAAAAATGGGGAGTGACTGCCTAATGAGGACGAATTTTCCTGTTGGGGTGATGAAAATGTTCTAGAGGTGGATAGTGGTGACGGTTGTATAGAACTGTGTATGTCCTAAATACAACAGAATTGTACATTTTTAAATTATTAAAATGGTGAATTTTGTGTATTTTAATAATGTTTATTGATTATATTTATATGTCTAGGTTGTATTTTCTGTTCTGATCCATTGATCAATTGCCTATTCCTAGCCTAGATTACTGTAGCCATATAAAAATCTTGATATAGAATATACTGGTTTCTCCTACTTTATAATTCTTCTTCAAAAATTGCTTCAGATATTCTGGTTTCTTTCTCTCCCCATTTACATGGTAGAGTAATCTTGTCTATAGATAAAAAAAAAAAAAATCTTACTGGACCATTGAATATCTTAACAGATGCAGAAAAGCATATGACAAAATTCACTGTCTTTCCATGATAAAATTTCTTACCAAACTGGGTAAAGAAGAAATGTACTTCAGCATAATAAAGGCCATATATGGCAAGCCTACAGCTAACATCATACTCAACAGTGAAAGGTTGAAGACTTTTCTTTAAGATCAGGAATAAGACAAAGGTATTCCTTGGCATCATTCCTATTCTACATAGTACTGAAAATCCTACCTGGAGCAATCAGGCATGAAAAAGAAATAAAAGGCTCCATATTGGAAAGGAAGAAGTAAAATTGTCTATGTTTGAAGATGACATAACCTTATATATAGAAAGCCCTTAAAAATTCCATTAGAAAAGTTAGAACTAATCAACAAATTTTATAAAGTTGCAGGACACAAAATCAAAATACAAAAATTAATTGCATTTCTATACACTAACAATGATTATCTGAAAAAGAAATGAAACAATCTCCTTTATAATTGCATCAAAAACAATAAAATACTTAGGAATAAATGTAACCAAGGAAGTGAAAGAACTGGAAAAAACTGAAGAAGATACAGACAAATGGAAAGATACCCTGTACTCATGGATCAGAAAAATTAATATTAAAATGTCCATAATTCTCCAAACCATCTATAGAGTCAATGCAATCCCTATCAAAGTTCCAATGACATTATTCACAAAATAGAAAAAAAAATCTTAAAATTTGTAGTGAACTACAAAAGATTCTAAATAGACAAGTCTTGAGAAAGAAGAACAAAGCTAGAGGCATCATACTTCCTGATTTTAAACTGTTACCAACATGTCAAAACAGTATGGTACTATGGTCATAAAATCAGGCACACAGACCGATGGAATAGAATTGAGAGACCAGAAATAAACCCATGCATTTATGATCAACTAGTATTTGGCAAGGGAGTCAAGGTCACTCAATAAGGAAAAGATAGTCTTTTCAGTAAGTGACCTTAGGGAAACTGGATATTCATATGCAAAAGAATGAAACTAGACCCCTGTCTTACACTACTCACAGTGATTAAAGTGGATTAAAGACTTAAGTATAAGACCTGAAGCCATAAAACTCCTAGAGGAAACCATAGGACAAAACTTCTTGACATTGGTTTTGGCAATGATTTTTTTTTTTTTTTTTTTTTTTGGATAGGACACCAAAAGCATAAGCAACAAAAGAAGGAAAAAAAAAACTGGTGGAAAGTAAAGTCTCTGAGTCATATATATTTAACTTTTAAAGACCCTGCTTTTCTTTTATCCTTAATTCTGTGTGTTTATTAGCTGACAGTTTAAGCTTTATAGCTATATATTGCTGAAAATGACAAATTTGTCTCATTTTCAAAACTCCTATCTTTTAGTTCTTTATCTCATTTTATTAAAATGTCAATATCATCATGACAGTTGTGAAGGTTTATATTCTTTTTGTATTCCTCATTTGTTAAGGAAAAGTATCTAAAAATTATTTGTGAACATAATGATGGCTATTTTTTTCAGGTCATCATTGTGTTGAGAAAAAAATTTTCTAGTCCCATTTTATAAGATTTATTTATGGAAAGAGTAACATAGATATACAGACATAGTTCAGCTGAGACTTGAACCATAAGCCCTTTGACATTAAAGTCCATGCTGTAAACAACTTTACAATATGGTCACTTCTAATTATGTTTCAGTATATTAAAATATATCCTTGTTTTAAAACATAATTATGTCATATAAAGTTTGTGATGGCTATTTTTAATATTTACCAATAGATCGAACTATGGTACTACAGAATGTCTTATCTATAGTTGGGGTGAAAGAGCAGCAAACAAGCCATTAAAAATAATTTGGACAACATGTGCATGTTTTTAATGGGGAAAACATCTTAGATTTAGAATTAGTTGTATATTTTCCTCATAAAATGAGAGATTTCAATATGTTTCTAGGCTTTGGAAAATATTCATAATAGTTTATTATACTAGGGACTAACAAAAACACATATTGGCCTTCTCATTAGAATCACCCACATCTAGTCCTATGGAAACCATATGTAATCTATGTGGAAGAATTGTGCCCCCAGAGTGGTTTTCCTATTGCTGGTGAGCCATATACCCCAAGTAGATCAGTGAGCTAGAGTTATGTTTTGTGTTATTTTCTTAGTGTTAAGAGTTTCTGTACATGGAGGTAGTGTAGATTTATTTTTCATAGCCACGGTATCATATTCTCATCCTAAGCACAGGCTGGGGCTTTGAGTTATCGTAGAACTATGAATGTTTCCCCTACTAAGAGCCTAAAGGAAAGATAAGCGTTTTGTCACCTTTCAGGCAGTTAAGCCAATATTTTCTGTTACCCTTTCATAGAAGAAAGAATACCTCAAGTGCTCTCTTTTTAAGCAAGAAATGGCTTACAACTCTCTGCTCTACATGGTCCCAAGAGCTTGCTTCCTGTGTATCTGTGTGCATAAAAAACAAAGCCCATCAAAAACTAATGATGTACTGTATGGTGACAAACCTAACATTAAAAAAAAAAAACAAAAAACCCGTAGCTATTAGGGTATAGTTCCAGGTCCAGTTTTCACTAAACTGCCTCCAACAGTGTTTGATCAAATTCTTTGCAATTCATGCCCCCTTTGTATTCATTCAGTAGAAATTTCACTTTTTTTTTTAAAGCAAGAACTATGACTTAAAAAGCTTTGTTGTTGTTGTTATTCAGTTTTATCCAGAAGATTATAGGACCAGAATGTATTTTTTTAGCATCCGATGTTATTTAGCTAGAAAAAAATATTCCACCTAATTGATTGTTTTCTTTATTGTAGTGAGTGACAGTTTTGGAAGTGTACAGACATAAAAAAAAATACTATATTGCATGATACTGGTATAGTTTGAAAGTTACTATGATATTAGTATAGAAATTTAAATACATAACTAAAAGAGAATAGAGAACTCAAAGATCACACTATATACCTAAAAAGGGAGTAGCTCAATAAATTAGGGAAAAAATAGTAAGAAGTGATGGACAACCTGAGATATTTAGAAGGAAATGAAAATGGATACTCATGTTATACTATAGAGAAAAACTAAAATTCCAATAGGTGAAATTTTTAAATGTAAAAAAAAAGTAAAAATTATTACAGGACAATCTAAGAAATCACATCAGGGGCACCTAGGTGGTTCAGTTGGTTAAGTGTCCAATCCTTGGTTTCTGCTCAGGTCATGAACTCAGAGTCATGGGACTGGGCCCCTCCTTAGGCTCCCCACTCAGCAGAGAGTCTGCTGGAGATTCTCTCTACCCCTCCTCCCCACACTCTCTCTTTCTAAAATAAATAAATATTTTTTAAAAAATCACATCAACATTTTAGGTGTGGTCCACTTGAATAATTCTAAAAATCAAAGTATAAAAGAAATGGTAGGGAGTTCATAAAATAGTTCTTAAAATTGAATTGTTAAAATGCATCATATGCACAGTAAATAGACAAACATTGGGGAATATATAACAAAAACAAAGACAAGCGATGTACGTATGTAGGTATGTATATGGACATATAAAGATCTCATACTATTGTTGAAATATGTCATCCAATAGATAAAGAGTTAATATATGTGAATTTTAACTTTATAAAAGCACAAATGGAAATGGTCAACAATCACACACAAATATATTTAAATTCATTTGTAAACCAGAAAATGCAATATAGAGTAACAATGAAATTCTACTTTATGCCCATCAGAGTGGTTAAATTAAGAGAATTAAAATACTTTTTGTCAGTGAGGATGTGTGGAAAGGGACAATATTCATTTATTTTTTTTTTTTTTAATTCAAACTGGCAAAATCAAGTACAACGAAAATAGCTTTGTTCATATTTTTGACTAATCCCCAACTTGACATATTTAAGCATATATGAATATTTATCGAAGCATATTTATAGTGGTGAAAAATAAAACTGCAATAATATGACCATTGGCTAAAATATAATCTCATTTGTTTGTAAGAAGTTTAGGCAATAGGTCATAGTCATTACATACTTAGGATAATGGTGAGATGGAAATGGGGGGAAAATTAGGCCTATGCTCACCATGTATGATGTCATCAGGTTTAAGTTTAGTGTGTGTGTGTGTATACATATGTATAGATGCATATGGCTACATGTAAATTCTAAGAAAAAAAACAATGAAAATGTCCAGGCTTCAGGTCATTTTAAAAGTCAGATTCCTTTTCAGGTGCCTGGGTGTTTCAGTCAGTTAAACGTCGGAATCTTGATTTCAGCTCAAGTCATGATCTCAAGGTCATGAGATTGAGCCCCACATTGGGCTCTGTGCTCAGCATGGAGTCTGCTTGAGATTCTCTGTGTTCTCTTCTAGGATTTCTGTGGTTTCAGATCTCATATTTAGGTCTTTAATCCATTTCGAGTTTACTTTTGTGTATGGTATGAGAAAGTGGTCCAGTTTCATTCTTTGTGTGTAGTTGTCTAATTTTCCCAGCGCCATTTGTTGAAGAGACTTTCTCTTCCCTATTGCATGTTCTTGCTTCCTTTGTCACAGATTAAATGACCATATAATCATGACTATATTTCCAGGCGCTCTATTCTCTACCCTTCATCCCTGTGTCTGTTTTTGTGCCTGCCCTGCACTGTTGTGATCACTACTACAGCTTTATAGTGTATCTTAAAATCTGGGATTGTGATATCTTCAGCTTTGTTCTTCTTTTTCAAAATTGCTGTGGCTATTTGGGGTCTTTTGTGATTACATATAAATTTTAGAATGATTTGTTGTAGTTCTGTGAAAAGTGCTGTTTATATTTTGATAGAGATTGTATTAAATCTGTACATTTCTTTATACATTCTGGACATTTAAAAAATATTCTTCCAGTTCATGAGATGGAATATCATTCCATTTGTTCAATTTCTTTCATCATTGTTTTATAGTTTTCAGAGTACAGGTCTTTTACTTCCTTGGTTTGTTGTTCAGTATTTTATTCTTTTTGGTGCAATTGTAAATGGGAATTGTGTTCTTAATTTCTCTTTCTGTTACTTAGTTTTTAGTGTATAGAAATGGAACAGATTTCTGTATATCGATTTGTACCCTGCAACCTTGCTGAATTCATTTATCAGTTTTGTGTGTTTTTTGGTGAGTCTTTAGTTTTCTATATAAAGTATCATGTCATCTGCAAATGGTGAAAGTTTCACTTCTTCACTATCAATATAGATGCCTTTTATTTCTTTTTCCTGTCTGATTGCTGTGGCTAGGACTTCCAGTACTGTGTTGAATAAAAGTGGAGAGAGTAGACATCCTTGTCTTCTTCCTGATCTTAGGGGAAAAGCTCTGAGTTTTTCACCATTGAGTATGACATTACATGTGGGTTGTTCATTTATGATGAACATTTATTATGTTGAGGTATGTTTCCTTTAAAACTACTTTATTGAGGCTTTTTATCATGAATGAATGTTGTACCTTATCAAATGCTTTTTTTTACATCTATTGAAAGGACAATATGGCTTTTACCCCTTCTCTTGTGATATATTATGTTGATTGATTTGTGATTATTGAACCACCCTGTCAACTCAGGAATAAATCCCACTCGATGTGGTGAATGATTTCTTTAATGTATGTTTGGATTTGATTTGCTAATAGTTTATTGAGAATTTTTGCACATATGTTCAACAGAGATACTGATTTCTATGTCCTCTTTTTTTAATTGTCTTTATCTAGTTTGGGTATCTGCGTAACACTTGCTTCATAGAATGAATTTGGAATCTTTCCTTCCTCTTATATATTTTGGAATAGTTAGGTATTAACTGTTCTTTAAATATTTTGTTGAATTCACCTGTAAAGCCATCTGGTCCTGGACTTTGTTGGGATTTTTGTTACTGATTCAGTTTCATTGCTGATAATAAATCTGTTCAAATTTTCTGCTTTTTACTGACTCAGTTTTAGGAGCTTACAAGTTTTTAAGAATTTATCCACTTTTTTCTAGACTGTCCAGTTTTTTGGCATATTTTTCATAATTTTCTTTCATAATCCTTTGAATTTCTATGGTATTGGTTGTGTTTCTCCTCTTTCATTTCTGATTTTTTTGAGTCCCCTCTCCCTCCACCTTTTTTTGTTTGTTTGTTTGTTTTTGTTTTTGAGTCTGTCAAATGGTTTCTCAATTATATTGTTTTTTTTTCAAAGAACCCCCTCCTGGTTTCATTGATCTCTTTTATTGTTGTTGTAGTTGTTGTTAATTTTTTATTTCATTTTTTTTTTCCTGCTCTAATCTTTATTCCTTCATTCTACTGGCTTTGGGTTCTGCTTATTTTTTTTTTTCTAGATCTTTTAGGTATAATTGTTGGTTCCTTATTTGAGATTTTTCTTGCTACTTGAAGTAGGCTTATATTGCTATTAACTTCTCGCTTGGAACATCTTTTGCTGCATCCCAAATATTTTTGGACCATTGTGTTTCATTTTCATTTGTCTCCATGTCATTTTTATTTCCTTTTTTGTTTCTTGTTTGTTCCAGTCATTGTTTAGTAGCATGTTATTTAGCCTTCATGTATTTGTGTTATTTCCAGATTTTTCTTGTGGTTGATTTCTAGTTTCATAGCATTGTTGTTGAAACAGATAGATGATAGGACTTAAAACTCTCTGAATTTGCTGAGACTTATTTTGTGGCCTAATACATGGCTTATTCTGGAGAACATTCCATGTTCTTTTCTAAATACTCTATTCTGCTATTTTAGGATGGAATGTTCAAATATATCTGTTAGATCCGTCTGGTCTAATGTGTCATTCAAAGCCACTGTTTTGCTGTTGATTTTCGCTTTGGGTTATTAATTATTTATCCATTGTTGTAGATGGGATGTTAAAGCCCTACTATTATTGTATTACTGTCAATTACTTCCTGTATATTTGTTAATAGCTGCTTCATGTATTTGGGTCCTCCCATTTTGGGTGCATCAATATTTAGGCATGGAGTCCAGTGCTGAGCTTGAACTCATGACTGTGAGATCAAGACCTGAACCAAGACCAAGAGTTGGACACTTAACTGACTGAGCCACCGTGGTGCCCCCAATTGCTCTAACTTCTGTTGGATTTTCCATTTATGATTATATAGTGCCCTTATTTGTCTCGTTATAGTCTTTGTTTTAAAGTCTATTTTGTCTGATATAAGTATTACTATCCTGGCTTTCTTTTCACTTCCCTTATCGTAATAAAATCTTTTCCATCCTTTTCAATCTACATGTGTTTTTAGATCTGAAATGAGCCTCTTGTAGACAGCATATAGATGGGTCTTGTCTTTGTATCCATTCTGTCACCCTATGTCTCTTGTTTGGAATGTTTAATCCGTTTATATTCAAAGTAATTATTGATAGGTATATACTTATTGCCATTTTGTTACTTGTTTATTTATTTGTTTATTTATTTATTTATTTTTGTAGTTCTCTCTTCCTTTCTTCTCTTGCTTACCACTCTCACCATTTTTTACTTCCTTTTTATATATTTGCATTTTTTATCTTTATTTTTTTGCATATCTATTACCAGATTTTGATTTTTGTTTACCATTAGGTGTTTATATAACATGCATATAGCAGTTATTAAGTTGATAATTCCTTGAGTTTGCATTCCTTCTAAAAGCACTAAATTTTTACTCCCCTCCCCTCCATGTTTTAGGCATATGGTATCATAATTTATATTATTATTTTGTGAATCCCTTGACTGATTTTTATAAATATACTTGATTTTACTGCTTTTGTACTTCCTGCTTTTCTGACTCCTACTTATGGTGTTTCCTTTTCACTTAAAGAATCCTCCTTAACATTTTTGTAAGGTTGGTTTAGTGGTGATGAATTTGTTTAAGTTTTGTTTGTTAAGAAACTCTTTTTCTCTTTTTATATTTTGAATGATAGCCCTGCTTGATAGAATATTCTTGGCCACAGTCTTCCTTTTAGCACCTTGAATATATCATGTCACTGTCTTCTGGACTGCACAGTTTCTGCTGAAAAATCAATTGATAGCCTAGTGGTGTTTCCCTTGTTCATTAACTGTTTTTTTTTTTTTTTTTTCTCTTGCTGCTTTTAAAGCTCTCTCTTTAGGGCACATATTGCATGGTGCACTGGGTGTTATACGCAAACAACGAATCATGGAACACTACATCAAAAACTAAGGATATACTGAATGGTGACTAACATAACATAATAAAAAATTATTTAAATAAAAAAAAACAGTCACAAGAGAAAAAAAAATAAAGTTCTCTATCACTACATTTTGCCATTTTCATTACTATGTGTCTTGGTGTGGACCTCCTTGGGTTGATATTTTTGGGTGTTCTCTGTGTCTCCTGGACCTAGGTTTCTGTTCTGTTCCCTGGAGTGGGACATTTTCAGCCATCATTTCTTTGAATAAATTCTATGCCCGTTTTGGTCTCTCCTTCTGGGATCTCTATCATGTGAATATTCTTATGCTTGGTGGTGTCACTGAGCTCCTTTAATCTATTCTCATTGTTTATTATTTTCTTTTCTCTCTCCTGTTCAGTTTGACTGCTCTCCATTACTCGGTCCTCTAGGTCACTGATTAATTCTACTGCTTCTTCTAGTCTTCTATTTATGCTCTCTAGTGTGTTTTTAATTTCATTTATGTAGTTCCTCATCTCTGGTTCTTTTTTATGTTTTATAACTCTTTGTTGAGGGTCTCTCTTTGTTGAGGGCCTCCACTCTCTTCTGAAGTCCAATGATTATCTTTATGACCATTTCATTAACTTCTCTATGAGGCATATCACTGACTTCTGTGTCATTTAACTCTCTTGCTGTAATTGTGTCCTGTCTTTTCATTTGGGACATATTCCTTTGACTCCTTCATTTATCTAACTCTCAATATATGTTTGTAGGTGTTAGGAAAGTTAGCCATGTCTTCTGCTCTTGAAAGAAGTGGCCTTATGAAGAAGAGGTCCATTAGTGCCCTGCAATGCAATGTCCTCTTTTCACCATAACCTGGCACTTCAGACATGCATCCCATGTGTATTGTGTGTACCCTACTATTGTGGCTGAGCCAAATTTGCCTTCAGTCCAGTCATCTGCAATGATTTTTTCACTGTTGTGGGCAGCTTGGTGCCTGTATTATTAGTGGACCAGCCTGGGACCACCTTAGTCTTGAGTTGGGTCACACAAGCATTTGCCAGAGTTGGGGTCCCATTAAACTACAGGGAACTCTCCTTGTATTTTCCCCTGAGAGGCTTTTGTTGGTGGGTGTGCCTTGCAGTCAGACCAGATATCTGCCTCCAGCCAAGTGCTGGGTCCACATTCAAACTGATGTGTGTGATTATCTTCTTTCTCCAGTAGTCACTTTAGAGTAATTCTGGCTCCTGTCAAGCCTGCTTGCATAATTCTGTGTTTGGATGGACTCATGTTGAGGGTAGGTTGGATGGGTGGTTTGTGAGGTGTTAGCAACGTTTGCATGGGTCTGCTGTGGGGTGGGGACCTAGAGCTGCTTTGGAGAACTACAGAGGTTAAGGCTGGAGGGATCATCCACAAGAGACCATGAAGGTGACATATGCTATTAACAAACTAGGTAGAGAGTGTGCTCTGCTGGTTCCCACAGTTGTCATTGTGTGTCACCTGGAGGGCAAGGGAAATGGTGCCCAACAGCTCTTTTGTTCTTGGAGAAGCTTCCTAAAGATCCCTTCCCCTGCAGCACATGTTCTGAGATTAGTAAATAAATTTCCTTCCCATAAACTCCAGGTGTTTTTCAAACTGCTGAATGTATGCTGTATCTCAGTGGAATTGTCTGTTATGTTGTCTTTTTATGGGTGGGGACTCAGCTTTTATTGCCCCAGCTCTCCCACAGCAGAGTGCAGATTTTTAAAGTTCCAGGTGCTAAAGCCCACTGACTGTAAGAACTCACAAAGTTAAGCCCCTTGGTTTTCAAAGCCAAGTGTTACGGGGATTTGTCTTCCCAGTGTAGGTCCCTCATGCTTGGGTTGCCTGCTGTGGGGTCTGTTCCTTTTCCTTCTCAATACTTGTGGTGTTCTTCCATCCTATGGACAGTTTCATGGGTCACTTTGGTTCCCAACTGTATCTCCTCCCTTCCTTTTTTGTTTTTTGTTTTTTTGATATGGTCTCTTCTCTATGACTAGCTGTGGAGAGTCTGTTCTTGTAGTCTTTGGGTCTTGTAGTCTTGTAGTCTTTTGGGTCATTTTGTGGGTTATTTACACTGATATGTGTGTCATCTAAGTGTATCTGTGGGACAAGGTGAGCTTAGGATCCTCCTGTTATCTTCCCCAGAAATCAGAAAAATTGATTTTTTAAAAAAGGAAACTGCCGAATCTTAACATCATATGTAAGCAAAATAGTGAATTTTAGTCATAAAGTTTAGATTGTGACCAAGAACAATCTCCATTAATAAAATTATTTAATGACGTGGTCTTCACTGAAAAAAAAAATGGAACTGTTCACTTTTTTGCATATATCTAGCATGAAACCACATTAATTGATTTCTCTCTATCAGACATTTTGGAATTGTGGTTTACTAAACAGTTCGAAATATTTTTAACTAGCAATTGTAGATTTTTGTTAAATATGAACATATAAATATAAAAATGAAGACATGATTCTAAAAACTTTTTATTGTAAATTTATGATTTAGAGAGAAAGTTTAATAAGAAAACTGAACTATAAACTAACATTTATTCAAGTATTTTAATGAACAATCACTTCAGAAATCAATGGGGTTTGTTACAATATTAATAGAAATTTAGTGAACTGAAAAAATTAAAATGTTTTTGCCAATTTTCTTTAAATTATATTTTAAGTAAGTCACAAAATCGTGAGAACTAGAAAGGATTTCAAACAATATTGCTCCTGATGTACCAAATATTTAGCCTGCTGTTTGCATTCTAATTCCTCTCACTGAAAAATAGCTGCAAGGTAAGTTAATTTCCATGCTAACTGAAAGTTGGCAGGCCCCCTTACTGTAAAATCAGAGTTGACAAGGAAGCGAAATCAGAGCTTCAATTACAACACATTTTGCTATATTTAAAGTCTAACACACATGCATTGAAATATACCTCATATGTTTGGTGCCAAAGTATTCTAAACCATTTCTAATAGTCACAAATATTTTTTACTTTTGTTAACAAAAGTAGAAATTAACATATTAAAAACCCAAATGGAGAGTTATCTATTTATCTTTATGGAAAGAATCTACATATTTGTTTCTTGGGTTTGTTATCTGAAACAGTCAGAATAACTTCCTAAATTCTCCGCCTCTGCAGTCTCAGTTCTGTCTGATGTATGGTTCATCTGTGCAACTGGAGCACAGAACTACAGATGGAAGACCTCTACTGAAGACAAGTCTTCCTATTGCTGCGGATCAGGGAGTAGGAAAACTCCCTTCAACCAATTACAGCAAAATGGTTTTTTTTGTTTTTTTGTTTGTTTGTTTTTTTAGATTTTATTTATTTATTTGACAGAGAGAGACAGCCAGCGAGAGAGAGAACACAAGCAGGGGGAGTGGGAGAGGAAGAAGCAGGCTTCCAGCAGAGGAGCCCGATGTGGGGCTCAATCCCAGAACGCCAGGATCACGCCCTGAGCCAAAGGCAGACGCTTAACGACTGCGCCACCCAGGCCCCCCTACAGCAAAATGTTTTAGCTGAACTTTATATTAGTGTTTAGAGTCTGGCTGTTTGTGGCATTGCATAGGCTAGTCACCTAGACAATGTGTACTTCCTTGTGTTGCTATACATGGGGGTGGGATGGGATTGGAGAACATAATTCTGTTTAGAGACTTTTCAGAGCATGAATAAAGTACGTATAAAGATGATGGTAGGCCTGTTACTAATGCTACTGGACCTGTTCTAATATACTGATTTTGAGTGCCAGCGAAGATGAAGACTGCATCTTACAGAATGTTTTTTGTTTGTTTGTTTGTTTTAAGTAAGTGGGCATGGAGCCCAATGCAGGGCTTGAACCCATGACCCTGAGATTAAGTCCTAAGCTAAAACCAAGAGTCGACGCTTAACCAACTGAGCCCCCTACACACCCTCAAAATAGCTTTTTTTTTTTTTTTTTTTAATAAGAGCCATTGTGGGATTCTGACACTTACAGTGCTGCATTGTTATTTCACTGTTTCACAGATCACAACACTCTGGGCGTGGAGTCCCATCTTCAGCCTTGAGCAGCAGGGTAGCATTTTTATTTGATGGAGTACAATACCATCTGTACAGAGAAGCATGAGCAGCCAGACATAACTGGGGAGGACTTTGGGGGATGTGGAGTTTCTCTGTCATAAAGGTAGGAGCCAAGAAAAATTATGTGTTAATATGGTCTCATTTTACCCAACTTGGTAAAGATTAAGGACATTCAAGTTGCCTTTCCCTAATTGGCAACTTGTAAAAGAACTGGAGGTGAGCATAAAATACAGTCTTACCTTTTCAGATATTCCATTCATAATATTTTGGCCTTCACACATCCAGAGCTTAATTTATGATCTTTCTCTCCAAACCTGCTCCTTCTATTATTCCCATCTTGATTTAATGATGTCAACTTCTTCCTCCAAGTTGCTCAGACACACACAAAAAATCTGTAGTGTTTCTTGACGTCATAATTTCAAACTCCATATGCAATCCATCTGTTGCCTGTACATTCTAGGTATATCCAGAGTTTTATAACTTCTCAAAAGACCAGAATTTGCCGCTGGAAATATACAAGCCATATATGTAATTTAAAATTTTCTAGTAGCTACATTAAAAAAAAAGAGATGACATAAATTTTCATTATGTATTTTATCTCATAGTGTCCAAAATGTCATCTTGACATATAATCAATTAAAAAAAATATTAATGAAGTATTTACTTTCATTTTTGTTCCATATTAAGTCTTTGCAATCTGGTATATATTTTATACCTACAGCCCATCTCAATTCAGACTTGTTACATTTCATCTTTTTAGTAACAACATGTAGCTAAGAGCTCTCAAATTGGACACCACAGCTCCAAACAATAGTTTTCTGAAGTCTCCTTCTACCCTTGCCTCTTACAATTCATCCTCAATACTAGCCAGAATCCTAATGAAACCTATGAAACAGCTAAACAGACCCTTTTACATTCTATGCATATGATGCTTATTTCTTTAAATATGCAATTTCACACTTGCTATAAGTGTTGGGCTTCAGGACACAGTACCCCAATATATCTCCTTGGCATATTCAAAATCTTAAGCTGAAGGAATTTGAGAAAACAGGAGAAGCAAGGTCACTCTGACCTTCCAACACCTCGTCCTTCTCCCCTGAAAGCAAGACATAACTCTTCCATGTGACAAGTACCCTCCCTGTGCCAGGAGGAAAGAAAACATTTTTATCACCAGAGACCAGAGATGGGGAATTGGGGGCTAAGAAATATGTACAACCAAACCTTGTTAAACCAACTGTTACCCCTTCCTCATTACTTCTTCACCATTTCATACCCTTAGGCCAAATCTTTCTGTCTCATCAAGTCTTCTCAAATACACTGTTTCTTTGTCTGAAAGGTCTAAAAGCTTCCTCTTCTGGTCACTTCTTATGGTCATCATTTTCTTGTGAAGGCTGCCTTGTAGATATTAAAATTCAGTAAAATTGATATGCTTTTCTTCTGTTCATCTGTCTTCATCAGTTTCATTTTCAGACCCAGCCAGGAACTTTAAGAGGATCTAGGAAAACTTTTTCCTCCCCTACATAAGTCACTGGTGGTCATTAATAAATAAAGCTATATTACTATTTCTGAAATAGGTCTGACTCTAACAATTTGTTTTCTTTGACAGTATAGGCCGTCACTTTCAAGGGGAAAAACCCTAATGCATAAAACAAGGTAAAAGCATTTCACTGTTATAAAACAATGTAAATGAAGAACAAATTAACTGACAATTTTTTTGTCTTTCTTGATCTACTCATCCCTAGCCCTCCCCAAGCAATGCACCCATCCATTTCAATCCAGCCATGAAGCCGTGTGGCCTTAACTTCTATAAAGTAGAGAGATTATTACCATATGTAGGAAAATATTCCCAAAAGAGATTTTCATGCTCTTTATAATGAAGAAATACATCATAATTGCTTAAATGAAAATAAAACGAAAGTGAGCTATAAATCCAAATTTTTCTTTAAAACTTGGCTACAAAAAAAGAAGAGGCAGTTAAAGGAGCACCTTACTTTTTTGAATGCATCATTTTTAAATGAAATTACAGTGAATACTATAGGAATAGATTACAAATTCCATAGACTCTCCTTAGCACTATTTATTAACAGAAACTGAAAAATTTTATCAGCATAAAAAAAATTCTCAAGGCACTATTATTTTTAAATCCCACATCTTCAAATTCTGATCTTTCAAATTAGAGAAAAAAAATATTGGTGAAATATGCCAAATGATAATTTTAGGAGAATTTGCTTTCTGGTTAGTTATATTTAAATGGTTATTTTATTCTTATCAAAATACATTTTCAAATATTGCTAAATTAATGCTTAATGCTTTACTTAGCTTTCTTACATGTCATATCTGAATTATCATAATTAAATAAAGTTATATGACAGTTACCTTCATTAGCCGAACATGTAGGAGAAAAATACATTTCTTAGTTCTCCCAGTGGGTATCTTTTGTCTTCCTGTTGTCATCCTAAAGGTGTTTTCAGGTGTTTTCTGTGACTGAGAGTAGAATGCAATTGTTAGAGTAGAGATGAGTCAGTAGAATGCAAGTGTAAAAAGATAGGAGTTCATTTCTATGTCCTTGATAACTAGGGCCTACGTGATGGAGGGAAGTATTTTGGTAAAGCATAAACTAGTGCATCTGGCTTGGGACCATAAGTTCTATCATTATTAGCAAAGAATTGACCAGGTTAAAAATTTTATGAAATGATATTCTGTGAGAGTCAGCTGTATCATTGCGTGGTGATTCAAGAGGAAAAAGAAAATATGTTGGCTCTCATGTAATTGGAAAAATGAGTCAGAATAGATTCCTTTTTGCAAAACCATTTACCATTCTAAGGTGTTGCATGGTAAGACATAAATTCTAAAAAAGTAATTTAAATAGTTTTGAATATTGAAGGCGTGGTAACTCCATACTTCTTAGATGTATGTATATAACACTATTAATTTAAACATCACCTTTTAATTTCTTTTTGAGAACTTACCTCTTTTTATGCTTCTTCCCATGACTCAATATTGTTAAATCATTTTTTTTGTTAAATCAAGAGTCATTGTTTATATTAATATGACCTGCAAATATTGAGGTTTTTTTACAGACCACCATTTTATTTTTTCCTTAGAAGTTATTAAATTTTTAATATTTTTCCATTGGCTTCATTTTCAGTGTACTTGTCACTATTCATTTTAGAACTACTCTTACATAAAACTACTCTGAACATATTTCTTTTTCACACCACAAACTTATCCATTTACTTCCTGGAGACCCACCTCCTGTACCCCCTGCCTTAATTTAGACTAATCCACTACTCTAATCTTCGGACAGGTTTCTCTGTTGGATTTTCTCTTTCTTGTAGTCTATTTGTTTTATTTGTTCTGAGCATAGCCTATAATATTATGGAAGTTATATGTATTTTAGCCCTAGGGTATTTGAAAATAGTTCTATTCTGTTATCAAATTTAAATGGTAGTATGGATAGTTATGGAATTCTAGATTAAAAATAACTTCCCCTAAGGAATTACAACTAGACTCCACCATTTCCTAGCATCTAACTGGTGGCTAGACTTCTGATGCTATTTGGCTTTCTATTTGTTTGCATGAGCTCCCCTCCCACACCCTTTATAAGCTCTTAAGATCTTAATTTTATGTTAAGTATTTGGAAATTTCATGATTTGCTCATGTGACAATCTTTTTCTTTTATTATCCACTTTTTTTTTGACCCTTTCAGTCTGAAAATTCAGTTGAGAAATTTATTTTACAATTTATACATGCCATTTCTTTTTCTTTTTCTATAACATATATCAGAGAGATATTGCACCTGTAGGATATTGATTTAAGATAAAAATTGTTCATATTTTTATTTTAAGAAATTTTCTTGTTTTCTGTCCCTTTTTATTTTTTAAATTTTTCCGTTTTCTTCATCTTCTCCCTCCTTCCCTTTGTCTGTGTTTACTGATTGGCGCTGTTCCTAGTGCCTGAAATCCTGAGCATCCAGGGGTTCTGCAAAGTATGAAGAATCAGGCATTGTCAGTACCTTTCTCCTAAGAAAAAGCAGTAACTTTCCCTCCTCTGCAAAAGAAGGAACTGTTTTCTGTTCTGTTATCGATCCTCTCAAGTTTTGCTGAGATAACTTCTTTGCTATTGTCTGTTCTCATATTCACATAGTATGATCGAATGACTTTTTTCCTTTTTCCTTCTTTTATTAGAGATAGAGACTATAAAATCATATTTATTTGGAAGCTCTTTTTTCAACTTTTAATTTATAATAGAGTAATAAAAATATCTAATTTGATAATAAGTGAAGAGTTAAGCAATTTGAAAATTGCTTAAGCAATTTGAAAATAAGCCAAGAGTTAAAATTTTCCTAAAAAGACAAATATGCTAAGGGTGCAACAAGAAATGAGCAATTTTAATTTATTTCTCAGGACATTTTTCACTTTGTGTTCTCAGTTCTTCATACTATATTTTATCAAACAGCTATCCTCATAATTTTGACATAATTTTGTGTATGTACTAATTCAGCCCAGAAGTTTAGGGACCACTTTTATCATGAGAATTGGCAGTATCTACCTCGTTTTAAATACAGTTGACCCTTGAACATCATGGGTTTGAACCGTGCAGGTCCACTTATATGCGGATTTTTTTCAGTAAACACGGTGTGGTACTGTAAGTGTATTTTCTCCATGATTTTTCTTTTTTTTTTTAATGATTTTTTATTATATTATGTTAGTCACCATAGAGTACATCCCCGGATTCCGATGCAAAGTTCGATGCTCCATGATTTTTCTTAATAACGTTTTATTTTCTCTAGCTTACTTAATTGTAAGAATATAATATATAATACATGTATGTTATAATACATGTGTTAATTAATTAACTGTTTTTGTTATTGGGAAGGCTTCCAGTCAACAGTAGGCTATTAATAGTTAAGTTTTGGGGAGTCAACATTTATATGTGGATTTTACCTCCACCAGGACTCAATGCCCCAACCCTATAGTTGTTCAAGGGTCAACTGTACTTCCTTTCCTTATAGTTACTAAGGCCACTTTATCTAAGCCCTATCAACCCATAGTAATAGATGACTTGAAAAACAAATATCCATTATGAGTTAGGTAATGTACAAAGAGCTAGTAATGTTTTAGGAACTGACAGTTTCCTCAGAAGGCATTATAATATGAAATAGCAGAAATCGGTGTGTGAAAATGCTTGTTGGAGCCAGACAAACCTAGATTCAAAACTCAGCTCTTAGGCTTACTGAGAAAGTACACAAAACTGAAATCTGTTTTCAAATTCATATAATAAACATAATGGTTTCCCTTATGAGATTGTACGTAGGTTAAATAAAATGACATATGTAAAGTGTAGAGCATAATATATCCATTAGGTTTGACTGTGTTTACAGAAAACCAAAAATATCAGTGGCATAATTGTGATAAAAGCTTATTTTTCTCTTACACAAAGTACAGGCGTAAGCATTCAGGCCATGGTGGTTTTAAAAGGTTTCTGGGGACATAGACCCCTTCTAACTAACCACTCTGCTATCCCCACACATAATTCTCATGGTCATGTGTCAAGTTAGTAGCTCCCACAGTTAAATCCACATTACTCGGATATGTAAAGAGCACACACCAGCTGTTTCTTAAGAGATTTTCTGCAAGCACCACCCAATACTTGCACAATTCAGTGGCCTGAGCTTAGGTATGTGGTCACGACACACGGCAAGTGAAGGCGGAAAATATAGTCTCTACACTTGTCAGTTATGTGCTTCAAACAAAGGGGGGGCAGGGGAAAGAAGGATGGACACGTTCTACCTTATAAAATAGAGTAACAGTAGGCTTCATCGCACTTGGTGAATGGGATATAATAGCCAGTCAATAAATTGCATTGTTATTGCTAAAGTGTTACAGGCTACTTTTATGACCTCCTGGGAACCACTTTTTGTGTTTTTAGGGATACAAAAAATATAGACAGCTCTGGGAGAGCATATTTGATATACACTATTATAGGAATTTAATATTAGCTTTGAAGGTTTGAAATTGCCCTCTTGTGTTAGCTGTATCTATGAGATGCATATGTAGTATTGTCATTACTATTTAATTCCAAATAGCATCGAATTATACTGTATTTATCATTGATTTCAAAATATGATCTAATTTCTGTGATAATTTCTCTGAAATCTGGGTTACTTAAAAGTGTGTATATATTTCCAAACATATAATTTTTGTTGTTGTTGTTATCCTTTTGTTATTGAGTTCTATCTTAATATAAGCTGTAGGATTTCAAATACTGAAATCATTGAGTCTTCCTTTATGGTCCACTGGATGGTCAAATTTTGTAATCATCTTCTACAAGCTTGCAAACAATGTGTGTTCTTTAGTAATTCTATGCAATATTTTATATATATTAAGTCAAGATTTTTGGTAATGTTTATCAAATTTTCTGTAGTCTCAGTGACCTTCAAAATTCCTGGTGATTTATTTTATTTTTTTATTTATTAAAACACTTACTGAGAGTCATGATAAAATCTTTATGTTAGATTCTTTTTTATCTCAATCTTTAGTTTTTCGTTTGTAGCTTTGTTGTTAGGTGCTTAAAATTAAGTTGGTAAATCTTAATGGCAAATTCAATCTTGTAGCATTGTGAAGTTTTTGTTTATTTTTGTAATGCCTTTTCCTTAAAATCCTTAATTACCTAATGATATATTTCTACTACCTTTGTTTAGTAAGAATTTTAAAAATGTATATTTTCCATTTTAAAAAATTATTTCGGTGTCTTCCAATTTTAAATTTGTCTCATATGCAATGTTAGATTATGGCTTGTTTTTCTGTTTTCTGTTTGGTACAGTCTGAAAATATCGTTCTTGGAGTTGAAGAACTTGGTGCATTTAGATTTTTTCTAACTGTAGATATACTTGAATTTCTGTTTACCATTTTTTAATTTCTATTTTCCATGCTTATTCTTTGCTTATTCTTTCTTTCTTACCTTTATTTTTAGTATTTCTTGGATTTTGTTTTTATTTTGTTTTGTTTTTGTTTTTGGGGGATTTGGGGGGTAGGGCCTCAAATTAAAGTATTCAAAGTACTTAGAACAGTGCCTGCTATAAAAATAGTGTTTTCTTATCATTAATGATTATCATTGGGTATTTCCATTTATCAATCCAGTTTTTTCCTCTGTAAGTTTAGAATTGCCCCATTATTCAGGCTCTTAGTGTCATACAAATAATAATAATCTGTCCACTTAACAAAATCTAAAATTAATCAACATTTGTACTGTTGTCCTAAACTATGGGACAACTTTCTCCCTTTCTCTTTTCCATCAGGAACACCAATTACATGTATATAAAATATTCTCACTCATTCTACCATGTTTCTTAAGACCTCTTTGACATGTTTCATCTTTTCAGCTGTCTGGGCTGTCTTCTATATAATTCCTTTATATCCATATTCCAGTTCCCTAAGTTTCTTTTGAATTCTGCCATAATCTATTTAGCTCCTTCCATTTTTAAAGTATAGTTATAAGTTTAATTTCTAATAATTATGTTGGTTATTTTATAAACCCCTTTAATCATCCTTTGTAGTTTCTTATTCACTCACATATTGTCAAACTTGTCTTTACTTTCTCTATATATTAAATGTATTATTACATAATATATGTTTAATAATTTCATTATAAAAAGTCCTTGCAAATATTTTTCTGTTCTTAGTGCTTATTCTCCTTCATTGTCTTCATTTACTCAGGCTGTTAGAAGTACATTTTTCGGGGGGGGTGGTTATTTGTGAATATTTTAAATGTTGTTTTAAAATTTGGTGGTTTTGCCTCTTTCTTTCTGCTAGGCACCTGGGGATGCCTAGGAAAAACATTAATTAAATTTCACCATTAGTGTTTTTAGAATATCCAGGTTTTGTGATTTGGAGCTGTAAGCTGAGCTGTGGAGTCTAAGATCTCCAGAATCTCCCACCTCTGCATACTTGCAAAGCTTTTACAGAGTTCAGTGACAAGGCTAAGATAATAGAATTTTCATTCTTTTTTTCTGGACTGGTTAGAATTGAGATAAACTTTCAGAAAACAAAAATATAAGAAATGTCATAGTTTTAAGTAATTTTTCAAAAGTGCTCAGCTCCTATTTGTATTTTATAATTTTGATGGTTATATCAGAGTTATTTATACCTAGAGAAATTCCTAATAAACACAATAGTATTAGTAGGAAATTACTTAATCATATCTTTTTAAGTGATAATGTATCAGTGCTAGAATTCTCCAGATAACTGATACCCCCTTAAAATTCCTAGTACAATCCCTCAGGTACATACAGAGGAAAAACTATCCATACAAAATATGTACTTGAACTATCCTAGGTGTGAATGATATAACCAAGAACAGTTAATGTGTATAGTTTTACTCAGTGGATGAATGCCATATAAATACAAAACACACAGTTTTATATTCACCAGAAAATGCATTATCTTTGGATTTCTTACAATTTTCCAATTTTAAGAAAGTTCACAGTGAAAACATCTACTTAGGTACATAAGTAAATTATTTTTACCTGTGTGATTGAATGGGATTCCTTTCATATTCTTAAAAAATTATTTTAGTGCCTACAATTTGTCAATTATGTGAACAAAATAACCAATGGCTTTGCCTTTTTAAAACCTACAGTCTAATGAAAGCAATACATTTTAAATAAGTAAAAATGTATATTATGAAATATGCTATAAAGGAAATGAAAGTAAAGAATTAGTTGAAAAAGATGCTCCAATAAAGCTTGTCTGAGAAAATTTCACTGTGCTGGAAACCCAAGGATGAACAAGAGTTGCAAGAGAATATTTCAAAATGGTTCAGGGCAGAAAAAATAGCGGGTGAACTATGGCCAAGGCAGGAAACAGTTTGGCATGTTTCTAGGAACTAAAAACTGATGTGGTTGCCTGGAAAGTACTGAGGGAAAAGGATAATGAGTCCTAGGAGATAACGTTGGAAAATTAGTCTGAAGCAAGATTCCAAAAGGACTTGTAAGCCATGTTGAGAATTTTGAAAATGTGAGAAAATATAGACATTCTAAGTTCAAAATTGTATATTCTATTTTCCTAAGGTTTTATTTTTTAAATAAAAATACAGCTCATAGCCACATGGCTTATCCAAAATTGCTGACCATATAGGTAAACTTCATGTTATGTTAAAAATATATAAATGCACATGTATACACACACACACTTACCAATTGAAAAAATGTATTAGAAATTCAATGTGTTATGTTGTTTTCAAGGCAGGAAGAAAAGGCTGTTTGCACGAATTTTATAGCACTGTATGTGCAGTGTTAAAAATTGTTAGTCTTTCTGCAGTTTCAAATCAACAAATATATATTTTGTTTTTCTATAGTTTTTTTTTAAGATTTATTTATTTATTTAGAGAGAATGGGAGCAGGAGGCGGGGCAGAGGGAGAAAGTCCCCCAGCAGACTGCCAGCTGAGCAGGGAGCCCAAGGCCGGGCTTGATCCCAGGACCCTGAGATCATGACCTGAGCTAAAATCAAGAGTCAGATGCTTAACTGACTGAGTGACCTAGGCGCCCCTTTCATTAGTTCCTGAAATTGATAAACTTTTGGTTTCATTTCCCTCAAACCTACTAAACTATTTCTGCAATTAAGTGATAAATTAAGACTTTAAAAGGAATAATCTATAAAGCAACATCTTCCCGTGGATATTTACCCTTGATCCTGATAGGCTTTTTTCCTGTTAATTCAGTCACAATAATAGCTGAATAGAGGCTGTACAACAAATTTAATTAGTTACTCTTGTTATGTGCTAGAAACAAATGAAAGCATTAGATTATGGCGAGAGCTGTATTTGTATAATGACATTTGTATGTGATCATAGAGACAGAAAGAAAAGAGAAGTAGATTATGGTTCGCCTGTAGCAATTCTAGTGGTCTTTCTCTATCATGGGACCACCAGCAGTACTGAGAGCTGCTACCCTGTGTATGTTCTTAGCTTCATTCTGTCTCTGGGGTTGATTAAAATAAATATGGTTTATCGCTGAACACAGTGGTACTCTCAAATTGGAATTTCTCTATAAAACCACCAATCTATAAAAAGCACCTCTGTCTACCTGGACATCTCCAGCTGCATATCAAAATCATTGATTAGTTTCCATACATTTGGTATCTCACTGTAATACATTTTAAGAGTTTTTTTTAATCCAAACTTTAAAAATATAACTCAACGACTAGCTGAAAATAAATACCTTCATACTTAAAGAATACGCGTATAGTCATAGCATGTCATGAGCAAGGTTATATACACATTACTAATTGCATATATGAACAATTCAACTAGCATATTCTAGAAGCCTGTTTCTCTAGGAGGATGGTGAAATGCTACTTAGTAGTAGCTAGGGAAGAGCTCCCTGGTCATGATGGGGTTAGTCTTGTTACATCATTCTGTTTTTTATGTCTAACCTTTAAACTCTACTCTGATTTACGAATATTTAGGTTAAACTTATTTCCTTGAATCAGAATGATTACTAATTGCTAACAGTTCTGTCCTCTATCTAGAGTTCTTCAAAACTCATCATGTAAATTATCAAGATGATCTGTCTCAGATAATATTAATCAACCTTACCTTATGTAATTACCCTATCTGTAAGTATCCCTGCCGTTACACAACCCTGTGTAGTACACGGAATGTGAGGGTGAGCACGAAAAGATAATAGGAAAATGTGCTCTCACTTGCAGATGTCTGTGAATAATGTCTTAAGTTTAGAAAGAAAGTGTATAAAATTCCATAATTCGAGGGGGAATAAAACATATCTTCCAGAGATCAGTAAGAGCATTGGGCAGGATCAGACCTCAGAGAGAATGGTAACTTGTGTTATGGGTGTGGATAGGCTGATTTCCATCATTATGTACTGTGGTACTCATTGAGCAGATCCTAAAGGGTTTGTGGCCTGAGTCATGGCACTATTAGCCAAGAAAAACCCCATTTTATTCCAAATTACTCAGTCTGAAGAGGTGGGTGTTATTGGGTTGGCTGGATCTGATAGGAAAGCATGACCTGGTATAAGCAGTCGAAGAAAGATAGTGAGATTTACAACAGCATGGGAACTGTGCGCATTGGACTGTGTGAGAGGGAGAGAAGTCTGCAGAGGACATCAGACCCAGAACAATTAACTGAATTCTGCCACTTTTTTTTTTTTTAAATATATAACCTGCAACTTCAGGTGGAGATAAACCCTGGATATTTGAAAACAGACAATCCTCCAGATTAAAACACTTATACTTTCCACAGTAATCTCTGATTCTTTTGCCTGGATGATTCCTTATGCCCTGCTCTAACAGACCTTAGCATAAATACAGTATGATAGGGTGCAATGCACTTGTAGAAAAAAAAATTAGAATTGAAACACTGGTTCAAGTGTTAGCTCCACTATATGTCTGGATGACCTTAGGAACATTATTTAAACCATCCAAGCTTAAGTTTTTCCATCCTAAAAATATTGGTAATGATAACATCTATGACATAGGGTTGTTAAAAGGAAAAAAATAGTTATTCCAAAGAATTGCTTAGTGAAAAGCTTCGTGAATTACAGACGTGCAAAACATTTTAGCTACACTTTTTCATCATAGAAAGAAAATTTCAGTCCTATTTTGGAGTCATAACATCTTCACCATTTTTATTTTAAAAGGGAGAACTGAATTCTGTGATACTGCCTTGTTTTTAAAATAATAAAACTACTATTTAAATTGATCAAGATATGAGTGCAGTATTTTATAGTCTAAGATTTATAATGCAAATACCATGGCAGAGTTATACTTTGTAACTGTGCCAATTAGAAATCTCACATACATCAAATTATATGCTGATTCTACATTTTGGATCTTTGATAAATATTGGTTTTGATGTAAAATCAAAATATAGAGAAATAATTTTATACTATTTTTATCATCAACAGAATCTGCTACAGGAAAAATTTTGAAAATGCTCACTATTGTTTATATTATCTTTCTATTCTGTTATACTTTTATTGCACAATATTTATCATACTAAAAGTGATAACTCTAAAACTGGTATTTTTCTTTACATTTTACTTGCTTGAATTGTTTTGCAAATGGCTGCGTATATATTAATATAATATTACGAATTAAAACATTTTTATAATCTATAACCTGGTTTGACAATGCCTTCCCAAATGCTTCTATTACAAATACTTAATGTCTTGTTCACTTTTGTTATATTTCTTGAGAAGTTGTCCATTCCTACAGGTCTTAGGATTAAAAGAGGAATGAATAACAACACGAAATAGTAAATGTTGAAAGCTGGAGAAGTAATGATATGCAGTATGCTCTATGAAACAATTTGGAAAGCAAGTCAAATGTGTTATCAGTTTTCGTTGCTATTTTACACGAGATAATTTGTGGATTTGTGAACAAACCTTGAAGAAACCAAGACTACGTAAAATATGAGATAATATGAAATTATTTTTGTTGAAGTTCATAAACTCCACAGACTGAGACAAATATCCTTAAACCATTTATTTTAACAAGCATTGAGTGTAGCGGTTCTGTACCATAACATGATACTCCAAATTAAACTTTTGCATCTCAAGTGACCTTTATAGCAGTTTTACAGTTCATAAATTCTGTACAATGTTGCTCTGTGGAGTAGTTTAATAAATCTTGATTCTGCTGTAAACGTTAGTGCACCTACTTGAAATGGCATTTTCAGTCCTAACAAACACGAATTCAGGAATGGGTCTCCTCTGCCATATGGAGTATTTGCCACAGAGTTTATGAAATATTAGACATAATTTCAGTAATGAAAGAAAGCACCACAAGTTATTTGCCGTTGCTATAGAGAAAACAGATCAGGTGCTTATTATTTACATATATTTAAAACAGTTTGAAGAATAATAAAGGCTAGTCTACCATGGGGGCAGGGCTAATTTGTTATTGTTATAAAGATTTGAGATATATGATGAGGGAGAAAACAATCTGTTAGGATACTAAAGTCTTTATTGTAAACTTTCTGTATTCGGCACATGAGTGTTTAGTACATTGGTTGTTTGGTTGGTAGAATTTCAGTCATTCCATTCCTTCCATCATGATTTGATTTACCTGGAATTTTAAGTTTGTAATTATATTTGGAGAAAAATTATGCAAATATCTATGTTGGCCAAGTAGAGTATACTCTTTTGTATTTGAGCTCCATGGGACCAGGAGAACAGTGTAAACTGAAGGGCAATGAAAATGCTGAAATTTCATTCAATATTAGCTTTACCATTGTGTTCATTATTGTATTTTATAAGACTATTAAAAATCAGGAAAATAATTATTATTTGATTTCTTCAGACTACACGAAAGATGTTAACATGGAGATAAAGAGAGAACCAGTGGACTTGGATTATTGTTTCTTTCTCTTGTTTTTGTTTTCAGGGAGTCCTTCCCTCATCCTTCTTATTTTCTCTTCCCAAATTTTAATTAGAGAGATTTTTGGATTTCTGGATATAGCTTCCATGTCCCTTAACTTATCACCTATATACATCCCTTTTCCTTCACCTTTTGCCTGATATCCTGAGAAAATTCCTAAGTTTAATCATTTTACTTGGCCAATTTTCTCTTCAAGATTGTCCATTCTGCTATTTACTCTATCTGTTGAACTTTAAAGGTGAAAATTCCAATTTCCAAAACTTGTATTTGTGAATTCTTCATTGTGGGGGGACATATCATGTTTTATATCTATGAAGATATGTAACACTTATGTATATATTTTTAAGTCTGTATTGGTTCTGTTAATTTCATTGAGTATTAGTTCTGTTGAAATTGGTTTCTTCTTATGGTGTTGATTTTCTACCAATATTGGGAATTTGGGGCTGTCTGTTCTTATTTGTATTTGAGAATCCCTATTCACCTTCTTACGGTTACTTAAGTCTGAATTGGTAATTGAAAGTTGGGACTTGACTCCTATGTGTAAGAGATCACTGTCCTTTCCAGGATCAGCAATTACCTGGGGAATTATCCTGAATCTCTGATCCAGTTCCTGCATTTGTATTATAACCTGGAGATAAAAGTCACTATTTGTTGCTTGGCACAAAGGCTCCTGTAGGTGTCCACTTGTATAATTTGTCATGCTTTTGTCAGATGTTCTAACTTCTCTTAATTTATCCTCCATTTAACCATGACAGGTTTTCCAGGGCATGTCTCATTTCTTTCATCCATCAATTCTCGACCTAAGCTTCCACACATCATTCCTATGTTTAAAAATAATCTCCTCCAGCACTTGTTTTAGACATTTATTTTTCCATAGATTAGAGCCCTGTGTATTTTTTAAACTTTAAAGGACCTTATAAAATCCCTTTGCTTTAATAACTGTTTCTTGTTTACCCACTTGGCTTCATTGGATTCATATTCAATTCAATTTTTTATGTCACATCCTGGAATTTGGGGCTGGGAGATGTATGCCCTATTTATTCCAGTGTATTAATTAGTTTATAAAATAACTGCTGAAAATGGCAATGTTTATATCACAGATTAGTACAGCAACCTACTCGCATGAGGTTTTAAGATCAGGCAATGTGTCTTGTCTTTTATTCAGTACTATGGAAACAAAAAACAAAACTCTGAGTATTGTGAGGATTATTTAATATGGGGCATTTGAGGACCAGATCACAAAATAGACCCACAGAAAAGGATTTGGCTATTAAATGTCATTCAGATGAGATTGGTGATTGATTCAGACCAATCTCACCCACAAATACAGATATAAAAATCCTGAATATAGATGTTAAAGTTCTAAATAAAATAATAACAAATAGAATCCACGTGAAATTCTAGAGGCATTTTCATTAATGTCAGGAACAAGATTAGGATGCTTGCCATCATTGTTATCACTCAGTATTCTGGAAGCTCTACCTTAGAGAATAAAGTAAGAAAAATTAGAGGTATAAATATTTAAAAGATAGTGACAAAATTAAACTGTTTTAATTAGGTGCTTTCAGATTAGGAATACATACTCAAGTCCTCTTAAATTGTAAGGATTTATTGTAAGGATACAAATTGGAATAAGGAACTAGGAATAGCAGCAAAATGTTTAATTACGATAAAGGCTACCTATAAAATAAATCCCACAGCAGCATCATACTTAAAAACTCACCTCCTGGAATGAGCCCAGTATCCCCTCTATTACCATTGTATTGGAAATCCTAGCTAAGGCAATAAGAAAATGAAATAAAAAGTTTAAAAATTTGGAAAGGAAAAAATAACAGTCATTATATGTAGAAAACATGATTTGTACACATAAAGTATCAAAAAAAAACTGAAAGAAATCTTTGAATTAATAAGTGAATGAGATACTGTTGGATGTGTGATCAGTATTGAAAATTAATTGCATTTCTGTATATAAGCACCAAGAAGTTGGAAACTAAAAAAATATATATAAATATTAAGTCATTTTAATAGCATAAAAAATTACCTAGGGATAAATCTAGGAAAACGTGTGCAAGGACTTTACATAAAAAAACTATAAAAGATTATTAAGAAATATTAAAATCCAGTGGTACACTGTATTCATGGATTGGAAGACTCAATAAATAGCTTCAAGGTGTCAATTCTCAGGGTACCCGGGTGGCTGTCAGTTAAGCATCCAACGTTTGGTTTCAGCTCAGGTCACGATCTCAGGGTCTTGAAATCAAGCCCTGAATCCAGCTCCCCATGCTCAGTGTGGCATAGGCTTGAGATTCTTTCTCCCTCTCTGCTTCTCTCGCTCTCTCTCTCTCGAAAGAAAGAAAGAAAGAAAGAAAGAGAAAAAGAAAGAAAGAAAGAAAGAAAGAAAGAAAGAAAGAAAGAAAGAAAGAAAGAAAGAAAGAAAATATTTTTAAAAAAATGTCGGTTCTGTACAAACTGATCCACAGATTCAGTGAGACCCCATTTAAGATCCCAACAGGTGTGTGTGTGTGTGTGTGTGTGTGTGTGTGTGTGTGCACGCGCGTGTAGTAGTGGGGAACTTGACAAGCTGATTTAAATTATATGGAAATGATAATGTCTAATAGCCAAGACACTCTTGAAAAACTGGGTGGGAAGACTTGTTCTAAGAGATGTATTATTTAGTGAAAGTAATAAAGACAACATCCTGGCCCAGTGATAGACAAATAGATCAATGGGGCAGAAGAGAGTACAGACAAAAACAGACCCACACAGATATAACAGGTATATAATAGAGGTGTCATTAGTTTTCAGTGGGGAAAGGACTTTTGTTTTCAATAAACTTTGCTAGAACAATTGTCGATTTATGTGGTAAAAAGAAAAGTTCACTACCTCAT
Source organism: Ailuropoda melanoleuca (assembly GCF_002007445.2). Classification (NCBI taxonomy): domain Eukaryota; kingdom Metazoa; phylum Chordata; class Mammalia; order Carnivora; family Ursidae; genus Ailuropoda; species Ailuropoda melanoleuca. Next base: position 16,874,475 of record NC_048235.1, on the reverse strand, counting down.
ATCATCCACAAAAATAAATTTCAGGCAAATCAGAGATATAAATGTGCAAGATTATATATATATGAATATGTACACATATATAATATATGTTAAATATATTTAAAGTATTTAAATTATATATATCATCTAAATATATACTTTAGCACCTTAAATATATAAATATATGATAGAAATCATTTGAGATATATATATATATCATTTAGAAAAGCTTGATCTTAAGTTTATTTTAATTATTATTCATGCAAATTATTTGCCTATATACTAGTCTTTAAGAAGTGGGCTTTTCTAAAGGAAGACATCACAAGCAGTTTCATTAGGTAATAAAATTTTTTATTAATGCCATTTAAGAATTTCTCCTCCTGAAAAGGGTATTTGAGTCATGAAAATGTTATGTTGATTAAAGTTCAGAAGATTTAGTGTCAAAATTAAGGGGATCCTTAGTCTGCATTGTTATTTAAAGTGCTTTTCAATAACTTTACTGTTAATTCGAGTAGTAAATTAATTCAGTACTAGTTATATCTGAAGATTGACTTCTCTCATCTAGAAATAAAAAGTTCAGTGAGGTGTGTGATGGTCTTAAGGATGATTTTTCTTGCACTATAAGAGAACGGTAAGCCTGCTGACATATTATAGCCAAATGATACTAAATGGCAAAGTGGGATCAATTAATAATGGGATTGCTTCTAGTGAAATAATTCCTTTGTTTTTATTGGTACAATGTCTGGCCTTTCCTATCAGGCCACTGCGAATCCAGAAGCTTCTTGAAGATGGAGTCATACATTACATAGATTCATAATTTCTGTGTTTGCTAGTAAAGACCCTGAGGAACAGGACACAGTAACTGTACTGAAGCTTCTTACCTTCTCATTCTGGACCTACGTTCTCCAAGGGAGCCAAAGACTAGAGCACAGATTTTCTTAGCCATTCTTTCTTGTTCAAGATTAAGGGAGCATGGTATATCCGCATTTTGGAGAGACAGCTGGAAAATTTCTAGTGTTGTGAATGTCTGTGCAGTGGTGAAAATAACAGATCCTTCTTGAACATGATGTCTGGATTTTGTGGTTCACAACCACTCTTTATGATCCAAGAATGAGAGGGAGATGCATGGGCTGAAGTGTCTTGGAGAACTGCTGATAAGCAATCAAGGGGCTGGTCCTGGGAACTACAACATTATCCTCCAGGTTATGTGGGAGCAGCTGATGGTACCTTGGCCTCCTGAGCTCCCCCAGACTGTCCGCATATGAAGCTTGTAGATAATGTGAGATTTATTACATTGATTCATGACTTTTCTCTTTCCATCTTAAAGTGCAGAGGGTGTTCAAAGTTCCATCGTGGATTTAAAATTCAGGTTAAAAAGACAGACGTTTTCTCTCATTGTTGTAACAAGAATAAACTGATAGACCATAGCAAGGTGAACTAAAAATAGACTCAAGGTTATTAGAGGTGAGTGCCTTAGATGGAGAACTTACCGTTTCAGCTGTAGCGTGATGTGGGGTGTGATATAAGGAGCTGTTTCTACTCGTGAGTGGAATGAAAAGTCAAAAGGCAGGGCGGCGTGGATCCCCTTCACTGAGGGGCTGATGTCCCGAGGCCGAGAGCCAGCGGTGTGAGTGCCCTCGTATGCGGTAGCAGGGCAGCGCTAGGACCATAACAGTAGCTCACTGTGCTGTAAGAAGCCCCCGAGCCATGCAGCACAGCAGGCTGGGATCACCCGGGCTCTTTACAGCTTGGCGGTGCCCGGAGCCCACTCCCCGTCATTCTGACTTGTTATCCGTATTGAACGTGACCTGGGTCTTGAGGATTTTAGAGTTCCCTGATTCTAATGCGCAGCAAAGACTGGGGACACCGGCGTCAGCCCCTATGAACGCGCGCGTTCGCGGAAAATCCACGTTCTCACTGGCAGAAAGACAACCAGCAAAATTCCTGCTTTGTAGGGTGGCCGGGACAATTAAAGAAACTATGCGAAAGCGTTTGGAAAGGGCTAAAGCGATACTTCCAGGTGAAGAAACAACTAGCAGCTCATGGGAGTCTGAAAGGATTATTAACATTTTCTAGATAAGATTGCAATTCTGGTGATGGTCAAATATTGAAAGGTTTAGGGTCTTTAAAAATTTAGAGTTCTAACTGTGCTTTGATATGTGTTTCTTTTCATGCCGTGCTCATATTCCCATATTGAGTTATTACCTTATAGCCTATGCAGCACGATACAGCACGACCCAGGCAGGCCGGCAGTCAGAGGTTGGCCCAGTTCTCTTGGACTCACGCTGCCATCTTGGGAAAGTCATTTAACATTTCTGTGCTTCATTCTTTTGTAAAATGCAGAGAACAGTATGTACCCTAACTATTCCTCAAGTGTATAGGGAGAATCATATGTGCTAATAGATGAAAGTTCTTTGCCAAGTAAACTTACTATTAACCTTTCACAAAAATAAAAATCAGCAGTAATTCCAAGCTGAGAGACAGGCAGCAGAGTTTTGTGAATAGAATATTGACCTGGAAAATCAGTATTCTTTCTTTTTCTCTTCTCTTCTTAAAGACAGAGCTCTGAAACCAGTATGACAAAAATCTTATCTGTTCAACACCCCAGCAATTGGTATAGAGCTGGGTTTTATATTATTTCTTACACTAATATCTGTTTAAAGTATTTTATAGTTAAATTTTTGAAAATTAAAGTTAGAATATGACTTACGATGTCAGAAGTGTTTGGTATTTGACAGCCACATAACCTTTCTGGTTGTTTGCTTGTCATCTTATGAATAGGTAGGCGGTCTCTGCTCTCCCTTCCAAAATGTAACATTCAGATTCAAGTGACTAGGTGATAATCTGATTAGAAAAAAATTGATTAAATATTTATGTTGATTGTAATAAATATATTTCCATGTTTTGGGGGGGAAGTTTTATTATGCAAACAATTTGAAAACTGAATTCAGAAATGTGGGCACCCAATAAGAAATGGCCACTCACAGTGCTGACTCCTTCACAATAAAGACATAAGATTTTGAAAGTAAACAAGACAGATTGAATTTAGGCAAATGATGTATATAGGATACAGCTAATGTCTCTGGACAATCAAAGGCTTAGTCGATAACCTCCATCCAAAAAGGATCTTAGGGACACCCTGGAAGTCATCAGTCACAAACAGGATGAGTGGACTTCTGGTTCTCTCAGTATGCGGGTATGTATAATTAAAAGTAAAGCATGCCTATTAAAATAAACATAAACATGTTTATCAGTGTATAAAATAGATATAAAAATCATGGATATATTCAGTTCAATTCTATGCATCAACCTTGTACATGTATGCCTTAGTCTAAAACCAAGTCCTTCAGTGTCTATCAACATTATACACGTTAGCTTGATTTTTTTTCTAAGTTTAATGCACAGATGCTATCTTTTAGTAAGTGTTTCACTCTTATTGTTTCTGTTTTAATTTCAATATAGTGAATGTCAAATTCTTCAAGGATTTCTGAGTTCATGTGCTGTATTCATTATTTTCTGGAAATAACAAACACACATCACATACTCTAATGTGGTCATAGTCATAAAACTTTTTTAAATAGTTATTAATGTAAGGACTGCACTGCTATCTCATGCTAAAACAAATGTCCACTATTTTTGCATATTTTGGTGGCTTTAGATAATAAGCATTCAATGTGCATAATTTTTGTGGGCAGGAATTTGGGCAGGACTTGACAAAGCCTTAGATTCAATTTTTCCAGGTCACTTCAATTATAATTCTTCTTGATTTTCTGCCCTTTTTACCTTCAAATATATGCCAAAGAGAAATATTTTTCTTTAAATAAATGTGGATTGTTCCTAAAACTTCCATTTGCATGCATGTTTCTTGCAATATGTTTAAGGAGATACGTCCTTTTATAATTGCTCTATTGGCATTTAGTGCCAAAGGTAGGCTTTCATTCAACAAGCATTTTTAAGCTTCACCATATGCACAACTGATTGTGCACTTAGAGGAATTCAAAGGTGATGGAAGAAATACTTTTGCAGTTTATAATCTATTGCAAGAAGTCAGACAAATATGAAAATAATAATAGAGGACATTTCCAGTAATAAAGAAAAATGGACTGTCCATGCATGAGTGCTATAAAATACAAAACCGAATGATTAGTTTGTACATGGAGAGAACAGGCAGGAGTTTGTCTTGGGCAGAGGACCCTGAGGCAGTTACTGAAGCGGAGCTGGCTGTGAGCCATCGCAGGTGCACATGTGGACGGTCAGGCCTGGAAGGGGAAGGGCAGTGTCATGGGTATGGCCAGAGACAGCATGAATAATTGTGATGACAGTGTGTCTAGAGGAGATTTGGAGAATGAGTAACAGGGGCTAATAAGGGGTTTATATGGCAAAAAGTAAATATTAGGTTTGCCTCATTTTCATGTAAACTAGTTATTTATTACCCATACTTTCATCCTTATTTCCAGGAATGAAGCCATCTATCTTCTCTGTGTCTTCTATCTTTCTATTTTTCCGTCTATCAATCATTTGTCTATCATCTGTCTATCAATGGCTTAAAAGTTTACCTTTGCCTATACCTGATTTAATATTATTGCACCTGTGTTAATGTCCTGATTTTGACAATGTTGTTTGGTATTGGAGATATTGGAACTGGCAACAGTTGGGTAAAATGTAAACAGGAATTGTGTGCTATTTCCATGACTTATTGTGAGTTTTAATCTACCTTAAAATAAAGTTACATTTAAAAAATTTTTAAAACCTTTTTCTTGAATACGGATATAGGTAACCAAAATACATTGGAAAGAAAATAAAATTATTCACTTAGATAATAGGTCATAATTGAGGGTAATTTAGTAAAAAGTTATCCTTCTTAGAGGAAAATGCTATAGGTTGTAATATATCTTCCTTCAGCTTGGTAACTAAGTTCCTAAAGAATTCTCTGAAAATCCAATAGTCTGAAGAAAATAATCCAACTCTGTGCCAAAGAGAAATTTACGTCAATTCATTTTTGTTTACTAACATGATGAAAACAGAAGATAATACTTTTTTTTTAAACATACATTTAAAAAAAATTTATTTGACAGAGACAGAGGCAGCAAGAGAGGGAACACAAGCAGGGGGAGTGGGAGAGGAAGATGCAGGCTCCCAGGGGAGGAGCCCGATGTGGGGCTCGATCCCAGGACCCTGGGATCACACCCTGAGCCAAAGGCAGACGCTTAACGACTGAGCCACCCAGGCGCCCCAAAAGATAATACTTTTTACTCACCTTTATAATTATTATGTTCTTTTTTCCAATATTTAATATAGAAATGGTATCTCCTATGTGATTTTATACCTAAAATCTATATTGACATATCTGGGAAATGGAATGTGTTTCATGATCTTATTTTTATGATTCTTTCTAACGACACTTTGTGTTGTTATGAAATGTGCTTATTTTTGTTTTCTTTGAAACTTTTTTGTTGACTTCCATACAGAGTAACCAGTCTTACTACATTTTAAATTTAGGAAACGGAATCTGATTTTTAGCAAAGTTGACATGTTTATGACTTGCTTATTTGTTTTCTACCCAAGTTGGCATTTTTTAAAGTCCTAAAATAATCACTTGGACTTTAAGAGCTAAATCGAAGCACTTCTTTAAGCACTTCTTAGAATTAAACCTCTCTTGTGAATGACTATTAAATGGACCGTTTCCCTGAAATTCTTATCATCTTTGCATCTCACAGCAACTTTTTTCTGCAAATTTGCCAGTGTTTTAGAAATCATTATTTCATTATCAACTATCCCCCAAACTCTTCTGAAGTGTTAGGCAAATATATCCTTCTTAAATCTTTCTTCATTTCCCAAGTGAGAAAGTTAAGACACAAAAAATAAGAAGTGACTTTCCTGGAACAATAATCATTTTCTGCAAGAGCAGGGTATTATAAGCACACAATGGCCCTGTTCATTTTTTTCAAAGGAGATAAAAGGGGATATAATGGTTTCTGTGTGTCTTCCTTTTATTTATTTATTTAGTTAGTTATTTAGTTATGTTATGGTATGTTATGTTGTTAGTCACCATACAGTACATCATTAGTGTTTGTTTGTTTAAAGATTTTATTTATTTATTTGACAGAGAGAGACAGCCAACGAGAGAGGGAACACAAGCAGGGGGAGTGGGAGAGGAAGAAGCAGGCTCCCAGCAGAGCAGGGAGCCCGATGTGGGACTCGATCCTAGGACCCTGGGATCACGCCCTGAGCCGAAGGCAGACGCTTAACCACTGAGCCACCCAGGCGCCCCTACATCATTAGGTTTTGAGGTAAAGTTCCATGATTCATTGTTTGCGTATAACACCCAGTGCTCCATGCAATACGTGCCCTCCTTCATACCCATCACTGGGCCAACTCATCCCACCACTCCCCTCCCCTCTGAAACCCTCAGTTTGCTTCCCGGAGTCCATAGTCTTTTGTGGTTCGTCTCTTGCTTTGATTTCTCCCCCTTCAGATTTCCCTCCCTTCTCCTGTGATCCTCCCTGCTATTGCTTATGTTCCACATATGAGTGAAACCATATGATAATTGTCTTTCTTTGCTTGACTTACTTCACTTGGCATAATCCCCTCCAGTTCCATCCATGTCGATGCAAATGGTGGGTATTCATTCTTTCTGATGGCTGAATAATATTCCGTCATATATATGGACCACATCTTCTTTATCCATTCATCTGTTGAAGGGCATCTCGGCTCCTTCCACAGTTTGGCTTTTGTGGGCGTTGCTGCTTTTGTGTGTCTTCTATCCAGAGACAGCAGCCACGAAAGAGAATTTATCAGGGAAGATTAGTGTTCTCTAGGTGACCTGAGCAACCTTAATGTCTGAGAATAGTGAGTGCTTTTTATATAAGCAACAAGGCAAAGGCAGGATATAGCAGTCCCTTAATTAATTTAATTAACGAATATTTATATAAGCTCTATTCTGTATTCAGTTCCTGACCTCTACCCACTATGGTTCTTGCATGATATCTTTATTACAATGTCTGTTTAAGAGAAACCACACTAGTGGGAGTTCATTCACTCCTTAACCAATGTTTATAGAGACGGTACTGTGCACCACACACTGTGTCCTAGGAACGAACATCAAATAATTTAGTGGTTACGAGTATGAGTTTGGGAGTCTCATTTCTTGTGTTTCAATTCTCCCTGTGCCACTTACTGTGTGGCCTTTGTTTGTTTTATGTTTTTAATTTTATTTCCCTCAATGTATTAATCTGTAAAAAGGTGTGTAATAATAACTTCTTTATAAGCTTGCTGTGAGGATTAAATGAAGTTATACCTGTTAATTAGTATTATAAGACATAACCTGAGGGCGCCGTGCTGACTCAGTCACTTGAGCATCTGTCTTCAGCTCAGGTCGTGATCCTGGGGTCCTGGGATTGAGCCCTACATCGGGCTCCTGTCTGGGCAGGGAGTCTGCTTCTCCCTGTCCCTCTGGCCCTACCCCCTGGCTCGTGTTCTCTCTAGTGCTCTCTCTCTCATGAACTCTCTCTCTCTCAAATAAATAAATAAAATCTTAAAAAAAAAAACCCAAAAACTAACCTCACACTGAAAGATAACAGTGTCAGTATAGAGATAGAGAAAAATCAGCGCTATGATGATGTGCACAGGATACAATGCAAGATGAGGAAAATGCATCGACACTAGAGCTGATTTGAAGAAAGATAAAAATGAACTGGATGAAATGATTGGAGAATAAGTACAAATGAATGCCAGGATCAGTATCTGTGAATACAGAAGTGTAAAATCCTACCAAATTGGAGAATTACAGGAAACTCCATTCTGGAGAAAGTGGACGGATATGATGCTAGAAAGGTATGAACAAATGGAGCTGCCTATAGAAAGCAGGAGGCTTATAGAACAAGGAATTGACAGATAGAGATTGTGTTTTAGAAAAGGCAGTCTGTCAGCAATGGCCAGGATGTGGGTGGGGCAGGGGGGTGCCACACTGGATGCAGGAAAATTGCTTACTGCAATCTAGCAGGTGTTTAGATGAATGGTTGAGGTCATGGTAGCATGGAGAGAGAACTTTCTGAATGTTGGTAATATGGATAGAATGTGTGGATTGAATATGAGGTGATGGAGTTGCAAAAGGACTTGAAATACTGAATCTAAGAAACTTGGAAGTGTGCAAATGAAGATGGCCTGGGGATAATTGAGTATAGGGGGGTCTGGAGTTCAGAGAAACATACTGGGCTAGGGGTATGTGGGAATCTTAACTAAGTGGTTGTTGAGGCCAACCGAAAGCATCAGAAGGCTAAAGATCTCTGGTGAACGCTGGTATTTGAGTTGAGAAAGCCAGTGATACAAGATAGGTCCAGAAACATCAGTGTCCAAAAGCTTAAAAGACATGGCACTCCTTACCAGTATTAAGCGATGCCAGGAAGGTGCATATTCATTGGATGGGCCACTTTGGATGTGACTGCATACCTTATTAAGAGCAGCTCCCCTAATATAAGAAAATATTTAGCAAAAACGTATATTTTTTCTGTGTATCAGTTATAAAGGTAAATGCTTGTTTCTGGGTTTTAAACATGTTTACCTTCTTCACTGTTGTATTTTCTTTAAAAAAAAAAATCAACTAATCTTTAATCCTTGATGTAAAACTAAAACATTTGTGTAGCCTGGATTTTATTTATCACTGACCACCAATGTTTTCAGTTTGCAAACAAACCGAACCTGTTGGAGGAAAAAAAAAGAAAAAGTATGACTGAAATTTCAAAATATAGGTAAAATTTGTCTGGACAAATATGGTAATAAGGTAGCATTTGGTCTTGGTTAATTTAGGTAAACTACCTGCTTTTATTTTTTAAAATCCAGATCACAATTTCAGGCTTCTTTATACTACACCCAAAGTTATAATTGTGAGGTTAATTTCTTCCTCATGGAGTTGAAGACCATGCCAGACTCTCAGTTCTGCACATCAGATCCACTAAAACTTGAATCATTACTATGTTCATTAGAGATTCAAATATTTTCACCAAAATACTCTTTAAATGGAGACTCCCCCACCAGAGTGTTTTTATTCAACTCAAATGTATAAGCTATTCTCTACATATAGTGGATATGATATTCAAAGATTATGATGAAAATAATTCCACAAAATAAACACTATCATCTAAATCTAAGGGTTTTTCCCCTGAATAGTGAAATTCAAATTTAATTATAGAACTGAATATGTTCAAAGGAAGCCATTTGAATGCAGTTTTAGATATACAAACATAGAGCAAGCAGTCTTTTAAAATGAAATATTGGAGAATTATTGCTTTTAACAGCTTTAAAAAGAAAAGGAAGGAAGGATGGAAGAAAAGAAAAAAGAAGAAAAGAAAAGAAAAAAGTGTTTTGAGGGAGATGAACAGTGTCTTTGCTGTAGGGTAGACAAAAGGTGACCAGTCCCTTCATCTGAGCAGTTATGTTTCAGGAGTGAGAATAAGAAGTTAGTGGAACTCTTTTCGTGCGACAGGAAGTGCATTTTGAGGATGGGGTGAGGAGCAGACATGCGTGTGACTCTTCTCATGAGACCTGTGAGCCTTTAGGCTGAGCTACTTTGGGTCCTGCCACTCTGGCTGCGCCAACGTTGGAAGTTTCGAGGTGGTGTTTGGCATTCCACAAGAGGCATCCTAAGTGGGGTTCCTGCTGTAAACGTCATGTGCAATTGCAGCATCAAGGGAATGACTGAAACAAAGATTGTGAAGTTCATCCAAACAAGAAAACACCACACCAAACGGAAAAGAGAATCAAGGTTCTTGGTCTTCTGATCCACTGAAATTTTGCTAGGCACAATTCTGAGCCTGAGGGTTTAGCTACAGCGTGGACATGGCATGGACAAATGCTTTGATCTGAGACACTCACCCCCTCCTTGTTCCCCTCTCCACCCCTACCCCTGCAGGCAATGCCCGTTCACACCAGCACAGTGGTTCATCTCAGAGTTGGTCTGTTGGTCTTGTCTCTTTTGATTAATTGCAGGTCGATTTGAAGGTCTTGTTTGCCTTTATCGTCCACAGTGATGGCGACCACCTCAGACAATTCATAGTAAGACTCTCATATTTATGCTCCAGGCAAACAGGGCTAGGGCTCTGCTTGAAGTTTGGGGGATTCCATATGCCAGTTGGCTTCCTTCTACAAAACTCACATAACTAGTTAGAAACACTGTTGCTAAACGTGAGGAAGGATGCTATCATCCTTCCTACAGAGTACTTGGTTCTTCTATTTTGTATAACTAGGAGTTGCATTGCAGACACTGTTTTAAAAGCAAATAAAGAAACAGCAACAAAACCTTAAAATATCACTGAGCTCTGTTCTTCCTCATTCAACGCTGGAGTACCTGGAAAACAAGCAGATGAAATCAAAATAATGAAATGTCATTTGTTCTGTATTAAAAACTGGTGAATTATATGTGCCTTGGGGACACATATAAGGGAGCAGTTTTGTGTGTACGAACAATTTAATGAAGTAATATTCCAAGAAGTGTTTTTTTCCTTTAAACTTAAGACAGATTTATAGACAGATTTGTGTCATTTCTTCTTGCAACTGTCTTCAGTTGAGTGGGTATTGTGAGTTAAGGAAAATCTGTAGTGCATTTGAACAAACAGTCTCCAGGTGCCCCAAAATGCACGGAAGGGGTTTGGAGTGGGAAAGAAAAGTTCATCATAGTACTTCCTACATGAAAACCTCACATGGCAATGGCTGTTTTCCCCAAGAAATGGCCAGTGGGACCTTGGGGTGACTACATTCTCCTGAAAAATTATCCTGCTATCACAAATTCTCCCCATTGTGAAAATTAGTGTTTAAAAAAATAATAATCAACAGCATAAAGAAATGTGAAGGGGGAAAAAAACACAGTATAAAATGCTGGTTGCGTTTGCTTCTTAAATTGTTCATTAAACCTGCTTAATAGAAATGTACCAGCTCATTTTTGAAGTCATTTAAGATGCTGCATTAGCAATGATTTGTAGTGAATGTTTCATCCAACAAATTGTAATTGTGAAAAGATTTAATGAAGTGCCAGTCTGGTATTAGAGTGCTCTGTGGGTTGTTTCAGTTTCCAACTCAAGTTACTCTTATTTCGAAATAGTATTCGATTCTCTCTAAAGGTAAATACAATGAATGAATAATTGTCTATATGTAATTCCAATTAATAGCTTTAAGCAAAGCCAAATCCGTTAAAAAATTTGTTAAAACTCGGTATGTATATTGAATGAGAAACCAGAAACTAAAAGTGAAATAAAACATGTTCTTGGAGAGATCCTTTACTCTCTCAGAATTTTACATTATCACTTCTCAAAAGAGAATTACAAATATTTTTCTCCCAAAATGCAATAAAGGCTAATTATTTCTGGCAAAGATCAAGAGAGATATATATAGTATATTCTTGATTCCTTGTATAAAGAGAGAATTACCTAGATCCTCCATTCGATGGAAAAGGGGGATAGTGCTTTCCTTTATTAATATTCTCCCATATAACAGCAGTAATTGCCAAGGATAGACTATCTTCACTTTTCAAGAGCAAACTGTGACCTAGAGAAAATCCTGGTCTCAACTTGAGATGAATAAATGAATACAAACTGATCATTTGAGTTCGCTAACAGGTTTTGCAGCTCATCTCAACACCTCTGGAGCTAAATTGACCTCCATGTTTCACATGCGTTTTCCAATATTAACCTTTGAGGTGATCAGACCTTCCTTCTCCTGAAGATGGAACAGGTCCTCATTTGATTGAGTCCTGTACCTCTCAAGTGACTCGGAGTCTTACACAAAGTGGAAGGGATTTGCTTCTCTACATTTGGAGAAAACGCATTTAGATTTTCCTATCTATTAGGCCAGTTTTGAGACCCAAAAATACAGCTTCTGGATCCGGCTTAGATTTCTTTCTGCCGTTTATGTACAATTCTTCAGGTTCAGTCTAGCTCTTGTTTTATTTTGTTTAGAATTTTGAACTTCTCTGATGGCACACTTGAACCTAACCTGTAGTTTTGGCATACACATCTTTTCCTTGACTGACATTTTTACTACGTTCACTGCTAAATAACTTCTTGACGAAAGTTAAGTTCTAGATTGACTCATAAACATAATGTAAGCATATCTTTTCTTTTCATAAAATATTTTACATTTGGACGAATGCCAGAAATTGTAGCACATTTTTTTCCTGGTGGAAATCATATAAAATTTTACTTGCACTTGGAAAATATGCCATAGTCTACTTTATTGATTTTTTGTTGTATTAATGTACAAAATCAGTTAATAAAGAGGCCCTTTATTCTAGTAGCAAACATTCAACTAAATTCATAGTAATTATGCAAAAGAGCATATATTAAGCATTCCTGATCAGGAGAACGATGCATATTCACTTTGAATAGATGTAGAACCATCAGGATCTAGCTTTTGGTCCAAATTTAATAGCCAGTCGCGTCTCAAGATCGTTTATGACTTGTTTGGAAGAATACATCCACACAGAATTTTAAAATATATTTAAACTATTTTATTCCCCTAGAGCACAGTCTTCCTATTTGTAGAAAGGACACACACAGGAGAACTCTGTTTATTTTCTGTGGACTGCTAGCCTCTAGTTCAGGGTCACTCACCCTCAGGACTACTGAAATTTGGGGCCAGATAATTATTTGTTATGAGGGGGCTGTCCTGCATATTGTGGGATATTCAACATTATCCCTAACTTCTACCCACTGTATCCGAATGGCATCGCTCCCATGTTATGGCAACCAAAAAAGTCTCCACACACTGACAGATATACCCACGGGCAGAAGAGGGCCAAATTAACCCCAGTTGAGAATCACCCTAGACTTGTGGCTTTATGCATGTTCCCTTGGCTATTTAAATTAAGATATTCTCAGCTACCTCTTTAATGTTAAACAGATATATCTTTATCCTCCTCCCTCTGCCCATTTACCTATCAGTTCTCAACTCAAGAAAGTTTATAGTGATCATCAATGTCTGTAAAATTTCAAGGTAATCTGGGGATGCCTGGGTGGCACAGTCAGTTAAGCATCTGACTCTTGGTTTCAGCTCAGGTCTGATCTCAGGGTCACGAGATCAAGCCCTGTGGTCAGGCTTCTCCGTGCTCAGCAGGGAGTATGCTTGGGATTCCCTCTCACTCTCCCTTGGACTTCCCACACCCTCTTTCTAAAATAAATAAATAAATCTTTAAAAAATTTCAAGGTATCCTGCTTAATCCGTGCTCTGTGTCTTCACAAGTTATAGTCTTAATCATAAATATTATTCTATTTAGTGTTGTATTCATACGCCCACAAAAGCAAATGGTTGAGTATTATATAGTAATCAAATTAGCCTTTAATGTTTATAAAACTTACTAATTTCTAGTTATATAGTGATGCTCTTTTTCTATAGAACTGGTTTTTGTGGTGGTACTTATTTAGAAAATTTTTCTTTAACACCTACTTTACATCAAATGCTATGTGATTTGTTGAGAAAGGGATGAATAAGACATAGTCTCTGTCTTAATGGAACTAAATCATATTGAATACAAACATAGTAAACCCTTCATAGTTTTGTAATCAATTCCATTAATAAGATATGTATGAGATGTTCATGTTTAACATACTGAGTAAAGAAAACACCCTGATAATTTAAAAAATAAATATTTTTATGATAAATAATAATTTCAAAATATTTAAGCTGAGGAATTCAAGCCTAATTTTGCATCTTTATCCTAAGCTATCATATTTGTGCTGCCTTGTAATCCTCTAAGGAACCCAGCTGAAAGGAAAGAAAAAAACTTGCCATTATGGGACTACTGAAAATATTACTGATTACATCAATGATAGTTCAGGGACAAATGTCTCATTAAATCACAGCATTAAGTAACAGTTGATCATAAAAACTTTATACTTTCTAAATAAGGATTTGAAAGATGTATATCTGTTTCCAGAGGCACCCCTCTCCTGACTTCATTACCCATATAAAGTATATTGAAATATATATATAGGAATCGTTTATAGAATACCAGAAAGGAACACAATTGTTTAATTGGTGCTAAAGTTCAACACAATACATAGAAATGTTAGATCCTTCAGTTCCCAACCATGTTTTAAAAACAATCTATTACCTGAATGATCTGAATTATTACTTTATTATTACACATCAAATTATAAAAGAAAGACACTAAGAACATTATGGTTTAAAGCCCTCCTTCCAGGGTGCCTGGGTGGCTCAGTCTTTAAGTGTCTGCCTTTGGCTCAGGGCATGATCCCAGGGACCTGGGATTGAGCCCTGCATCGGAATCCGTGCTCCGCTGGAAGCCTGCTTCTTCCTCTCCCACTTCCCCTGCTCGTATTCCCTCTCTCACTGGCTGTCTCTCTCTCTGTCAAATAAATAAATAAATAAAATTAAAATAAATAAATAAGTAAAGCCCTCCTTCCATCTCTGGGCAACCCACCCCCACCCATCCCCATGTTATTCGTGACCTGAAAGCTGAGCATTCCTGTGGGATGAAATGCCACCCACACACCAAGCCACCTGATTAAGACATCTTTTCCTTTGATTTTTAAGAAGTATTTTATTTATTTGAGATAGAGCACGTGTAAGTGGGGAGAGGAGCAGAGGGAGAGAGACAAGCAGAATCTGCATTTAGCATGGAGCTCTATATGGGGCTCGATCCCATGACCCTGAGATCATGACCTGAGCCAAAATCAAGAGTTGGATGCTCAACCACCTGAGCCACCCAGGCAGCCCCTTTCCCTTTTTGTCATTACCCCTCCTCATGTTTTGCCAACTCCAACAAACACAAGAGGATTTAGAGTAAATCTATATAATTTGCTATAATACGTATTTTATTTTTAAATGAAATGCCCTAAGCTTGAAAAAATTCCATTTTGTTATTTAATAATGCATAACTACAATCCTATATCATCAATCTTATACAGTGTTGAAGCAGGATTCTCTAGGGTTTCAAGAATTTAGCACAGTCTTGTATGATGTTAATAACTTTTCCATTGGAGAACAGTGAATATCATATTTAATCTTACATCTGCAACATCTCATTGATAAAAGTAAGCACAAAAATAATCTCATTCCTTAAGGGAGAAGTAAAGAGGGAGGTTATATATATTCAGGAGGGCAAAGGGAGAATGTTCAGACTAAAAGTGATGATAGTTCAGGCTAAGGTTGTCGAAATGTTCTGTGAGCAGAATGAAGGCCTGGAGATAATCTTTTGGCTACCAAGATATGAAACTACCTTTTATCATACAGATGAAAGATAATTTAAAAGTTCCCCCAGCATCCTAGGCATTTGAAAGGAGAGACATCATATATATATGATATGTATGTGTATATATATGTATACACACTCACACATACATACACACACACACACACACTTTTAGATTATACAGCCTATTCTCAAAGGAACTTAAGAAATTAGGGCAGAAATAGGAAAATGAAGGCATATGGCTGCATCTAATGAAAAGCTGCACAGGAAAATAAAATTTTTGTTCCCATTCTTTTCCCTTGGAGATGGTGGCTTGCAGAATGCCCATTTATGCTTACTTTGGGGTAGTGTGTGTGTGTGTGTGTGTGTGTGTGTGTGTGTGTGTGTGTGTAAATGAAACTAATTCATAGTGGGTAAATCTTAAGTAGCTTTTTTTTTTATATATATATATCAGCAAATTTTAGCGAAAGGAATGAGAACCCTTACCAAATTTGAATTTGATGTCTCTTCTTTAATATCCTTTTAGGATGCAAACTATTTGGGAGATGAGAAGGAGTTGAAAATATGCTCATTGAACTAATACTCAAGTGGCTACTGGATGCCTGTTATGGATGTTTCAGGAGTTCACAGCCACGCATATGATCACCATCAAGGGGCTGAGAAGCCCACATGGCTCTAGTGAACTCTAGTCATTACCAAGAACTGGACAACCTCTATCCTATCACAGGAAGCAGCTCCTGGATGCACAGTAAGTACTCTTATGTCCCGTGTATGTCACTTAAGTGCCACATATAGATGAATTGAGCCATATTAAGATGTTGAAAACAAATTATGCAGTTCATATCCAGGCAATGTGAAAATGCTGTTCTATATTCAAGGTGCTTTTTAAAGATTTTGGGAACATAATTAGAAGTAGTTTAAAGGCATTCTAGTTTTTGCTCTGAACATCTCAAGTGGACGCTGAGGACTAGGCAATTGTGACAGGTAGAATTATAGTCCCCCCAAAGATGTCCACGTCCTGATCTCCAGAACCCTTACACACGTTGTCTTGCACAACCAGAAGGCTTTTGTGGATGTGATTATGTTAAGGTTCTTGAGATGAGAGATTATCCGGGGTCATCAGAGTGGGCTCAATGTAGTCACAAGGGAAGAGGGAAGCAAGGGAGGCAGAGAAGGAGAAGGAATGATGGAAGCAGAGATTGCAGTGATTCAAGGCCAGGAGCCAAGGGATGTGGCCGCCTTGGAAGCTGGAACAAGTGAAGAAATGCACTGTTTTCGAGCTTCCAGAAGGAACACAGCCCTGAGTACCCACTTAGATTTCTGATTTCCACAACAGTAAGATAATAAATTTGGATTCCTTGAAGCTACAATGTTTATGGTAATGTTGCAAAAATGTAGAGTCATATTTAGTATTTGAAAATGTCCATCTACATCTATGGGAAAGGAAAGATGCACCGTGTTCAGAGAGAATTCGTAGGTGTTTATAGAGTATAGATAATACGGTATTTGGCATAGCTGAAAAATGCTAACAGTTCATGAAAAAGTAAACTACTTTATTCTGTAGACATGTTCAGTTATGAAAATAATGCAAAAATGTTTCCCATTTGTTTTTTAGTCTGGAGGTAAAATCTAAAATCTTAGTTCAAAAGAACTAAAATATTGAGAGCCACATCTCAAAAAAATATATAAAATGACAATCCTTTCAGCGTGATTTTTTTGATAATAAAATATCTTTATAGTATTGTAAAGATAGTATGGGCATCAAATTTTTGAACGCCATAAGAAATTTAGATTTTTAACAGAAGATTTAGAAAACAGCAAAAGGAAATATTAAAGATTATCAGTGTATCACCAAATAAATCACATCATTATGTCATTTAGAAGCTGAGATTGCTTTTTAACTAAGTGAATCTTTAAAACAAGCAAACAAATGACTAAAAAAAATTTGTAAGATACAATGCTGTCAAGTTGTCTGTGTCTAAGGAGTTTGTCGTATAAATCACGTGCTGCTAATTATGCATATTTCCCTCAGACCTACAAAAAACTTTTCATCTCTGACAGCTCTTTGCTTCCTCACTAGCTGATTTATATATATATAGTGTTTTTATATATATCTATAAAACACTCTTTTCTTCCAGTTTCACTGAGAAATAATTGATATATATCACTGTGTAAGTTTAAGGTGTACAGCATAATGGTTTGTGGTAATTATTTTGCATTATATGTAAATCAGTTTAGCTAACATCTGTCTTTTCATGCAGACAGTATAAAAAGAAAGAAAAAAGGGAAAAAGTGTCTTGATGAAAACTCTTAAGATTTACCGTCTTCACGACTTCTGTGTGTATCGTATAGCAGGTGTTAGCTACCATGGCCACATTGTACCTTACGTCGCTAGTACTTACTTATCTTATAACTGGAACTTCAGACATTTTGACCCTCCACCCACCCCCAACTTTGGTAACTGCAAGTCTCATCTCTTTTTCTGAGTGTTTTTAATTGCACATGTAAATGAGATCACACAGTGTTTGCCTTTCTCTGTCTGACTTATTTCACTTAGCATAACGCCCTCAAGATCTATTATTTTAACACTCTTGACCGCTTTATGTGGCTCTGGACTATGAATCCGTCCTTTCTTTCTGTAAGTGTGTGGGTACATTCTTGTTTGTCTTAAGCACCTCCAGAATACCATGACAAATATTTTCATTTATGTGTTTAGGAAAAGGTAGTTGTTTCTTTAAGAGAAAGTTATAAAAAGCTAAGATTGTGTTTAAGAGTCTTCCATATTTCATAAATATTTTTATCATATGGCTCTTAAATAAGAGGTGTTCAAATACTATTTATTTGTAAATTACTGAAGAATCCTTACCTTTCTCTCATTTTCTCCCATGTTCCCTCTCCCTTCCCACCTCAAAATTTTCTGGTATCTGGAAATTCTGTATTTCCAAGCAAAAAAAAAGGAAAAAAAGAAAAGGCTTTTCTCAGTGCAACCTAGAATGTCAATGCAACGATACAGGCCTCAGGCAGAGACAGCAAGGGCAATGTTCAAAGTGGGTGAGTGGGGGTGGAAGAAGTTAAGTAGTTTATCTATTTTGCCAGAAATATTCTGCAATTCTTTCCATCCTCATATTTTTGGGTGATGATATTGTAAGTAAATGCCGTCCTGTATATCCTATAGAACTAAATATATATAATTTCTTTTCCACAGAGATGATATACCATGGCCTCTTGCTGAGGAATACTTGAATAAAAACAGGGCCATATTTCTATCAGTTGCCAGGTTGCATTGACATTCTCTAGGACACGTAATAATTAGCTCTGCAGTTCTTACAGAGATGATTGTCTTATCGCTCTTTTAACAAGCCTTAACGTTAATACCATGTTTTCAAAAACATTTTTATAATACTTGAAAATTCCCCCCCAAAAGAAAAAATTTATGAATCTGTCATCTGGTTGAGTTTTATGTCTTTCTCTCTTCTAGAGTCAACAAGTAACAATTTTCTTTACTTATGCCTTGACAGTTTTCAATACCTATATCTTTAAAGACCCCACTGTAGAACAGATCTGAATCTAGAAAGCCATAATAAACAATTAGGGTTGTATGCTTGAGACCTCATTCACTCAACAGGAAATTATTTCATCCAGTTTCATATGTATATAATACTAATTTTAAATTGTACTTCTGGTGAAAATAATGAGAGTTCTGTAACAGAGAAAAGAATATATCTGTAAAGGTAATAACTCTGGTCCTAAAAGACCAAATTTCCTATAATCAGCATTTAAATGCTATTGTGAATTAATTGTACGTTGGAAGAAATCAGTAGTATGTATAATACCAGCCACAAGCTCATTTTGAAGGCTGTTACCAGTTACAGACCAGTGTTACTCGTACAATTAGAAGTTAAATACTACAGGCTCACTCTAATTGGGAAGATCCAAAAAGGGTTCTTGCCTGGATGTGGTATGCGCCTGGCGCGTCCATACAGAAGCAGTAACGCAGGCGTGCTGCCCTAGGGCGCGAGAAGGAGCAGCGGGACTCTGGCAAGGAGCAGCAAGGTACAAATTAAAAGCATGGAAGTATGTCAGGGAATTGAAACTTGATGTTGGTGTGTCAGAGGTTAGGCAAACACTCACTGGCAAAGTTACAGTAAGAGTTAAACACAAAAACATACTCTACAAACCTTGGTAATCAAAACCAGATCTGAACCGCTGCCATCTATTTGACCCCAATTTCACCACACCTATAATTGAGCCCATGTAAACTAGACATATGAAAACTGCTAATTTATCCAAGGAACTTGATCTTAACGATGTGAACATTGTTGACGGAACTGTGTGGTTTCTAACCAAGCTGCGAATATATTTGCTGTTGTTTTATTTCTGCAACTTTAAGTGGAAAATTTTTTTACTTCACTGTGTTTTTTATAGAAATGTGTAAGAGAATGATGATTTCTTGACCCTCGTGGCTGGGACTCAAAGGAGAAAAGTTTCTGGTCATTTGCATGAGTTTTCATCTTTCCTATAGATGCCCGATAGTTTGCCCCATCTTCATTGTTCCCCTGCGATGTGCAAGACAGTGGTTTGTGGGTGCTGTAACCCAGACAATGTCAGGTTTTGACTAAACCTGCATAGACCTGCACTTCCTGAAGAGTTTTGCCCCCCTTTAGCTCCACGAGGTATCTTAGAGTCTGAGGCATCCCCTGGGCCCTAACTCAGGCTTTTTAGGCTTAGATTTTGAATCTTCCTTAACTCTGAAGATGATGGAAAAGTGTTAACTGAGGAAAGAGTTATTTATTTTTACCTCTGGATGGTCTCAGAGGCTTTCCTAGAATCAGTGAGTAGAATTAACTGGATGAACCGAAAGGGAGGCCACTCGCTGGGGAGGAGAACTGGCTACCCCAGCCTTGAAGACAGCTCTTGAGATTGCTCTGTGCTGTGAAGCTGAAACTCCGTCTACATGTGGGAACTTAGCTTCAAATTTAGTTCAGGAGAAATCTGCAATTATATTGCTTCTTGCAAACTTACCAGTTGGGAAGTGTGTCTGTCTGCTCAGGCCGCTGTTACAAAATACTGCAGTCTGGGCAGCTTAAACAGAAGAGGTTATTTCTTATGGTTCTGGAGGCTGGGAAGACTAAGATCAAGGTGCTGGCAGATTCATTTCCTGGTGCAAGCTCTCTTCCTGCCCTGCGGATGCAAGCTTTCTCACTGTGTCCTCACGTGGCAGAGGGAGAAAGCAAAAAAAACCCTCAGGGACTCTTCTTGTAAGGCCACTAATCCCATCATGAGGACACCACCCTCGTGACTTCTATACAAAATCGTCTTCCAAAGGTTGCATCTCCAAATTCCATGATGGGGTAGTTAGGAGTTCAACATAGGAATTTTGGGGGAACACAATCCAGTCCATAGCAGGAAGGCATCCCAGATTTTTAAGTTATGGTTATCTGAGTTACATGATGCTTTACTTTGCGAACAGTCAGACATAAAGTTGAAGAAGAGATGTATGAAAAGTTCTATCAGGGTGAGTCTCATATGTAGCTCACTCTTGGGCATAATTTTAGCTAAAACTCATGTGATACTTACTTTAACAACAGTTACTTTCAGTAAAGCACAAAAGGAAATTAATGCTAGGGTTCCTATAATTCATTTTGTCCTAGCCTATGATCAGAAAAAACCAGTACCTTTTCCATCAAGATAGCACTTTAAAAGAGAGGATTTTGAGGGTGCCTGTGTGGCTCAGTCAGTTAAGCATCTGCCTTCGGTTCAGGTCGTGATCCCAAGGTCCTGGGATCGAGCCCTGCATTGAGCCCCACATGGGGCTCCCTGCTTGGTCGGGAGCCTGCTTCTCTCTCTCCCACTCCCCCTGCTTCTGCTCTGTCTCTCTGTCAAATAAATAAACAAAATCTTTAAGAAAATAAAAGAGAGCATTTTGTACTTATCATTAGCTAATTTCCTTGAAGAGAGAAAAAGTGAAGCATCTTTGTATCATGGTCCTCCTCGACCTACCTTCGTAACAAAGGGGTTTCCTAACTTAGAAGATTTTGCTGTTTTTATGAAAACAGAGTTAGAAATTTATTTTGGGGTTCCTTTATCATTTCTTAGCTCTTTGAAAACCCTACAGGAAATGGGGAAATTTGCAATGTAATATAACCAGATGAAACAACCAAGACCAGTTGTAGTTCAGATATTGTCCCGGGCAGATATTGTGGGAGCTGCGAAAATCAGTAAGATACAGACCCTGCCTGGGGCTCTGTCCCCAAGGAAAACACAGAGAAGGGCCCTCTGTTCTCGGAAGAGGACACCATAGTAGCTGAAATAAGGCACAGAAGTGTGTAAGGGCCCTGGGTTTGAAATGGTGAACAGCAGTGGTTTCAGAAGCAGCCTTTCCTGGATTGGTGGAGAGAAGAAAAAAAAAAAAAAAAAAAGCTAAAGAGATCAAAAATATGTTTGATATATGACCAATATGCCTTAATAAGAAATTATCCCTCATAGACTATATTTAATTGAAGAAATTTAAAATACGTGTATTTTTCTTTCAGGCAATCAGAGCAAACACAACAGAGAGCAAGTTACTTTAAGAGTATTAAATTATATGTTGTCATTCAAAACAATCATAGACATATTTAAAAGGAAAGCCATGTGTCAGGCAAAAAACATATTCGACTATTTTTTTTCTTCTTTTCAAGCATCACTTACTGCTTATTAGCCATACAATGTTGAAATGGTTTCACATATATTGTAATTAAAATGATGAAGTGCCTAGCATGGTATGTAGCACATAGTAGATACTTAGTTTTATTCTCTTCTGGATGGGACAAGTCTGCGGAGGGGGTGGGGAGGGAGACATAAGAAGTGAATGGTGGGAAAAGGAGGTCAAGGGTCTTTATTACTACAAATTATTTCCCACGCTGGTCTTTCCTTGGAGACAGGAGCCGAGGCCCAGCTCTTGTATATCAGCTGTAGCAGCCATTCACTTACAGATCTGGTGCTCTTTCAGGAGGTAAAGCTTTCTAACTAAAAGTGTGAGACATACACACAAGGCTAAGGGACAAGCCGCTTCTGAGAGGGTGTATGTACATGTTTATGCACAGAGATATGATCCCCGCAGAGGGTTAGACTCCAATAGAACAATTTCATAATATCCAACCACTCGTGTCAAAGAAACGTTGTATCCACTTTACTTTTAATATAGTTGTTTTTCATTACTAGGTCTTTGTAGTTCTTGGGAAATAAAGTCTAATTTTTCAATAGGCCTTTTAATAGACTGTTGGAATAATTTTCCAAACTCATGTTGTTATTTAAATATGCAAAGGAACCAGAATAAATTTTCATTCTGAGAGTGAAGTATAAATGCATAAACTTACTGCTCTATTCAATATTACTATTTTTACTTCTGGTTCAAATAAAAATATATTACAGACCTTTTTCTTTTAATAATATAATAATTTTAACTTCTGACAAGAACTATTTTTCAGTGTTTCTTTACAGAATAGAAAAGATAAATTTTAAAATACAATGGCTCTCCCTTTTCTAGCACAGAGAAACATGCTGTAGTAGACATTGTCTTTGGTCTACTGCATTCCCAAAATACTGTGATTTCACCTGGAGAGCTAAATCTGGGTGCTCGGCAGAACAAACACATTATTCTTAATAACTTTAGTTTTCAGCTATAAATCAGACATAAGCATTTTCCTTACAGCCTTCTTTTAGATGAAGGTGCCTGTGTATGTGAACAGGTATCCTTTATAAGTTATCGAAAAAAACCCAAAAAACTGTATGGAATTTATTTTTTCCCTACCACAGAGAGAAAAGCATCCTAGATTTAGTTAGAGATAGAGTCTCACCTTTATCCTGAAAAAGTAGAACTTTTTAAATAAAAATATGTACCTCGTAGACCTCAAATGTAAAATTGACTTTTAAAAATATATTCAATTTCTGCACTATGACAGTTTAATATCTCGAGCTAATATGCTCACTCCTGAAGGACTGTTTTCCCAAAACATTTTGGTGCAAGGGTTGCATTCAAGTAAAACCGTCCACAGAATTTACAGATGGGCCAGGCAGTTTCTGAAGCAATTCTACACTTCCCTTAAATGGAACATGCGCCATTTAAAAAGAACGTCTCTGTTTATCAGATATTATAGGATGTGATTTGCTCCAAGCTGTGAGGCAAATCTGGCAATCCAGTTAAAATCAACATGAAAGTTTGTAAAGCAATTTGTGGTCTGCAGTAAAAAGTGCTGGGTTGATCTCTAAATAAGTAAAGATGTTGCTCCCCAGGGCAAAGAGTACAGAATAATGCACAGATAATGTTTTGTTTTTCTTTACGTTTCCCAGTGGGTGCAAGTTTTAATAAATTAACCCAGCACTGGTATGAATGAACGTCCCAGGTACTGCAGAGTTCGTATTTCTAATTTTCATTCATTAACTCAGCTCTCCCTTACCTTTGTTTTTCTAACACATAGAGTTGGCCAAGATAGCATTATTTGCTTTAGTTCTTCAAAATGTGTATGCTTTTAATCTGTTCTCACAAGATGGGAGAATGGTTCTCCCTCAATTAGTCTCCTGGTTCTGCATACACACTCCCTACTTAGCGTGTGCCAGCCTCAGAGAGAAAACCAGCTCTCCAGCGCTGTTCATTATTTGAGTTGTCATATTAACTGCTTCTTTAAAATTGCTCCTGACTTTGTGAATAATAATCCTTTTAAAATTAGCTCTTTTCTTTCTGTAGTGCTGGCTCGAATTGCTGTGTATTTTGGCTTTCATTTTTTTTCATCATTTATTCACAAGGCTACCCATCAACTAAGACAACATCAATCAAAAAAAAAAAACCCACATTAATCAGACAAAAACTTGACTAAAGAGTAAATATCTCTGTATATAAACACTGTCAGGCTAGCTGACTAGATTTCCTCAGAGGCATGCACGGCCCATTCTAATTCTAAAAATCTGTTTTAGCTCAATTACATAATGGCAAGTTTCAATTAAAAAAAAAAAGGCTTACTCATTGATACTTCGATCTATATTTCCTCAGATGACTCATGTTGAGAAAAATAAGATGGCACTTGCCAGTTTTAAGGGAAATAGGTGATCACGTAACTCAGGTTGTTCTTTTATTAATTTATCCATCTGGAGCTTGAATCAGTTGCTGAAAGGTAGCATTAAGATCTCACTCTCATGAGAGAGAGAGTGCTAGCCTGGGTGAACCAGCTTCCACTGTGTCCTGATTAGTTTTACCAGTAGAATTTGAGGAATCCAGTTTTAATGAATTTTGATCTGAATTCTCTACTGAAATGAATCTGGTTGAGCTCTTTCTACTTCTCTAAGGCTTAGTTTAATGTCCTTTGGCAAACAGCCCATTCTCACAGATACGCCAGTTGGAACTTGAAAGTGGAGCCCATTATCCTTTTTAGCTGATTTTCTTTTCTTTTTCTTTTTCTTTTTTCTTTTCTTTCTTTTTTTTTTTTTTTTTTTAGGAGCCAACAGAAGTCTCAGGCCCTGCACACATTGCAGTTCACCCACTCAGAAACAGTGAGGCCATCCTGTACAAAGATGAAGTCATAGATGATGTCTGTGCGTGGTAGTGTGCTATGATGTCCCCTGCAGATTTGTACCCCACAGTGTCTTAGCCACTGACATGAGCCAAACACAACTTAAAGACACTACTCTGACCCATAGCACAGGCTACGGATGTGTCTTTATATTCTAGTTGAAAGCAGTCCAAAAACTGCTTATTTGCAAGCCCCACAATAGCATTCATACCCCTTGGAGGATCTGTTTTTGTTTTTTGCTTTTTCACTGCAGGTGCAGGGAAATAGCATCCAACTGATCCCATCAAGTCTGACATTGACCTTTGCTAGCTACCTAGAAAGGATGCTGGCTTCTTAGGAAGTAATGATAGCATAGTATGGTGAGGAAGAGTGAATGTTTTGGAGCCAGACTTCCCAGGTTTGAATCCGAGCTCCAACACTTGATTGATGCTTAATTATGGACCCAATACATAACCTCCCTGTGCCGTAGTTTACTTATTGTGAAATGGGACCTAGTTCCATTGCCTAAGTCAAAGGATTATTGAGGGGGTTAAATAAAATGATGTATGTAAAGTCCTCAAAGTAGTCCTTTGCACAAAGAAAGCACTTACTAAATGTTGGATATTATTGTTGCTATATACTACACTATTTTTTTTTAAGGTAAATCGACTTTCATTTTACAAATCCATACAGTTTCATTGAAGTGTCATCTTTTGAGTACAGGAGCTCTTCTGAACCCACACATTCACAAAAGAAATTGGAATTCTGATCTCAGCATTGATTTTGTGGCTATAATCTCAGACCTACACTGATTGTCCCCTACCTGTTAAAATTTTATTATATGTAGCATATTCTCCCAAAATCAGATAGTCGTGGTTGAAATGAATTCTTCGCTCAATCTGAGGCAAAGCTTCTAATCTGAGATGCTGCCGAATGCTGCAGTTAACGTCCCAAATCCTAGATATTTACCTCCTCCAATATAATGTTAATAAAACCAGCAACTCACACGGACCAAACTTTGCAGATTTTATAAAGCATCACAGTCCAGTCAGCAAAAAAATTGTTTTAAAAGGCTTTCCAATATTTGAATTGTGCTTCTAGGGAAAGGTCAGTAAGACTCTTAAGTCACAACCCACAGCAACATTTCTCAAAAGCATTTTTTTCTTCTCACTGTTCTTTCCTAGCCTGAACCTTCTTGCATTTACTTTCTCCTTTCTTTGTAATGTAAATTGATTTAGGCTCTCAAGCCAGGGAACCTGTAGGATAGAAACTTAATCTCCTCACTGAGTGTGTGTGTGTGTGTGTGTGTGTGTGTGTGTGTGTGTGTGGAGGGTGGGTAGTAGAGGGGGTGAGGGGACAGGCATAGGACAGTCACACATATGTTAATGAATTTGGTCCTGAAATCAACTTGGCAAAACATCAAATATAAAATGTAAAACCAGAGAGCTTATGAATTGTAAATCTACTTAAAACTGCTTTTTGAAGCATAGGGATGCTCAGTTTCTGGGGATGTGTTGAGCATTTACTATGTGTTAGAAATTGGGAAGATTGGGTCTCTTTTTCTCAATTAGGTCATAATACAATGGGAGAAACACACAAGTAAAACAACATTAATTTGATGATAGAATTATGCACATGATGATGTGAAAGTGTGAGCCAGAAGCCATCTTGTGGGGTCTATTTTAGGTGGACTGGCAGATAGGGGAGAAAAAGCTCTCTTGAAGTGCTCCTCAAAGTAAATATCTTTGTCATTTATTTCAGACTGTTACTGTCTCATGTTCTCGGAGATCTGTGATTTCTATTTGGTTTGGTTTGGGTTTCAGCTTTTTGTTTCTGCCTTTTTTAAAGATTTTATTTATTTGAGGAGGTTAAGATGGCGGAGGAGTAGGGGACCCCTTTTTCAGCCGGTCCCCTGAGTTGAGCTGGATAGGTACCACCAGCAGGAACATCCACGGAATCAGCCTGAGACGCAGGAAGATACATCTGGATCTCTACAAATGAACATCTCCAGCGCTGAGTATCGAGGTACGAAGCGGGGAGCCGTGAAACNGCACAGATATCGGAAGCTAAACAGAAGGGGGAGGGAGCCGCCGTGTCAGGGCGCCGGGAAGCGGTAGCCACCTACAAGGGGGAGCGAACAGACCGCGGACCCGCACGCTTGAGACAGCAGGCTGAGAAGGGAGCACCGGGAGCGCACGCGGGACGGCTGGCGGCTGGCGGGCCACCTGCACGGGGGAGCAGGCGGACCGCGGACGGCACCCGCGAGACAACAGACTTAGAACGCGAACTCCAGGAGCGCGCGCAGGGCGGCTGGCGGGCCACCTGCACGGGGGAGCAGGCGGACCGCGGACCCGCACTCTGGAAACAGCAGACTGAGTCCGTGAGCCCGGAGCGTGCGACACCAAGCATCTCACGGAGCTCCGGAGCTCCGGTGTGCTCACTGGATCGAGGCTGAGACCGGGAGCTCCGGGAGCGTCCGCGGGGCGGCTGGCGGCTGGAGGGCCACCTGCACGGGGGAGCAGGCGGACTCGCGGTCAGCACCCGTGAGACACCAGACTGAGACGGGGAGCTCCGGGAGCCCGCGCGGGGCGGCTGGCGGCGGGCGGGGTTGGAAACACAAAGGACAGAGACGTGCCGGCCCTGGAAGTGAGGGCTGGGACGCCGGGTGTGGGGCGCACAGCCCGGGATGCTGCAGGGTTGAGCAGCACCAACAGAAACAGAGTTAAAGTGGCCAGAACATCAGTGGAGAACGATCCGCGATCCCTCTGTTCTGAGACAGAGGCTGAATTTCAGCCGCTGCTGCTCTCTCAGAAGAGGCATAGCAAACCGCCAGGGAAAGCCGCCAGAGAACAAAAGCCCGGAAATACCGGCTCACAGGGTGCCCATCCCCATCCCCCCTCGCAAGGGACACAGAGACTCTACCCAAACAGGGTTTTCTGAGTACCTGCAGGCAGGCCCCTCCCCCAGAAGGCAGGCTGAAAAATCAAGAAGCCCACAACCCGGAGCGCCTGAGTGGCGCAGTCACCAAGCACCTGTCTTCGGATTAGGGTGTG
>NC_048235.1:16821305-16846637 GCF_002007445.2 Ailuropoda melanoleuca | reverse complement strand
CAGTCAAAACTAGAGGCTCTGACGGCCAGGGTCACCGAGGCAGAGGAACGCGTTAGCGAATTGGAGGATGGGTTAGTAGAAGAAAAAACGAAAATAGAAGCTGGTCTTAAAAAAATCCACGCCCACGAATGTAGATTACGGGAGATTACTGACTCTATGAAACGATCCAATGTCAGAATCATCGGCATCCCTGAAGGGGTGGAGAAAAACAGAGGTCTAGAAGAGATATTTGAACAAATTGTAGCTGAAAACTTCCCTAATCTAGCAAGGGAAACAAGCATTCGTGTCCAAGAGGCAGAGAGGACCCCATCCAAGCTCAACCAGGACAAACCTACGCCACGGCATGTCATAGTGCAATTCGCAAATATTAGATCCAAGGATACAGTATTGAAAGCGGCCAGGGCAAAGAAATTTCTCACGTACCAAGGCAAAGGTATCAGGATTACGTCAGACCTGTCTACAGAGACCTGGAATGAGAGAAAGGCTTGGGGGGGCATTTTTAAAGCTCTTTCAGAGAAAAACATGCAGCCAAGGATCCTTTATCCAGCAAAGCTGTCATTCAGAATTGATGGAGAAATAAAGACGTTCCAAAATCGCCAATCATTAACCAATTTCGTAACCACGAAACCAGCCCTACAGGAGATATTAAGGGGGGCTCTATAAAGGTAAAAAGGCCCCAAGAGTGATACAGAGCAGCAAGTCACAACCGATACAAAGACTTTAAAGAGAAATGGCATCATTAAAATCATATCTGTCAATAATCTCTATCAATCTAAATGGCTTAAACTCTCCCATAAAACGCCACAGGGTTGCAGATTGGATAAAAAGACATGACCCATCCATTTGCTGTCTACAAGAGACTCATTTTGAACCCAAAGATGCATTCAGACTTAGAGTAAGGGGATGGAGTACCATCTTCCACGCAAATGGACCTCAAAAGAAAGCTGGAGTAGCAATTCTCATATCAGATAGACTGGATTTTAAACTAGAGGCCATAGAGAGAGATACAGAAGGGCACTATATTATTCTTAAAGGAAGTATTCAACAAGTGGATATGACAATTATTAATATATATGCCCCCAACAGGGGAGCAGCAAGATACACAAGCCAACTCTTAACCAAAATAAAGAGACATATAGATAAGAACACAGTAATAGTAGGGGACCTCAACACCCCACTATCAGAAATAGACAGAACACCCTGGCAAAAACTAAGCAAAGAATCAAAGGCTTTGAATGCCATACTCGACGAGTTGGACCTCATAGATATATATAGAACACTACACCCCAGAACCAAAGAATACTCATTCTATTCAAATGCCCATGGAACATTCTCAAGAATAGATCATGCTCTGGGACACAAAACAGGTCTCAGCCAATACCAAAAGATTGAAATTATCCCCTGCATATTCTCAGACCACAACGCTCTGAAATTGGAACTCAACCACAAGGAAAAACCTGGAAGAAACTCAAACACTTGGAGGCTAAGAACCATCCTGCTCAAGAATGACTCGATAAACCAGGAAATCAAAAAACAAATTAAACAATTTATGGAGACCAACGAGAATGAATACACAACGGTCCAAAACCTATGGGATACTGCAAAGGCAGTCCTAAGGGGGAAATACATAGCCATCCAAGCCTCACTCAAAAGAATAGAAAAATCTAAAATGCAGTTTCTATATTCTCACCTCAAGAAACTGGAACAGCAACAGAGGGACAGGCCTAACCCACTGACAAGGAAGGAGTTGACCAAGATTAGAGCAGAAATCAATGAATTAGAGACCAGAACCACAGTAGAGCAGATCAACAGGACTAGAAGCTGGTTCTTTGAGAGAATCCATAAAATTGATAGACCACTGGCAAAACTTGTCCAAAAACAAAGAGAAAGGACTGAGATTATTAAAATTATGACTGAAAAGGGAGAGGTCACGACCAGCACCATTGAAATTGCAAGGATTATTAGAAACTTTTATCAACAGCTATATGCCAAAAAACTAAACAATCTGGAAGAGATGGAGGCCTTCCTGGAAACCTATAAACTACCAAGACTGAAACAGGAAGAAATAGATTTCTTAAATAGGCCAATTAACTATGAAGAAATTGAGTCAGTGATAAACAACCTTCCAAATAATAAAACTCCAGGCCCAGACGGTTTTCCTGGGGAATTCTACCAAACATTCAAAGAAGAAATAATACCTATTCTCCTAAAGCTATTTCAAAAAATAGAAACAGAAGGAAAGCTACCAAACTCATTCTATGAGGCTAATATTACCTTGATCCCCAAACCAGGCAAAGACCCCCTCAAAAAGGAGAATTACAGACCGATTTCTCTAATGAATATGGATGCCAAAATCCTCAACAAGATCCTTGCTAATAGAATCCAACAGTACATTAAAAGGATTATCCATCATGACCAAGTGGGATTCATACCTGGGATGCAAGCATGGTTCAACACTCGCAAATCAATCAATGTGATACATCATATCAACAAGAAAAGACTCAAGAACCATATGATCCTCTCAATTGATGCAGAAAAAGCATTTGACAAAATACAGCATCCTTTCCTGATTAAAACCCTTCAGAGTGTAGGAATAGAGGGTACATTTCTCAATCTCATAAAAGCCATCTATGAAAAGCCTACTGCAAGCATTATTCTCAATGGGGAAAAGCTGGAAGCCTTTCCCTTAAGATCAGGAACACGACAAGGATGCCCACTCTCGCCACTATTATTCAACATAGTACTAGAAGTCCTTGCAACAGCAATCAGAAGACAAAAAGGGATCAAAGGTATCCAAATCGGCAAAGAAGAAGTCAAACTGTCTCTCTTTGCAGATGACATGATACTCTATATGGAAAACCCAAAGGAATCCACTCCCAAACTATTAGAAGTTATAGAACAATTCAGTAAGGTGGCAGGATACAAAATCAATGCCCAGAAATCAGTTGCATTTCTATACACGAATAACGAGACTGAAGAAAGAGAAATTAGGGAATCCATCCCATTTACAATAACACCAAAAACCATGCGTTACCTTGGAATTAACTTAACCAGAGACGTAAAGGACCTATATGCTAGAAACTATAGATCACTTTTGAAAGATATTGAGGAAGACATAAAAAGATGGAAAAATATTCCATGCTCATGGATTGGAAGAATTAACATAGTTAAAATGTCCATACTACCCAGAGCAATCTACACTTTCAATGCTATCCCGATCAAAATACCGAGGACATTTTTCAAAGAACTGGAACAAATAGTCCTTAAATTTGTATGGAACCAGAAAAGGCCCCGAATCTCCAAGGAACTGTTGAAAAGGAAAAACAAAGCTGGGGGCATCACAATGCCGGATTTCGAGCTGTACTACAAAGCTGTGATCACAAAGACAGCATGGTACTGGCACAAAAACAGACACATCGACCAATGGAACAGAATAGAGAACCCAGAAATGGACCCTCGGCTCTTTGGGCAACTAATCTTTGATAAAGCAGGAAAAAACATCCGGTGGAAAAAAGACAGTCTCTTCAATAAATGGTGCTGGGAAAATTGGACAGCTACATGCAAAAGAATGAAACTTGACCACTCTCTCACACCATACACAAAAATAAACTCCAAATGGATGAAAGACCTCAATGTGAGACAGGAATCCATCAAAATTCTAGAGGAGAACATAGGCAACAACTTCTATGACATCGGCCAGAGCAACCTTTTTCACGACACATCTCCAAAGGCAAGAGAAATAAAAGATAAAATGAACTTATGGGACTTTATCAGGATAAAGAGCTTCTGCACAGCCAAGGAAACAGTCAAAAAAACTAAGAGACAGCCCACGGAATGGGAGAATATATTTGCAAAGGACACCACAGATAAAGGACTGGTATCCAAGATCTACAAAGAACTTCTCAAACTCAATACACGAGAAACAAATAAACAAATCATAAAATGGGCAGAAGATATGAACAGACACTTTTCCAATGAAGACATACAAATGGCTAACAGACACATGAAAAAATGTTCAAAATCATTAGCCATCAGGGAAATTCAAATCAAAACCACACTGAGATACCACCTTACGCCAGTTAGAATGGCAAAGATAGACAAGGCAAGAAACAACAATTGTTGGAGAGGATGTGGAGAAAGGGGATCCCTCCTACATTGTTGGTGGGAATGCAAGTTGGTACAGCCACTCTGGAAAACAGTGTGGAGGTCCCTTAAAAAGTTAAAAATTGAACTACCCTATGACCCAGCCATTGCACTACTGGGTGTTTACCCCAAAGATACAGACGTAGTAAAGAGAAGGGCCATATGCACCCCAATGTTCATAGCTGCATTGTCCACAATAGCTAAATCATGGAAGGAGCCGAGATGCCCTTCCACAGATGACTGGATTAAGAAGCTGTGGTCCAAATATACACTGGAATATTACTCAGCTATCAGAAAGAATGAATTCTCAACATTTGCTGCAACATGGATGGCACTGGAGGAGATAATGCTAAGTGAAATAAGTCAAGCAGAGAAAGACAATTATCATANTCTCTCATCTATGGAACATAAGAACTAGGATGATCGGTAGGGGAAGAAAGGGATAAAGAAAAGGGGGGTAATCAGAAGGGGGAATGAAACATGAGAGACTGTGGACTATGAGAAACAAACTGAAGACTTCAGAGGGGAGGGGGTGGGGGAACGGGATAGACTGGTGATGGGTAGTAAAGAGGGCACGTATTGCATGGTTCACTGGGTGTTATACGCAACTAATGAAGCATCGAACTTTACATCGGAATCCGGGGATGTACTGTATGGTGATTAACATAATATAATAAAAAAAACATTAAAAAAAAAAAAAAAAGAAAAAACATCCTAAAGATTTTATTTATTTGTTTTAGAGGGAGAGAGAGGGCCCAAGCAAGGATGAGCGGGGCCGGGGGGTGGGCAGAAGGAGAGGGAGAGAGTCTCAAGCAGACACTGCACTGAGTGCAGAGCCCAATGCAGGGCTCAGTCTGATGATCTTGAAATCCTGACCTGTGCCGAAATCAAGAGTCTGCTGCTTACCCAACTGTGCCACCCAGGCGCCCCATGTTTCTGCCTTTTAACTCTAGCATAATATATTGTTTGCTCATGTGTTATTTTAATGTGTAATGAACTCATTGAAAAAGCATCTTTTTCATAAGCATTGTTTACGTATGATTGTCCAGATACATGATGTTACAGTACAATAGTGTCCCCAAAGTCACACTGTAGATTGAATTAGCTTCCCTGGGTTGACATATACATCAAGCCATCGTGTGCGGCAGTGTTTCTCAGGAACACTTGTTCTCAGTTGAAGAAAATTCAACTTACAAGGGAGTGGCGGAGACCCTAAATCTAGAATGTCGAGTCTTCACATCTTGTTCTCTCTTTGCATAGTGCTAATTACCCTGTACAGGAAGCCTGTTTTGCTCTACGTTATAACCTGCTAGTTTTATCCAAAATATATGGCTGCATATTTTCCTGTATTTTCCACTTAATACACTGAAATAAAAAAAAATAGTATTTTACTTTGCTCTGGGTTATTACTTAGGTGCTGAATTTATTTTGTCCTCTGTGCCCTTAGTTGTCTCTTATGCTGGTTTTAAGTTTATTTACTTGCTTTGAACCGGGGATAGTGAGAGAAATGAATTGATGCAGGTGAAATCTAATCACAGATAATACAACAGCTGCTGCTAATAAAAGTGGTCAAGGAAGCCTCAAGCAAAATAAGACTCTACCCCCAGCAAAAATGGAATTTAAAAACATGCTGACATTAATAGGAAAAAGTGATATAAATTCATTCAAAACGTATAGCAAAGAAAACCCTGAATGTTCCTGGGACACTCAAAAGAGACAGTGGCAAATTCTTCAATCAAGATTTATGGTATGGTTCTTTAAAAAGTAACCAGGCTTGCAAAACATGTGCTGTACAACAATTTTGCCATTTTTGCACTTTACCAAATTCACTAAAGGAAATAATCAAATTAATATACAATTTTAAATTGTACATGTTAACATGAAAATTAAAAATGATTAAAAAGGGCTTTCAGAGAATGTCATCTCCTCATAAAGATTTGGTTTTCCTGTCACAGTCTCTTAGATCAGTCTGTTTTTGTAACACATTTAGTGTTTATGCTTATATATTTCCTCTTTATTTTATTGGCTGTCAGTAGAAGGTAAACCCCAGTAGGACAGGAACCATGTCTGTTTTGCTTAGCTTTCAATGTCCACCTCTAGAAAATGCCTGGCACATAGGAGACCAGTCAAAACTTATTAAAAGAATGAATAAATCAATGTGTAATTCGTCAGATCCTGTGACGCCGTAATGGCTGTACATATAATGGCATCATATAAAGGACACGAATGAATGTAGTAGTTTCAGATTCAGAATGCATGGACACAATATGTTCAATAGGCAGAACTCAGAGAGTCTAGATTTTGTAATAGAAGGGATGGTGGCTTTCCGTTACATTACGGTTAATCACTAGAAGACGCAGATGAAACTCTATGGAAACAAATTTGCAGATGAAACTCTATGGAAACAAATTTAGCACCCACTGAGTAGTTGATGCGTCTGCTCAGAGGAGAAAGGGAATTTTATTTCTATTAGGTATGTATATTGTAAAACCTGTAGCTTATTTTAGGAATGCTGATGTAATTGACCTTAATTGGAACTTGGAGAGAAGTTCCACAAAGAAAGAAATATAAGCCTAACCCCCAGTGCACTGATAATGACACAGACAGGCTGCGTGCGAGGACCCGGGTGAAGATCCCACAGGTCCAGCCAAGAGGATCCTTGGCTTTGTGAAGGATAGAAATCAAATGTGAGCCAGAAAAAAGTGAAAACAGGGTTTACTGAAGAGTGTATCAGGTAGAGAATAGCAGACAGAGTGGGAGACACAGGAAAGAAAGGGAGTGGGGTGGGGGGTTTGTATTAGAGAAGGTCTGGGGTGCCTGTCCTTCCAGGAATCCAGGTAGGATCCGGTCAACGGCGAGTGTCAGGTGAAGGATAGGTTCTTCCATAAATTCCTGAAGGTGCGGGTATTGATCCAGCCTCAGCCGAGGCGTGATCGATGTAAAGTCCTGCAGCACGTTTGGGATCTGGCTCTTCTTGGGTGTCGTCAGGTGTTTGGGGCGAAGGACAAAGCTCAGAGAAGGGTTCACTCTTTCTGCTTCCCCCTTGAAGTGGGAACATAGCTTCTTTGGCTCATTCAGAGGCAAAATATGGAGCATGAATAAATGGGGCTTAGCAGAAAAACAGCAGAGAGGGAGCCTTTCCAAAATGGAGTCCCTTCAGCTTCCCTACTTTGGTTAGAAACGTAAATTTTTCCCAAGGGTTTCGGGTGAGAAGAAAGAAGGAAGCATTTCACACATCAAACCACAAAACGCTCCAAACATGCCTGTGTTAGCCTTTTCTCTTTTCTCTTATTTACAAATTTCTTCAGGCTTTGAGAGCCGCAAATCTCTCTCCCTCTCTTCCTCGTAAACGTGTTTTTTTCCTTCTTTGACCCACATTCTAACCCTCACGTCTTTCTTCTACCACAAATTCTTACCAGGTTTTTCTAATTCTTTTCTTCTTTTCTTTCTCCTTAAGATGGAAAAACACAGCCGTCTCTTCCCACCCGTTTTTGTCTGCGCCCATCACCTCGCTTAGCAAAATAGTTTTCCTCAGAATTCATCCTTCTTAAAAGTCCTTAAAATAGGAAAAGGAGATTACAAATGGTGAAAAATAATGTGAATGCTTTCCTGCCACATAAGAAAACCACATGTATTGTAGAACGTGTCCTAGAGGGATGATCAGCAATGTCACCCTGGGGTCTCTAGATGCTTACGCTGTGTTGCAGGAGACAAGGCACGAAGGGTCCTCCATCAGGACTGCTTAGTCTGCTGGGCGCACTTACAAAGAGGAAATTTAGAATGCAGGATGTATATCTGAGTGATTAACCGGTGGGGAGGAGCTAGAAGATGGCTCAAATTTTTAAGCAAAAAATGATTGAGATAGGATAATTGAGATTGGATATTAGCTGGTTATTAAACAGAAGGACAGTGAGTCAAATGAGGTAAAAGAGGAAGTGAATTGAACACTCGCTCTTGAGAAAGTTGGACTAAACGCTGGAATGGCCGGGACGCTCTTCAAGACCTCAGTAAAGAGTTGTGTTCGGTGCTGAGCAGACCCGTCCCCTTGCGTTAAGGAGAAAACGAAGACCAGTTTCAGGGACAGGTACAACAGCAGCTGTCTTAGTCCCTTCAGGCAACTCTAACAAAATACCACAGACTGGGGGGCTCACAAACAGAAACTTAACTCTTTCAGTCCTGGAGCCTGGAGGTCCAAGATCAGGTGCCCGCAGAGTCAGGTGAGGGCCTTCTTCCAGGGGCCAAGCTTTTGGTTTTACCCTCACGTGGCAGAAGGGGCGAGGGATCTCTCTGGAGCCTCCTTTGTCAGGGCACTAATCCCGATCGTGAGGGTAGATGCCCTCCTCCTATCTTCCCCGCTCAACACCATCACCTTTGGGAGTGAGAATTTCAATACACGAATTTGGGGAGGACACTAACATTCGCTCCATCTTACGTGGCAGCTCAGACAAGCTGACAAATGACAAAATTGCCACTTGCCCCAACCAGGGAAGTCTGTTTATTTGCACAGCCCTTGAGATTTTTTTTCTTTTTCTTAATCTGGATTACTTTTCCCAAGGTCAGTGTATTTCTCATTCAAAAAAAAAAATGTTCCCTTTTCAAAAATTCTTCCTGTCATAGCCAAGAATGTGGTGTTGAGGGTAGAACAGAGCTCCTTGAACTGTCAAAATTCATTACACAAAATATATGTGGTTATTCATATCCATTATATTAACATCATTTTTATACAGCACCAAATTATAATTGATATTATTGAATTGATACTAGATGGATCCAAGCATCTTTGATTTTTCTAAATATTTTTGACTTTTCAAATATCTGCTATTTTTCAGAGCTTGTGACTGTTTTTGATAAATTTTTGTTCTCTTATCTGCTTTCAAACCACTGTCATTTTTGTTTTGTCATTACATATATAGTCATTTATATATAAAATGTATATATAATGCATATAATTCTTTTCTTCTGAAATGTGCTTTTATTTTGGTTTTTTTCAAAGATTTTATTTCTTTATTTGAGGGAGAGAATGAGAGAGAGCTCGAGAGTGGGGAGGGACAGAGGGAGAAGCAGACTTCCTGCTGAGCGGGGAGCCCAGGCAACCCAATCATGGGACTTCAGGATCATGACCTGAGCTTAAGGCAGTCGCTCAACCAACTGAGCCACCCAGGCGCCCGTCTTCTGAAATGCACTTTTAACGGTATTGCAGCTTAGGTGACATTTTTACTATGCCCATTTGAAATGATTCTAAGATAATTGATCTAAATGGAAACAAAATATACTCTTTTCTAAGTAAAATGCTTATATTTCAAAGCAAGCAATTTGTGAAATAAATTTTGTCCAGCAGTTCTCTCTCATGCATACACATATATATATACTTCTGTATAGTTCTCCCCACCCCCTTAAAAATAGATTTTAAAGATTACTTTTACATCAAAGGATATATTCAGGTCATTGTAAAAATTCATTAAAGCAAGTATCACCATTCCCCAAACATATTTTGATAATTCATATATGGTCTTATTCGGTAACTATTTACTGCATAGCTATTCTGTACCAGCTATTGTTCAAGCAACCTGAAGAGTGGTAGTTAATAATCAAGGCATTCTTGAGTATGAAATTTGAATTCACTGCTTTCTCAAAAGTCAAATTACATATAAGCATCAAGTTTTATTTTTATATTATGCCAATTAATTTAGAAATATCATTTCTTTCAGAAAACTATTACATAAAATGTTACTCTCCTGTATTTGAGTACCTTGAAAATTTTAATAAACTTTCAATTTGACATTAGGACACCACGTGGGGGGGTGCCTGGCTGGCTTAGTCAGTAGAGCCCGTGACTCTTGATCTCAGGGTTTTAAGTTTGAGCCCCATGTTGACTGCAGAGATTGCTTAGAAATAAAATCTTAGGAATAAAAAAAAAAAAAAGACACCAGGTGATTATTTCTTTATTATTTATTAATAGTATTTATTAACTATCCTTCTAGATGGGTGTTCAATAAACATTGTGAATAAGCTATTCTCTATATGGTTAAAAAATTTAGTTGAATGCACTCAGTTTGTATATGCTTCTAGAGTTTGTCAATGTATTACTTTTTTATGAATTTAAGAAGCTAGAATTTAGTATACGTTTATTTTAGACTTTAGTTAGTTGAAATAGCGTTGATCTGTTTATTTCCATTGATTTCAATGTTAAAATCCATGAAAGATTTTATGGAAACCCATTTTCGTTTTTCAAAAGTCGAATCATTCATTATTAATTGAAGTCAGATGTTTATTTTCTATAATTATAGTTTTGATAGATGAATGATCGAGAAGTTACGTGGTTAGAAGTTCTTTAAAACATCTGTCTTTTTAGACAGATATTATTTGTAATCTTAGCTCATTTACTTGGACTTTTACCATTTCTCTTGAGAGAGATAAATAGCTTTTTATGAAATTCATTTTGTCCTTTGCAATTTCAGAAATTTAAGTTATTGGAGTTTAAAAAGAATATAGAGCCTGAGGGAAAAGCAGAAAGATTTTTTAGGTTAAACTTATTAATAAAATTTTGATATAAGATACTGTTTTCCAAAATTACTCTTTCTTGTCATCATTATAGATATCTTTGTTTATTGAACCATAGTCTTAGCATATGATCATTCTAAGTTTATATCAATCACATGTGTACATATAAAATCATCTGTACATAAAGATGTAAATCTTATTTTTCATTTATAAAAATGCTTAGGCTATATTTAAAGACTGGGAAAATTACTTGTGTAAGTAATTCATTTTTTTAGTATTTCTTAAGATTTCTTTACAGAGTAGTTCATATCTCACAAATATTTACACTTCAAAGGAAACAGGCAATTAAAATTTTATCTATTATAATAATGAGTATTTGAGCAAGCAAAAATGTGTTTCCTGTGTGTTACTGCCATTCTTACACTAATCTTAATGATATTACAATGAATGCCCCCCATGAGGTTCAGATGTCAACATTGGCTTCTCACTGCTTCTCTTTCTGTAATATAATATTTTTGTGTTTTTCAAAATTTACTGCCATGTACTTTAAATATTAACTTTTGTGCTTTTATGATTATAGCGATATATCAAAACAACTAGATGTCTGTCATCTAAAATGAGTTTATACTCACAGAATAAACTTAGAACCTTGCATGAGATCTCTTAGAACATATTTAATTTACATGACAAATGTGCAACTTGCTATTTTTTTTTAAATCTATTTTACTTTTGTAATTCGGTTGCTATGACAGTTGGAGAAGCTGACAGAGCGTTTTCAGTTGCAAGGCATATTTCTCATGGTTTATATTTTACATTCTGATTTGTAGTCCTATTCAATCAACTTGATTAAATTGGTTCTGTACCAGGTTGCCATTTAAGAGAACATCAAACCAATTCTGCTTAGTGGCTAAGCGGTAGTAATTTAGATGTGCAGGGAAGTACATGATGACTTCCAGAGAAATAAGTTACCGCCAAAGAATGACTTTGGAACAAAGAATGGCAAAGTAAAGTAACAATTATATAGCAAAAAATGTACCCTATATTTTACATTCATAAATGTATATGTTTTTAAAAAGGAATAGTTCGTTAAATGACAAAATTAATTTTCTTCATTCGTGGAACAAAATTGGGTGATTCATTTTTCCTTTTTTTTTTTTTTTTGTTAGCATCCTTACGTGAATCTCCTGTGTCATAGTATATTATAGGTCTGCCTGGTACGTATGGGCTGGCATCCTTACATAAGAGGATACATCATGTTAGCATCTGAACAAAACATATTGATCCGTACGGTGGTTTTCCTGCAGAAAAGTTCTGTGAAGCTCCTCAAACTGCCAGTTCAGGTGTTCATCCTTAACTCCACAATCTGTGAAGATTGATGGAGAAAAATTATTCACAATGGCTTTAGAAAACAACAGGAATTTTTCCCACTGTTCAAGGGTATGATGGGGGGGAATCAAAGAAATTAAGGAGCGTCCCCAAATGAGACAAAATCTCACTCTTTGGTAGGGCCCTCAGTGCCTCTAGTAAAAGCAAAAATGTTTGACTTGCTCCTGATACTTCAATGCACCTAGCTAGGCTCAGGTAACTGCCACAAAACATAAAACCCAGCAGAATTTAACCTCACGATTTACATAGTAAAAGCTCCTAGGGAGCTACATAAGAAAATATACTATTAGAACTATTTGAAAGGATTTTAAAATGTGAGAAAGAAGAGATTTGTCAGCAGGGAGGAATGAAAAGAGGGCTTGACTTGTATCTCAATTGTTTATTAAAAAAATAACGGAACAGGACCCCTGGGTGGCTCAGAGTTCTGACATCAGGCCCCTTGCTCAGTGGGGAGCCTGCTTCTCCCTCTGCCTGCTGCTTCCCCTGCTTGTGTGCAAGCACTCTCTCTCTCTCAATCTGACAAACAAATAAATAAATCTTTTAAAAAAAAGAAAATATTTTAAAAAATAATAACTGAAAAAAAAAAAAAACCGGAACCAAATACCTAATTGTTCACATTTGTTAAAATTTCTTGGCACATGTGTTCTATTCTCTCTACTTTTCTATTTGAGATATTTCATTGAAAAAAATCTAACCAGCGATACAAATTTCATTCTTATCCTCAATCTTATTATTTTAAAATATTTTATACATAATACATCTGAAGCATAATCTTTGGTTTATAGGGAAAATGGTTTTCTATATGGAGAAAGTAATTTATCAGTTTCAGCGTTAACTGCCAAAGGACAAAAGAACGTGCAATACTATTAATTTTCTCTTCTGGAGGAAAAAAAAAATGCTTCCTATCAACAGATATTAGACAATCTGAAAGTAGCCTTGACTACTCCCAGCTGACTTGACATTCCATGGAATTGATATGATGAATATTGCCTGGAGGTCAATTCCTGGCAAAGTTATAGGAACAACACCTCAAGTGAAACTCTCTTGTAGGCAACTGAAGACTTGATAAAATCAAATAATACTGGGTTTTATAAAAACAAGAATGAGACCATGATTATGATTATGATAAATCTCAGTGGGAGAATTTGGGTTACCTATCAATGATTTTAATTTTGGCAAGAATGTTTCTTTTGAATCCTATTGCAATTGATACTCCATTGAAGACCAGAGAGAACATTCACTCAAAAATGCAGCTCTGAAAAGATTTCTTTGAGCTTTAAGGATCCTGGGTTCTTTTAATAAGATCTAGTGATTTTATTCCCTCAAGAATATCTGATCTCTGATAGCTGAATTTCTTTAGCCCATTGGTAATTGGATTATTTCTGACTCAATTGTGAAAGGTACACTTAATCTTTGTGAGTTGAAGAGACTCCTTACCCTAATTGACTCAATAGTCCCCAGGAGCAGTTTCTTTTAAAAGTTAAAATGTGATCTAATTTTCAAAGATAAATACTTGCCATTCTCTCATTAGATCAAAAGAATCTCACAGCATTCATTATCGGTTTTGTAATGGTAGAAATTTAGACTCTAGATATAGTTCCTGTGATAATAATACTGCCTCAAACCTGGCCTACTGAAACCCAAGTGGACTAAAGTCTTAGTAGATCTTACATTACGTGGTATTTTTACCTGAAAGGACCATGTTCTAGCCCAGCCCTTCAAAAAGCACATTTGAAACAACTTAAGACAACTAGTAATTGAATACATGTACCCCAGATATACCAAATAAGAAAAAACATCTTTTTCCATGCTGTTAACGTCATTTGTTTCTAAAAGGGAGAGAATAAAGAGATCTCTGAAACACTTAAGTAATTACTGTCAAAAACAGTTTATTATCAATTACACTAAAATAAAGTTGTACATTTTATAAATGTGTCCTTCAATAATGTGTATAATACTAAGTAACTCTACTCAGAAATCTTTCTGTTCAACAAGTTGAGGCCATATTGTAGGGTTAAAACCATGCCTGTGTTCCATATCTGGCCTTTCCATTAGCTTTGTGACTCTAGTTGAACAATTTCCTTTCTATTCCTCAGTTTCGTCAACTGTAAGGAGTAAAGGGCAGAGTCTTGTCTACGTTATGTGACTCCGATAGCAGAATGAGAGGTTATCCAGAAAGATTTTGATATGTGGGAGATAAACTCAGTAAATAGCTGCTGTTTTCATTTAACTCACTGTTAATGATGTGGAAAACAAAGGCCGAAGAAACATTATTAAATTTCCCGACTACTTACAGCCCATTGACTAGTCCTTGAAACAGGCAGAGTGACGTTTCTTTAGGTACTCAGCTGCCTCGATGTTCCTGCTTTGCTAAGGGCAACAGGTCATCTTAGCGACTCCTAGGATCATAAGTCTACTTTAACATATGAAAATTCCTTTGGAAACTGCCTCAATCTCTACTCCCCAAGATCCATGTCGGCAATCAGCTCCCAAGCATATGACCCTCCAATAAACATCTGAAGGGGCTCATGACTCAGGTTTTATTAGACGGTAATAAATAACATTTCCCCAACAATAGCTAGCCTCCTCAAGGTCCTGGAAACCTTGCTTCCAAAATTCCTTAGAGACTGATGCTATCTCTAACCGCTTCCCAACTTGGAAGTATATGATGGGCCACTCCTCACGACCCTAGCGCAGCTCTTCCTGCCCATGGGTCCTGTCCCTGTACTTTAATAAAATCATCTTTTTGTACCAAAGACGTCTCAAGAATTCTTTCAGGGGTCTTTCAAGACCCTAACATCTTTTCCTAATCCAGTTAACACCTGGTGGAAAGTCCATCTTAAAAAGAATGTGGTTCTATTTTGATTAAATTTAAAAATATTTCGACTGTCA
This sequence comes from Ailuropoda melanoleuca, assembly GCF_002007445.2. NCBI lineage: Eukaryota > Metazoa > Chordata > Mammalia > Carnivora > Ursidae > Ailuropoda > Ailuropoda melanoleuca. The sequence goes on along the minus strand of NC_048235.1, from coordinate 16,831,715 downwards.
ATTTTATGTTAAATGGCAGTGTTCTCCATGATTGCAAGCAAATTCCTGCCTCAGTTGTTTGACCATGTTTTATATTTCCTTCCAAGGATAATTTTTTATCTGTTTTTGGCCACATCTAGAAAGAAATAAACCGATCCAGGCAATTCCACAAGACTAGATCTTAAAGTTTCACAACATAATGAGAAATTCTGCCAAAGGCCATTTTAAACATGTGGTATTTGAGAATCTGTCAAATAAACATTTTAATTAACCTTTTCTTCAGATTCCCTGAGGTCTGTTCTTCTATTAAGACATCACAAACCAAAGTGCTTGGACCATATTATCTCAGGTGCTCAAAAAAATAATGCCTTTGCTGAGTTAAGATTTAGAGTATACCCAACCCACAAATAGTGAAAGTGGCCGTAAGAAATGTTCATTGGAGCCATCTATTTTGAAGTCCACAACTTATCAAGATTGTTTATTTTTTCTCAAACACCTCAAATGCAAGTGCCTTCTTCGTAATAAATGCCTCTTTGAGTTCAATTGGCAGGATAAAATGCTTGTTTCTTGAAATGAATTTATAAGTTCCTCCCTGCCCCTCTTCCTCCTTCTAACTCAACTTGTTTATACTTGGGTTGTAGGTTCCAGAAAAACCAGAGCTAATGTCAGTACCTGAAGGTATCAACTCAGTCCAGATTTCCTGGTAGCAGTACTTTCTCTGCTTTTCTTGTTTTGTTTACCTAAATACTCTGATTTCGGAATATCAAAGTGTATGAGCTGCCCCAAGACTCTTAAGTGCGTAACAGGGGGGCCTGGGTGGCTCAGTAAGTTGAGCATCTGTCTTCAGCTCAGGTCCTGATCATGGGGTCTTGGGATCGAGCCCAGCGTGGGGCTCCCTGCTCAGTGGGGAATCTGCTTCTCCCTCTCCCCCTCCCCCACTTGAACACTTGCGCTCAAGTAGGTGGGCTCTTGCGTGTGCACGCACTCTCTCTCTCAAATAAGTGAATAAAATCTTAAAAAAAACAAGTGTATAACATCTAAAATTCACTGCAAAGTTAGTAAGTTCTATATAATACAATTTTAGAAAAGTTTTATTTCTTTCCTTTTCTTCTATAACTTCTGTGGGAGCCCAGGGCAAATTCCTCTGCGGTGAGTTACAGGTTTGCCTCACTGCAATCTGAAATACTTTCTCTCCTTTGTGCTTGTCATTGCATGCTTTCACCTTTCCTGCTGCTTTTAATTTCTCCCACTTCTTATTACATGCCTCTTGATTCTCAAATAGAAAGGCTATGATTTCTAAAACTTTACAGCTGAATGAGCTTGCCAGACACCTTCCTAAGAAATGGCAGCAGAGAAATACTCCCTTGTCTTTCCATTCCAGATTGACAGACCTACTACCTACATTTGGAATCCTGTCTTCCATCTTTGCTTTTATTTAATAGAATAATGCTGGCAGCAGTAGTGAGTCTCTCCACTTTCATCCCCATCCTCTCATCTTCTCTAAGACAGCATGACTGTGGTTATCCCCTATGTGTCCAAGCATTGCTCTCTTTGCCATATAGGCTTTATTCCCATGCATTCATTCAACAAATAGCTTATCATAGTCTACTATATTCCAAACACTCTTCAAAGTACTGGGAATACAACATGGGACAAAAAAGGAAAGAAAATATTCTTCTTCAAAAATTTCTATTCTAATTGAGAGTAGTATGTAGCACATTTATTTTTAGAGAAAAATAAAGATGTGAATACAACTAGTGAGAGTCAGGAGTATTTTCAGGGAAATTAGTATGATCAGGGAAATTTCTTTCCTGGCAAAGGTATTATTTGTGCAAAGACCTGAAGGATGGCAAGAAAGTACATACCAAGCAGAGCAAAGAGTAGATACCAACATCTGCTATTCTGTGTTTAAGAGAAAAGGAAGTTTGGTTTGGCTGGTGTTGAGTTAAGGAGGCACAGAGTAGCAGGAGAGAGAGACATGGGAGGCCAGGATGGGCAGGGCCATGAAGAACAATTAGACTCCTGCTCTGAGTCAGATGAGAAACCTTAAGAGAGTTTTGAACATGGAAGTGATGGGACTTATGTTACATTTTCACAAAATCATCCTGGTGGTTCTGTTTAGGATAAACTGAAGTAGAAAATGACAGCATTGAATGAATGTTTGTGATTAAATAGAAAATGAATGAATTGGTTTCCTGTAAGATAACAGGATAACAACTGCCTTTGATGAACAAATAGTATAGTAAATCTTAAAACATTAAGTTATAAGTTTCATCGTAATGACTGTGAGCAATAATCAGCCTACCTACTATGCGTTCTTAATTTTTTTAAAATACACTTGTTTATTTCTGCATTGTTCCCAAATGCTATTTTTTTTTTCTATTCCCAACAGCAATTTCTTCACTATAGGCTCCAAATTGGCAATGGTAACTAAGCAGCGGTGATTTGGGTAGAGTATATTGGACTTAAAAAAATCTAGGGGCCCAAGTATACTGGGGTCGTTAATGAAAATTCATAAAATGGAGAAAAGAGTAAGGAAGCAACTTAAGTTGTTTCTAAACTGCTGTCATATTTTATTATAGGAATATATCAACATTTTTCCATTTAATACTTAATAATATTTATTTTTCATTTGGAGCTATTATAAATAATTCTTCAACTAATGTTCTTATTCATGATTTTTGGTGCACAGTTGTATGCATTTCTGTAGAGTATATGCAAAGAAGAAAAACTCAGATCAAAGGCTATGTGTATGTTTAGTTTTGGTACATACTGACAGTTTTTCAAAAAGTCAACTGTTTTTTGTTTTTGTTTTTGTTTTTTTTCCAATACAAACCGTTCCAATAATGGATGACATTCTGCATTGGTCCAATACCTGTGAATACTTCCTAGTATCAACAAGCTGATTTTCCCCCGTTCTGATTATGCCTACTCATATCTCAGCTTTGGATTTAGTTTACATTTCCTTCACCACTGATACTATTGTGAAGATTTCATATTTGTAATGGCCTTTAGAAAATGTTCTTTTGTGAAGCTCCCATTTAGATTTTTTTTTTCATTTTTCTATTATACTGTCTTTAAATCAATTTATGAGTCTTTATATATCATGGATATGGGTCCTTTGTCAGAAATCTGGAGTACAAATATCTTTCCCACACTGTGGTTTGCTTTTAATGCTCTTAATGGTATCTTATGATAAAAGACGTTCTTCATTTTAACAAAGTCAAATTTTTCAATATTGTCTTATATGTATATTAGTTCTGTGAGATGTTTATAAAATTTTGCTACTCCAGGGTCATAGAGTATCCCTCTATGTTATCTGACAGAAGTTTGATATTTAGATCTAAAGTCCATTTAGAATGGATCTGTATGGTGTAAAGTAGGGATTGAGGTTCATTTCTTCCTGTTGAAATACCGAGTGATATATTGCTGCTGTTTTATTTTTTTATTTTTTTTAAAGATTTTATTTATTTATTTGACAGAGAGAGAGAGGCAGCGAGAGAGGAACACAAGCAGGGGGAGTGGGAGAGGGAGAAGCAGGCTTCCCCCTGAGCGGAGAGCCTGATGCGGGGCTCGATCCCAGGACCCTGGGATCACGACCTGAGCCAAAGGCAGAGTGTTTAACAACTGAGCCACCCAGGTGCCCCTGTTTTAAAAATCATATATCATCTCTGCATCATAATGCTACTTTTGTCATCAGATGACCATATATGTGCGGGTCTATTTATTTAAGTTTTTATTCCATTAGTCTGTCTTTACTTTCACTAACACCACACTGTGTTCAATACTGCAGATTTTGAGTTAGTATTGTAATATAATTTCTCCAAATTTTGATATTTTAAAGCTATTATACCTCTTCTCAACACATTATTTCTATAATTCTTACATCATTCTGTTCATTTCCACAAAGTTTTAATTTTGATTTGAACTTAATTGAATATATAGAAAAATCAAGAGAGCCTTGACACTTTATGCTATTGAGTTTTCCAATATATTTAGAAATTTTTTAAAGTTTCAGTAATGTACAGAGATATTGGACTTTTATTTTCATTTTTATTTAATTTTTTAAATCTAGTGTAATTAACATACAGTGTTATATTAGTTTCAGATGTATAATATCGTGACTCAACAATTCTATACATTACTCAGTGCACATCAAGATAAGTGTACTCTTAATCCTCATCACCTATTTAACCCAACCCCCACCCCTCTCCCCTCTGGTAAACACCAGTCCTCTATATTAAGAATCTGTTGTTGTTGTTGTTGTTTGGTGTCTTTTTTTCTTTCTACATTTATTTTCTTTCTTAAATACCACATAAGTGAAATCATATGGTATTTATCTTTCTCTGACTGGCTTATTTTGCTTAACATTATGTCTTCTAGATCCATCCATGTTGTTGCAAATGGCAAGGTTTCATTTTTTTTTATGGTTAATTTTTCATTCTGTATATGTGCCACTTCTTTATCCATTCATCTATCAGTGGCCAGTTATTTGGGCTGCTTCCATAATCTGGCTACTGTAAATAACACTGCAGCAAACATAGGTGTGTATATATCATTTCAAATTAATTTTTTTCATATTTAGGGTAAATGCCCAGTAGTAGAATTACTGGATCATTTGATAATTCTATTTTTAATTTTCTGAGAAACCAACATACTGTTTTCCACAGTGGTTGCACCAATTTGCATTCCCACCAATTGTGCGCTATTGTTCCTTTATCTCCACATCCTCATCAACACTTGTTCTTTCTTATGTTTTTGATTCTATCCATTCTGAAAGGTTTGAGGTGATATCTCACTGTGGATTTGGTTGGTGTTTCCCTAATGATGAATGATATTGAGCATCTTTTCATGCATCCGTTGGCCATCTGTATGTCTTCTTTGCAGAAATGTCTCTTCATGTCTTCCACCCATTTTTAAATTGGATCACTTGGGGGGATTTTTATACAAGTTCTGTATATTTTGGGTACTAAGCCTTTATCAGATATGTCACTTACAAATATCTTCTCCCGTTAAATAGGTTGTCTTTTAGTTTAGGGTTTTTTTGTTTTTGTTTTTGTTTTTTTCCCTTTGCTGTGCAGAAGCTTTTTTTTTTTTTTTAATGTAATCCTAATAATTTATTTTTGCTTTTTTTTCCCCCTTGCATCAGGAGACATATCTAGGAAAATATTGCTACAGTGATCGTCACAGAAATTACTGTCTGTGCCCTCTTCTAGGATTTTTATGGTTTCAGGTTTCATATTTAAGTCTTCAGTCTATTTTGAGTGTCATTCTTTTGCATACACCTCTTCAGTTTTCCCACCACATTAGTTGTAGAGATGGTCTTTTACTCATTGATATTCTTGCCCCCTTTGTCATACAGTAACCATAATCATGGCCATTTGAGCCCATTCTAAAAGCACTATATTTTTACTCCTCTTCCCTCCCCCATTTTATGTATATGGTGTCATACTTTATATTCTTTTATTCTGTGAATCCCGTGTTGGATTTGATAGATACACTTGATTTACTGCTTTGATGCTTTCTACTTTTCTTACTCCTATTTATGGCCTTTCCTTTCCACTCAGAGTTCCCTTTAACATTTCTTGAAATGCTGGTTTAGTGATGATGGATTCCTTTAACTTTTGTTTGCCTGGGAAACTCTTTATCTCTCCTTTTATTCTGAATAATAGCCTTGCTGGATAGAGTATTTCTGACTGCAGGGGTTTTTCTGTTTTTGTTTTTGTTTTTTTCTTTCAGCACTTTGAATATATAATGCCACTCCCTTTTGGCCTGCAATGTTTCTGCTGAAAAATCAGCTAGTAGCCTTATGGGGTTTCCCTTGTATGTAACTGTTTTCTTTTCTCTTGCTGTTTTTAAAATTCTCTCTTTATTACTACTTTTTGTCAGTTTAATTATTATGCGTCTTTGTGTAGACCTCATTGGGTTTTTTGTTGGGGGCCTCTCTGTGTCTCCTGGATCTAGATGTCTGTTTCCTTCCCAGATTTGGGTAGTGTTCAGCTCTTATATCTTCTAATAATTTTTCTGCCCCCTTTTCTCTCTTCTTCTTCTTCTTGAACCCCTATAATGCAAATGTTATTATGCTTGATGGTGTCACTGAACACCCTTAATCTAATCTCTTTTTTTATTATTATTATTTTCCTCCTGTTCAATTCAATTGCTTTCCATTACTCTGTCTTCCAGGTCACTGACCCATTCTTCTTCTTGCTCTAGTCTACTTTTTATTCCCTCTACAGTATTTTTAATTTGAGTTATTGAGTTCTTTATCCCTGATTAGTACTTTTTTCTCTTGAGGATCTCACTGAAAATCTCNTAAAAAAAAAAAAAAAAAAAAATTTTTAAAAAAAAAAAAAAAAAAAAAAAAAAAAAAAAGAAAATCTCTACTCTTTTCTCAAATCCAATGGGTATTTTTATGACCATTACTTCATATTCTGTTTCAGAAATATTACTTACCTCTGTTTTGTTTAGCTTTCTTGCTGTGATTTCATGCTGTTCCTTCATTTGAAATATAGTCCTTTGTCTCTTCATTTTATCTCTTTATGTCTGTTTCTGTGTTAGGAAAGTCAGCTCCATCTCCTGTTCTTGCAGGTAGTGGCTTTATGAAGAAGTGATTCTGTAATGCCCTGCTGTTCAAAGTCCCTGTTGACCAGAACCTGGTACCTCAGGGGTGTCTCCTGTGTGTTTTATGTGACCCCTATTACTGTGGCTGAGTTGTATTTGCCTTCAATCCATTCATCTGCATGACTCTTTGCCTATTGTGGACAAGGTTTGGTGCCTGTGTTGTTAGTGGGCCATTCTGGGACCACATTAGGCTTGGTTTGGGTCAGCTCAGGCATCTGCTGGAGCTATGGTCAAATCAAACTGCTGGGTGCTCTCCCTCTGTTGTGTTCTGAGAGGCTTTCTTTGGTGGGCAGGGTCTGCAGTCAAACCAGATATTTGCCTCCAGTAGTGAAACTGGTGTGTGTAGTTATCTTCCCCTCTCCCCAGGGCAGAAGTCATTTTGGAGTGGTGCTGCCCCTGATGGGGTTACCTTCACACTGTCAGGCTTATGGCACTGATTTGAATGGACTCCTGCCAAGGATGGGTTGGATGGGGTTTGACTGCTGGAGAATTAGGGGGTAGAACATGTCGTGTTACCAAGGTTTACACCAGTCTGCTGTGGGAGCAGACCTGAAGCTGCTTGGGGGAACTCCTGCCAAGGGTAGGTTGAAGTGCTCGGGCTGAGAATGTGGTGTCAGGGCATGTTGTTAGCAAGCTAGGTGGAGAGTGCTTGCACTAGTTCCAGCGGGTGGCCATCTATCTGGGCTGGGAGCAGGGAAGGGAAATGGTGCCTGCCAGTTGTTTTATCTTGGAGAAGTTTCCTAAAGATCCCTGCCCCTCCAGCACATGTACTGAGATTAGTAATTAAATCTCCTTCCCGTATAGTCCAGGAATTTTTCAAACTGCTGCTTCTGTGTGGTATGGAGATATTGTACTTTTAAATATTTATTTTATTTATATTATTTCTAGGCATTTGATTACTCTTAGTTGCATTTAAAATTATATCTTTTATATACGTTGTTATTTTTCACAGTTTTAAACTTATAGAAAAGTTGCTTAGTCAAAGAATTCCTATAACCCTTAATTCAGATTTGCCAATAGTTTATATTTTGCTACAGTTGCATTATTTTTCTCACTGTTTCCCTTTTCTCTCTCCTATTATTTTCCTCTGAGTTAAATGCAATTCATATTCAAATGTTATCAATTGTTCCCCAAAATGTCTTCTGTAGTCACTTTTTCCTAGTACAACATCTAACTAGGGATAATGCGTTACATTTATTATAATGTCTCTTTTTAATCTTTAATTTTATGCAGTACTTCAGCTATACTTCATCTTTCATAAATTTGGCATTTTCAAAAAATAGAAGCCAGTAATTTCAATTGTTTTGTAGAATGTCCTTCAATTTGGATTTATCTATCATTTCCCCATTATTAGATTTAGTTTAGGGGGTTTTGAGGAGTGGGGTTCGGTGGGAGGGTCAGGAATGCCAAAAAGTAGTGTTATGTCCTCAGTGCATTATATAGAAGGTTCATGATGACAGCTTGTCCTGATTTTACTAACATTAACTTTGGTCACTAGATTATGCCGATGTCTGTCAGTGTCTCCACTAGAGTGTTTATTTTTCACTTTATAATGAATAAGAGAGTTATGAGACAATACCATATAAATGCCTAGTTTCTCATCAAATTTTTACCCGCTATTTTCATATACATTGCTAATTTCCTAAACCCATCATTTCTTTAAATAATTTCTAATAAAAAATTTCTAATAAATAATCCATTTATTAGTTGGTGTTCTACTGTAAGAAAGCGTTTTTCCTTCTTTGCCATTTACATACTTATTTATTCACCTTATTTATTTACATCAGCATGGACTTATGGATTTAGGTTTTATTTAGTTGGTTATTTTCCATTACTGTTATCATTTATTTGTATGTTCTAACTGTCCTGGATTCAGTGGAAGTCTGTAATCTGTGTGCTATTGACAAGTCCCTTTCATTTTCTGAGCACATCTTTACATTCTAGAAGCACAAGGTGTCCCTTACTCATCCTTCAGCCTTTTCTTCAGGAAGCTGAGATTTCTCTCTATGGAGGATATTGTTTATAAAGATTTGGATACTACTAGGGTTCATGTGTCTAAGCCCTCTGAGGTGAGAGGACTAGGGAATATGTTTATATATACAACATATGCTTTTATTATTGTATCTATCATCTATACATACATATTAGAATATGTATATGTATGTATGTGTATTTATATTCAAAATTTGCAAATATGTATACATTTAAATATATACTTTGTGTTCATATAAAACTACTGTAAGTTTGAGACCCATCTTCATATTTATTAGTACCTTGCTTGACAATGGTAACTCTGATTCCCATTCTCAGTGAATGTATTCATTTCCATAAGCTTCAATATATAGAAATAAGTTTCAGAATTGTTAATAAAGACCTCCACCAAAAAGGAGTCCTACTAACTAGAATCAGTATTTGTTTAGGTGATTTTTTCCTTATTGGTTTGTTTGTTTTTGGTAAAATTAACCTGTAGTGAAAGCAAAATTCATAATTTTAAACGCATAATTCAGTGAGTTTCAACAAATAGATAATATATCCCTGTCAAGATACACAACATTTCCTCACCCAGAAATTTCCCTCATGCCCTTTCCCAAGAAATGTTTCCACACTTGTTCCCTCATACACACATATATACACGTGTATATGTGTGCATTATGTATACATGCACATGTGTGTATGTATATATAATACCTTCTAAGAGGTGGCATTTCCAGGGTCATTGTTAAATATCCTGGATATTCAATGAGGTCTTGTGATGGTAAAACCTTGAACAGCTAAGGCCACAATTGCATTATTTATGAATTGAATGTTTTTCAACAGTCCTTAATTAGACTTTTGTAATTAAATACTACATAATGCAAAATTTTTATTTAGTTATTCTAGACAAGGTCAAGTCTTAGAATTGTAGAGAGTTCATGTGAGCTAAGAGTATTATTTCTTAGATTGCTGTACAGTGATATTTAACCATACATAATGGTTAATGAAGATGTCTCAGCGCTTGCCAAAATGTGATTTCAATGGATGTAATTCTGTTATCTATTGAATAGTTAAAGAAGAGTCACTCTTTAAAGTGAAGTTATAGGGGCGCCTGGGTGGCACAGCGGTTAAGCGTCTGCCTTCGGCTCAGGGCGTGATCCTGGCGTTGTGGGATCGAGCCCCACATCAGGCTCCTCTGCTACGAGCCTGCTTCTTCCTCTCCCACTCCCCCTGCTTGTGTTCTCTCTCTCGCTGGCTGTCTCTATCTCTGTCAAGTAAATAAATAAAATACTTTGAAAAAATAAAATAAATAAAGTCAAGTTATGTAGCATGTTCTATATTCAGCTTATTATGCCAGAATAGAAAATATTCTATGCATATAACACTGATCCTTAACTTGGCTCTTCTGCCATTGATTATTATAAGTGGTCTTTAACAGAAATCCTTGGAGTAGCCTGCCATTTTTTTTCACCAGACTAAAATCTAGAATTTTGGTATGTAAGCATTGTCTTTATTATCTCTCTCACCTCTTTTATTTTATTTTATTTTATTGTATTTTAATTTAATTTTATTTTTTAATGATTTTTTATTATATTATGTTAGTCACCATACAGTACATCCCCGGATTCCGATGTAAAGTTCGATTTCATTAGTTGCGTATAACACCCAGTGCACCATGCAATACGTGCCCTCCTTACTACCCATCACCAGTCCATCCCATTCCCCCCCCCCCCTCCCCTCTGAAGTCTTCAGTTTGTTTCTCATAGTCCATAGCCTCTCATGATTCATTCCCCCTTCTGATTACCCCCCCTTTCTTTATCCCTTTCTTCCCCTACC